>NC_059159.1:74412507-74721312 GCF_019923935.1 Bubalus bubalis
CTCTCGTTGTGGCTACTCTCTAGTGGCGGTTTGCTGGCCTCTTGGTGTGGTGGCTTCTCCTGTTGAAGTGCACAGGCTCTGGGAACTCAGGCTTTAGTAGCCGTGGCTGAAGTCTCTAGAGTGTGGGAGCAGTATTTTCGATGCCTTGGCTTAGTTGTTTGCAGCATGTGGGATCTTCCCAGTCAGGGACCGAACTGGTATCCTCTGCATTGCAAGGCAGATACTTAACCATTGGACCTCCAGGGAACCCCAACAGTTCTTTATATTAAGTTCTCTCTGTTAAAATAACTGGTATGTTCACTGTTGCCTAGGGGGACGCTGATAAAATCACTAAGCTATGTGCCCATTTTTTTTCTTTAAAGTCACTCAGTCATATTTGACTCTTTGTGACCCCATGGACTATAGCCTGCCAGGCTTCTCTGTCCATGGAATTCTCCAGGCCAGAATACTGGAGTGGGTAGCCATTCCCTTCTCCAGGGGATCTTCCCAACCCAGTGATCGAACCCAGGTCTCCCGCATTGCAGGCGGATTCTTTACCAGCTGAGCCACCACAGAAGCCCAAGAATACTCAAATGGATAGCCTATCCCTTCTCCAGGGCATCTTCTCAAGCCAGGAATTGAATCGGGGTGTCCTGCAATGCAGGTAGATTCTTTACCAACTGAGCTACCAGGGGAGCCCCAAGCTGTGTGCCCACAGTTAATGGTTAATATAGTTAACCTTTAAAATTTCATGGCTAATATAGTTAACCTCAAATAGTTTCTTATAATAAGAAATAATTGAGTAAACTATCGGCCGGGTATTTAAATGATCAAAAGCCACTGTAAAGTTCTCCATAAAGATGAAATACTTAGAAAGGATGGAAGAAGGTCCAGTGGTAAGATAATATAGAGGAACAAAATTTCCTGCCCACAAATGTGTTTATTTGGCTTGAGGATTGATTTAGGCTGATTATTTTTAAGAAACAGAGGCATCAGGAAGTTTTTCTTGTTACTTCCCTCTTTACTGCCTAAAAGAATTTAGGGAAAGGGCTTGCTCTGGGACTAGAGCTATCACCAGAGATAACAAAGTATATGGTCTAGGTAGGATCAGGGAGACTTGGCAGGGCCTAGGGATCAGAGTCAGTTCTGTGTCCATTGCCTCTGCATGACCCAGTAAACACTTACTTACCAAATATTTGCTTTTCGTCTTGAAATAAATTGCCTTCTTCACCTTTGAAGTCCCAAACCACTCCCCCTACCCAATATCCTCTTCTGTCTTTAACAGTAGATGGCATTTAAGGTGAGAGCTTCAGGTGTTTTGCAAGTTACTCAGTTTTCCTGGCTCTCTTGTGTGCATCCATGCTATTGAATTTGTTGGTTTTTCTCCTGTTAATCTGTCTCATGCTAATTTAATTCTCCAACCAGCCAGAAGAACCTAGAGGGTAGAGAACAATTTCTTCCTCCCTGACAGTGACCACTCAAACTTGCTTTGGTGGCTCAGATGGTTAAAAAAAAAAGTCTCCTGCAGTGCAGGGGACCTGGGTTTGATCCCTGGGTTGGGAAGATTCCCTGGAGGAGGGCATGGCAACCCACTCCAGTATTCTTGCCTGGAGAATCCCCAGGACAGAGGAACCTGATGGGCTACAGTCCATGGGGTCACAAAGAGTCAGATACAACTGAGCGACCAACCGCACAGCACAGAGAGTGTCTGGGATGCGTGATTTTCAGTGCTAAAATTGGGACAATCCAGGAAAACTGGGATAACTGGTTGTCCTATGACAGTGCCCAAAGTTGTACTTCATGAACAATCGTTTGTCATTTTCCTTCCTACACAAATAATACAATGTGCTCCAATCAATACAAACAGCATTCTGTTTCACTGAGTGGGGAAAATCAAACACATGTTAAAAATTAACAGAAATCCCAATTAAATAAAAAACCAGAAGGGGGAGCTCTTACACCCTCTGACTGTAGCAGAGCACAAGAGAAAAAACAGACTCCTCTTTTTTTTCCTGGCAAGGGCTCAGCCAATGAGAAGCTGAGAACTCTTTGTTGACTAAGCCCTCCCAGCCTCCTTTCCCCTCTGTAAAAGAATTCTCTTCCCTTGTGATGAGGGGACCTACACATTGCTGTCATGGTTGCAGACCCCAAATTGCAGTTCTCTGCTGATTCCAAATAAGCCTATGTTTGCTGGAGAAATATTTGGTGGTCTGTTTGTTTCAGGTCAACACTTCCAACCTGGTTGTGTGAGAGATGGGAATAGTTTCGTAGCCATCCTCCATTGAGAGTGTCCCCTTTTTTTCTGGGTAAACAATGATCTGAGTTTTAAGGAGACAAATCATTTCCTTAATCCAGTCAGTCCTTACAGGTGTTATTTAAACAGTCTGTGCCTGTTCCGCACTTAATCATATTAAATATGATTCAATTTGCCAAAATAATTGAAAAAAAAAAAAAAAACAGCTTTCAGAAGTGTAGTACTATTTTTAGAAGTGGGACATGCTCTCCACTCCTACTCCTTTGCATAATGCTGCATGACAATGATTACAAACATTCACAGGTGATATTGAAATTAGGCAAAAATGTGTATTTGTTCCAAAACAACTGAACAAAGGAAATGGAGATACACGCAAAGTATTTCATCATCTGAAGACATTTTCTCTAGCTTCTTAACAGAGGCAATTTAATTCCAAAAGATTGCAGGTATTGATTGAAGTACTGGCCTCTAGATACTTAACAGATGAATGAAACCCATGAAAAGGGCACTTACTGTTCCCATTTCCCAATTTGAGACAACAAGTACTAATAAAGGGTGAGAGTTAATTTTAGAAAATTATACTTGCCCCCAAAAGATTGCATTTATTGAAAATGTTTTATAAAATAGGATTGTAGGTTATTAGCCTAAAACAATACATCTCTTTTAATTCGGCTTAAAAGAGAATGAGGTCAGAGCAGCTTCCAGGGAGAATGCCTCCAGATACTACTGTGGAGAGAGAGGTCAGCCTCAACTGCCTGAAGCAGAACTGGGTCCTGAGAGAGCGTCTAAGCTAGGGAAAGGCTTTTGTAGAGTTGTAGAAGTGTGTAAATATCTGCTTCCCAATTTTAGGTCTTCTATTCACTTCTGTTCTGTTCTCTCCACATTTCCAGTTTACAGTGTTTTCAGCTGCTCCAGATTTTTGTCTACCTATGGACTACCAAGGGCTCCCCTGGAGGTTCAGGTGGTAAAGAAGCTGCCTGCAGTGCAGGAGGCCCAGGTTCAATCCCTGGGTTGGGAAGATCCCCTTGGAGAAGGGAATGGGAACCCACTCCAGTTTTCTTGCCTGGAGAATTCCACAGACAAAGAAGCCTGGCAGGCTACTACTGGTCCTAGAGTTGAGAGGAGTCAGACACGCCTGAGTGACGAAACACGCACACACACAGGCTACCAAAATGGTACCTCTAGGCTAGCCTGCCTTAAGCAAAGGGAGTCATGATCTCTCCAGGGAGTTTATATCTGACATTTATCCATTAAAAGAAAAGAAATACCTGCAGATCACATGCAGTCTCTTAAAAGGAGTATCAGTTTCTGACATAGAACATATAAAACCAATAAATCATCTTGCAGTGTATTAAGTGGCTAAGGAGATGAGTTAGGAAGAGGCATTAACAGTGTTCTAGATGGTCAGGTTCTTTGGGCAGTGTGCTAGGTTTTATAAATGTTAGTGACTTTAATCTGTACAAAAATCCTATGATAATATCCATGATTGAAAGTGTGAGCAGGCTACTTAAAGAGGATACTTGGTCCAAGGTTGTTCATATTGCTGTAAATGGGCTTAGTCTATTTGTTCTGTCTTAACTATTTGGTTCTTTTTTTTTTTTTTTTTTTTTTTTTTTTTTGATAAATCATGATGCTGCTAAGTGCACATCATGCTGCTGCTGCTAAGTCGCTTCAGTCGTGTCTGACTCTGTGCGACCCCATAGACGGCAGCCCACCAGGCTCCTCCGTCCCTGGGATTCTCCAGGCAAGAACACTGGAGTGGGTTGCCATTTCCTTCTCCAGTGATAAATCATGATAGCCACTGTCAAAGCAAAAAATTGGGTGGGATAATGCTAAAGGGTGAGGAAGATTTTATTCAAGATCCTGACTGTAGTTCTAGGAGACAACAATTGTATCTGAGCTCAACTCTGCTGTAACAAAGAGCTGAGTTAGGAGGATCTTAGGTCATCTTTGTTTGCTAATTGGCTTTATTCAAAGGAAAAATAAACTTTTTTGTATGTTTATGGCAGGAGATAATTTCATAACCTGGAGTAAGATGCCCTCCAGAGTTAGGCTCCTATCCTCCCATGGAAACTGGGAGACAGGGTCTTTATCTACCTCAGTGATTGCATTTCAGAAGGATGGCTCTCAGGTCTCTGAGAAGGATCTTCCTGGGTTGTAAGACTAGCAAGAAGCTTTTGAAAAGATTTACATTTACAATTACACATTTTTTGAGGTAAATGCTCTAAGAAAGAGGTCAGGCATCTGGAAGCAGGAAGGAGCATGTCTGAAATTTAGTCAGGCTGAGGGAAATGCTGAGGCGCTGGGCCTTGGCCAGTCCTCCCTTTTGTTCCAGAGAAGCCAGGCATCCATCAAAAAGCTTAAAAAAATGAGTCCCATGTAGTTTGCTCAGCACATTTCTGTGATTGAAGGACTAGTTGAAACATCTGCTGAGTCTTGTCAGTAGAGAATATTTGCTGGATGGTGTAAGCAACCCATTCCAGTATTCTTGCCTGGGGAATCCAATGGACAGAGGTACCTGATGGATTACAGTCCACGCGGTTGCAGAGAGTCAGATAGGAATGAGTGACTAACACTTTCACTTTAGACATTAGAGCTGTTTTGGTGAGATTGTTCATATTCATGGTTATTTTCCAGAGCAGAGCATGGAAGATGTGGGAGTTGCACTGAACTTCCTAAGAGCCCACAAAGCAGCAGCTTCAGGCATGGAGGTTAGCATGGAAGATGTGGGAGTTGCACTGAACTTCCTAAGAGCCCACAAAGCAGCAGCTTCAGGCATGAAGGTTATCCATGCATGATCTGCTGGATGATGAGACCTCACAGTTTGTATGAAGAGACCCAGCTTCAACTCACAGGGCTTGTTCATAGCCTGGGGGAAAGGCGAGCTACAAGGCAATCTAGGGTCCAGGAAGGATTTGGGGGGTGGCGGTGGCAGTGTCAAGTTTTAGTTTTCAGTCACTCCAAGTCAGAAGGGTGGGAGAAGAATTAAAAATGTAAGCTTTGGAGGGTTGAAGTTAAATGCTGAAGGAAACGGCAAAATTTTAAATTTGGTAGGAACTGACAATTTGTGCAAGATGACAGGATCTAGTATAATTTACAGATAGGTATCAATACCATGCAGTGTACAAAAAGGTTAAAAAAAAATAGCTCAAAGACAATGAATAGGACCAGGATCTGACAATGCACAAGGCTGTGATGTAGTTTTATACTGAAACAAAAAATTGCTGTCCACAGTCACCTCACTTCTGATCAGTGATAATCAAAGTAACACTATTTTCCATCATAAAAGAAATCTGGCCTCATTAGGTTTGACCTGATTATTTACAGAGGTACAGCAAGAATGGCAATTAACCACATATACCTTTTAAATTTTGCTTTGATGAAAGCTTTTATAGGGAATTTCAGATTGGAACTTTAAAAGCCTCTTGAGCCCAGGAAGCTGAACTTGTCACCGGATTTTATGTGCAGTACTTATAGATTTGGATGAATTCCTCTCTTTTGGGGATCCCCAATATCTCCTATTTTCTTGGCTTGCCAGGAGTGACTTTTCTTACTCATCTATAAGGCTGGGAACATATAACCTGGGTTCCAGGCTAGTTTTCCCAAGAGGATTTTGGAATTGGTTCCATAAAGTTGATCTTAAAATTCCTTAAAATTATCCAGTCATATCTGATTTTATGCAAATCATTCTCAAATGTGACAGTATAGTCAAAGCCTCGGTTATATAATTAATATTTCTAATTACGTTCTGTTAAAAGGAGGACAGATTTTTGGTGAACGTAAGCAAATAATTATATTGCTATGAAAATAAGACTACTCAAAAATTTCTGAATTCTAGGGAAATCAGGCAGGGAGAAAAGATAAATGTTTCATTTTTGTTTATAAAAGATTATTTAATAAATTTTTATGAGTTATAGTTTAGGAGAAAAGAGAAAAGGGTTCTTTATCTCAAGGAAAGATATTAAAGTATCAATAATGTTCCAAACAAGACCCATAATCCTCCTTTATCAGTTCATACAGTCCTGTGGACTAATTCTTGTCCTGCTTCATCTGGGGTTAGCAATCTCATGAACCCAGCAGTTTCTCTACCAGAGTTCTGGAAATCCTGACGCAGTTTGGTAGCATGGCGTGCTCAGTGTTATTTGAGCAATGTCATCAGAATCCAACAGAGTTCTTCCCCGCATCTCTGAGACAGTCCCTTTTGGTTGAAGATGATGCACTGTGCCCTGTACCTGAAGGTCAGGAATGGGACAGAGGATTGTAAGAGCTTTCAGGGAAGCATCGTTTCTCTGTGAATGACAAGAGACTTAAAATGGCTGTGTATAAAGATATAATGAGAATTAATTGCAAAAATAATGCAACTGACAAGGATATTCTGCTGTTTCTGAGACATACATTAAAGAAAATCTTGGAATTACAATTTGACAAAACCATACTGTTGTTTGAGATCAGCCATAGCAGCACCAGGACTTATTATGGACATCAGGGACATTGACACGTTTCTAGGAATTTGTATAATTTTTGAAATACACACACACACACACGTATATATTTACCCATTTACCTATACAAACGCAACCTAGGGAAGATTAGGTATCTTTTCTTATTTGACAGTGATTCCCAAGCAATTTAACATATTAAAAAAATCCTAGTCTTTTTTTAAAATCTTTTTTTTAGCAAGGTAAAAGATCCTTTGTGACCTTTTCTGGGGCCCTCTGGGAAATCTCACATACAATTTTAGATGTAAAAGATATAATTTAGGATTAGCTTTGGGAAAGGCAAAATATCAAATGTTGTTAGAAGGTTTGAATACCTGGTTAAACTGAATCATGAGTCATTCAGAAACCATGCTTGGCTGCCTATTTAATTAAAACGACAATAAAAGATTTCAAAAGTAAATATAGGAGGTAACATAATTGTAAAATAAAATTCTTAGTTTTATAAAAAGTGATAAAACTTGGTTCTTTTAAATAATCAAGGACATGATATAGTCAACATAAAGCAGAGAGATTATTCTAGACAGAGTCTTTACTTCCTAGGTGGATGAGTCAGAAGGTAAAGAAAACCTTTTATAGCCTCTTAAGAGCAAACTGTGAGACAGAGTGAAAGACAGGGAAGCCTGGTGTGCGACAGGTCATGGGACTGCAAAGAGTCAGACGTGACTTCGTGACTGAACCACAAAGAGCAAACCAATAACCTAAGAAACTTTTGTCATTTTATCAGAGAGGAAACCAAACTAGTTTTTCAACAGTTTACTGTTAATTAGTTCATATATAGTTGTTGTTTAGTCACTCAGTCATATTAAACTCTTTGCTACCCCATGGACTGCAGTATGCCAGGCTTCTCTGTCCTTCACCATCTCATGGAGCTTGCTCAAATGCATGTCCACTGAGTCAGTGATGCCATCCAACCGTCTCATCCTCTGTTGTCCCCTTCTCCTCCGGCCTTCAATCTTTCCCAGCATCAGAGTCTTTTCCAATGAGTCAGTTCTTCACATCAAGTCACCAAAGTATTGGAGCTTCAGCTTCAGCTTCAGCATGAGTCCTTCCAATGATATTCAGGACTGATTTCCTTTAGGATGGACTGGTTTGATCTCCTTGCAGTCCAAGGGACTCTCAAGAGTCTTCTCCAACACCACAGTTCAAAAGCATCAATTCTTTGGTGCTCAGCTTTCTTTATGGTCCAGCTTTTACATCCATACATGACTACTGGAAAAACCATAGCTTTGACTAGACAGACCTTTGTTGATACAAAGATACTCTGCTTTGTAATATGCTGTCTAGGTTTGTCATACCTTTTCTTCCAAGGAGGAAATGTCTTTTAATTTCATGGCTGCAGTCATGAAATTTAATTTCCATTTGCAGTGATTTTTGAGCCCAAGAAAATTAAAATCTGCTACTGTTTCCATTGTTTCCCCATCTATTCGCCATCAAGTGATGGGACTGGGTGACATGATCTTAGTTTTCTGAATGTTGAGTTGTAAGTCAGCTTTTTTACTTTCATCAAGAGGCTCTTTAGTTCCTCTTCGCTTTCTGCCATAAAGGTGGTGTCATCTGTGTATCTGAGGTTATTGATATTTCTGGTGGCAATCTTGATTCCAGCTTGTGCTTCATTCAGCCCAGCATTTCATGTGATGTACTCTGCATAGAAGTTAAATAAGTAGCGTGACAATATACATCCTTGATGTACTCCTTTCACAATTTTGAACCCGTCCATTGTTCCATGTCCAGTTCTAACTGTTGCTTCTTGACCTACAGATTTCTCGGGAGGCAGGTGAGGTGGTCTGGTATCCCCATCTCTTAAAGAATTTTCCACAGTTTGTTGTGATTCACACAGTCAAAGGCTTTAGCATAGTGAATGAAGAAGAAGTAGATGTTTTTCTGAAATTCTTTTGCTTTCTCTGTGATCCACAGATGTTGGCAATTTGATCTCTGGTTCCTCTACCTTTTCTATATCCAGCTTGAACATCTGGAATTTCTTGGTTCACATACTGTTGAAGTTTAGCTCGGAGAATTTTGAGCATTACCTTGCTAGTGTGTGAGATGAGTGCAGTTGTACGGTAGTTTGAACATTCTTTGGCATTGCCTTTCTTTGGGACTGGAATGAAAACTGACCATTTCCAGTCCTGTGGCCACTGCTGAGTTTTCCAAATTTGCTGGTGTATTGAGTGCAACACTTTCACAGCATCATCTTTCAGGATTTGAACTAGCTCACCTGGGATTCCATCACCTCCACTAGCTTTGTTCATAGTGATGCTTCCTAAGGCCCACTTGACCTTGCATTCCAGGATGTCTGGCTCTAGGTGAGTGATGACACCATCATGGTTATCTGGGTCATTGAGATCTTTTTTGTATAATTCTTCTGTGTTTTCTTGAAACCTGTTCTTACTATCTCTTGCTTCTGTTACGTCCATACCATTTCTGTCCTTTATTGAGCCCATCTTTGCATGAAATGGTCCCTTGGTATCTTTAATTTTCTTGAAGAGATCTTTAGTCTTTTCCATTCTATTTTTTCCCCTCTATTTCTTTGTATTGATCATTGAGGAAGGCTTTCTTATCTCTCCTTGCTAGTCTTTGGGACTCTGCATTCAGATGGGTATATCTTGCCTTTTCTCCTTTGCCTTTCACTTCTCTTCTTTTCTCAGCTATTTTTAAGGTAAACAGTATGAAAGGCAAGTTCATTTGTAGAAACTTGTAAATTTTTAGCCAAATTTGACCACTAGAAATTAAGTTTTTTTTTTCTGCAAAACTTCTACATTTCATGTGCATTCTGGCTGTTCCTACATTTTCCTCTTTCTTGTTTTGGAACGACTGTTCCATCCTACACACTTTGCATACTTTTCACACAATGCTGTTTCCATTTGCCCTATTGTTTCTAATAGTTTATACACGTTGATTATAAATTTTAAGTACTAACGATGGTGACTGTAGCCATGAAATTAAAAGACGCTTACTCCTTGGAAGGAAAGTTATGACCAACCTAGATAGCATATTCAAAAGCAGAGACATTACTTTGCCAACAAAGGTCCGTCTAGTCAAGGCTATGGTTTTTCCAGTAGTCATGTATGGATGTGAGACTTGGACTGTGAAGAAGGCTGAGCACCGAAGAATTGATGCTTTTGAACTGTGGTGTTGGAGAAGACTCTTGAGAGTCCCTTGGACTGCAAGGAGATCCAACCAGTCCATTTTGAAGGAGATCAGCCCTGGGATTTCTTTGGAAGGAATGATGCTAAAGCTGAAACTCCAGTACTTTGGCCACCTCATGCAAAGAGTTGACTCATTGGAAAGGACTCTGATGCTGGGAGGGATTGAGGACAGAGGAGAAGGGGACGACAGAGGATGAGATGGCTGGATGGCATCACTGACTCGATGGACATGAGTCTGGGTGAACTCCAGGAGTTGGTGATGACAGGGAGGCCTGGGGTGCTGCGATTCATGGGGTCGCAAAGAGTCGGACACGACTGAGCAACTGAACTGAACTTCTCTAGAGAACTAAAAAATAGATAATTGTGAATTATATATCATATGCCAGCATTTTCTAACAGACTGGCAAAAGTTATGAGTATACCATCCCATAGTTTTTCCAGGATTTGCTTCCTTATAGCTTCTCAAATATCTACCTTTATGTACCATATAAAATAAGAAGCTAAAGCACATGAAATTTAATTATGCCTAGCAATTAATGTTTCAGTATTTAGTCTTACTTAGAAATGATCTAGACATTTAGTGAATAGCTATTAGTTAATTTAGCATAAGTCTAAGATGGTGAGTCACCAAAAGGATTTTGGAAACTATTTTTAAGTAGACATTATAAAATGTAATTATTGTTGAAATAAGCCAATTATATAAGATACATGCTTCTGGAAGGACTGATGCTGAAACTCCAATATTTTGGCCACCTGATGTGAAGAACTGACTCCTTGGAAAAGACCCTGATGCTGGGAAAGATTGAAGGTGGGAGGAGAAGGGGATGACAGAGGATGAGATGGTTGGTTGGCATCACCGACTCAATGGACATGAGTTTGAGTAAGCTCCAGGAGTTGGTGATGGACAGAGAAGCCTGGTTTGCTGCAGTCCATGGGATTGCAAAGAGTCGGACAAGGCTGAGCGACTGGAGTGAACTGAACTGAGCATGCTTTTGGTTGGTCTACCTGCATGTTCCCCATGCCAACAGCCTCTAATCAAAGCATTCCCCTTTCTCCCCTATGAAGGTTTCTCACTCCTCTGTCTGCCTTTGATTCTCTGCCACATGTGAGTGATGGTGACTGGATCCCTTCTTATATCAAGCTATGAATAAATACCTGTTACTTGCTCTCATCTGGGTGATTTTTATTTACTTCCATACACCCATGAGAAACCATTTATAGTATCTACTTTACTGTTTATGAGCTACTAATATTATCAATGGAAACCTTTCTAACATCCATTAAGCCAATTGACCCAGTTTCTAGTATAGCAGGAAATAAAGATAACTGAGGTATTTGTTAGACAAGGCTCTGGTCCATGTGATTAGATGGGTTAGTTTTCTGTGATGGTGATTTTCAGTCTGTCTGCCCTCTGATGGAGAAGATAAGAGGCTTATGGAAGCTTCCTGATGGAAGAGACTGACTGAGGGGGAAACTGGGTCTTGTTCTGATGGGCGGGGCCATGCTCAGTAAATCTTAAATCCAATTAATGAGTTCCAAAAAAACATCTATTTCTGCTTTATTGACTATGTAAAGCCTTTGACTGTATGGATCACAACAAACTGTGGAAAATTCTGAAAGTGATGGGAATACCAGACAACCTGACCTGCCTCTTGAGAAACCTGTATGCAGGTCAGGAAGCAACAGTTAGAACTGGACATGAAACAACAGACTGGTTCCAAATAGGAAAAGGAGTACCTCAAAGCTGTATATTGTTACCCTAATTATTTAATTTATATGCAGAGTACATCATGAGAAATGCTGGGCTGGATGAAGCTCAAGCTGGAATCAAGATTGCCAGGAGAAATATCAATAACCTCAGATATGCAGATAACACCACCCTTATGACAGAAAGTGAAGAAGAACTAAAAAGCCTCTTGATGAAAGTGAAAGAGCAGAGTTAAAAAGTTGGCTTAAAGCTCAACATTCAGAAAATGAAGATCATGGCATCCGGTCCCATCACTTCATGGGAAATAGATGGGGAAACAGTGGAAACAGTGTCAGACTTTATGTTTTGGGGCTCCAAAATCACTGCAGATGGTGACTGCAGCCATGAAATTAAAAGACACTTACTCCTTGGCAGGAAAGTTATGACCAGCCTAGACCAAATATTGAATAGTAGAGACATTACTTTGCCAACAAAGGTCCGTCTCATCAAAGCTTTGGTTTTTCCAGTAGTGATGTATGGATGTGAGAGTTGGACTATAAAGAAAGCTGGGTGCCGAAGAATTGATGCTTTTGAACTGTGGTGTTGGAGAAGGCTCTTGAGAGTCCCTTGGATTGCAAGGAGATCCAACCAGTCCATCCTAAAGGAGATCAGTCCTGAGTGTTCATTGAAAGGACTGATACTGAAGCTGAAACTCCAATACTTTGGCCACCTGATGCGAAGAACTGACTCATCTGAAAAGACCCTGAGGCTGGGAAAGATTGAGGGAGGGAGAAGAAGGGGACGACAGAGAATGAGTTGGTTGGATGGCATCACTGACTCAATGGACATGAGTTTGAGTGAACTCTGCGAGTTAGTGATGGACAGGGAGGCCTGGCGTGCTGTGGTCCATGGGGTCGCAAAGAGTCAGACACGACTGAGTGACTGAATTGAACTGAAGTATTCGTTATAGTTATGTTTTAGAATGTGGCCTTTCTCATCGTTAAAAATCTACAAATAACAAATGCTAGAAAGGATGTGAACAAAAGGAAACCTTCCTATGTTTTTGGAAGGAGTGTAAATTGGTGCAGTTACTATGGGAAGCAGCATGGAATTTCCTCAGAAAACTAAAAATAGATTTGCCATATGATTGATAAATCCCTCTCCTGGGCATATACTTGGACAAAACTGTAATTTCAAAAGATACATGTATCCCTGTATTTATAGCAGCACTATTCACAAGAGCAAAGATGTGGAAATAATCTAAATGTTTACTGACAGATGAATGGATAAAGAAGATACGGAATATGTATACAATGCAATATTACTCAGTCATAAAAAGATTGAAATAATGCCATTTGCAGTAACATGAATGGGCCTAGAGATTATCATACTAAGGGAAGTAAGAAAGAGAAAGAGAAATACTCTATGATATCACTGTAAGTGGAATCTGAAACATGACTTAAATTAACTTATCTATGAAGCAGAAACACTCACAGACACAGAAAACAGACTTGTGGTTGCCAAGGAGGGGTGGGGGAGGGATGGATTGGGACTTTGGGGTTAGCAGATGCTAACTATTATATACAGGATGGATAAACCACAAGACCCTACTGTATAGCACAGGAAATTATATATGTTTAATATAATGTAATAAACCATAATGAAAAAGAATATATATATATATATATATATATATATATATATATACACACACACACACACACACACATATATATACCCTGCCATGGTTTCCCTTTCCACTTAGAACAATGTACTTAGGGATGTTTCCTCTGGCCTCTCTGATCTCACTTTGTTCTGTCTTCTGCTTCACATGATAGACCAAAGCTTTACTGTCCATTCTGTTTCTTAAACATGTCAGTCTCCACCTCACCTGCACCCCCAACAAATACTTATACTTGGATCAGAAAGCAAAAGTCTCCAAGATAATCATTGGCTTTTCTCTTCCCACTGTATCTTATGTCTATTCTACCCATAAAGTTGATCAACTCTGCTTGCAAAATATGTTCAGCCTCTAACCACTTCTTACAGCTTCTACTGTAACATCCTTATCCAAGCCTTCATCCTCTTTTGCCATGCTTACTGTTGTAGCTCCCTACCTGGTCTCGCGCTCTAAGTCTAATTGACAGAATGGTACAGTCAGTCTGTTACATGCATCTCCAGTTGCATCATCCTCTGACTCAAACTTACCTGTCTTGTTAGCCACTGCTCACAACCTTCCCATCTCACCCACAGTGAATGCAGTTGCCTGGGTACCATGGGCAGGGAAGGCAGACCAGCTCTCCTCTCCACCCTAATATCATCTCTTCCCAGTCTCCCTGTCATCCATGTGCACTCCTGTCAAATGGGCCTTATTGCAGTTCCTTCTTCCCTGGTAGCTCAGACGGTAAAGAATCTGCCCGCAATGCACAAGACATGGGTTTGATTCCTCAGTCGGGAAGATCCCCTGGAGAAGGGAATGGCAGCCCACTCCAGTATTCTTGCCTGGAGAATACCATGGACAGAGGAGCCTGGCGGGCTACAGTCCGTGGGGTCACAGTCGGCTACGACTGAGTGATTATCACTGCTATTCCTGTGACTTTTCTCTCAGAGAACTTTTGTACATTCTGGACTAGAATATTCTTTCTCCAAGTATTCACATGGTTTCCCCCCTCATTTCTTTCAAATCCTTGTTTAAATGTGGACATATAAGCGAGAACTTCTCTGACCATCCTGCCTAAAACAGGAACCTGTTGGGACTTCTCTGGTCGCCCAGTGGTTAAGACTCTGTGCTTCCACCGCAGGAGGTGAGGGTTCGATGCCTGGTCAGGGAACTAAGACGCTGCATGCCAGGTGGTGTACCGCCCCCTGAAGGAAGCTGTTTTCTGATCACTGTATACGCACTATCCCCTGGTTCTCTAACATGACTTTCATCCCTTATTCTACTTAATTTTGCATCTTAGAATGTCTACTGTTTGATATATTATTTATTTACCTATTTGCACTTTGTTTTATGGCTTATCTCTTTTCAGTGAAATATATGTTCCGGTTTTGGTCCTGTTTTGGACCTTCCTGTTTTGGTCACACTTTGTCTCCTGTACCTATGACATTACCCAACCTAGTGGGCACTTGATGTTCACTTGTTCAGTGAATGAGTATATCATTGGAGTTTTCAAATATATGGCCCTTTTTCTTGATATAAAGCAATCTAAATTGCATTTTCATCCTTTACAACAAGGTTTCTCGAACTTGGTACTTTTGGCATTTGAGGCCGTATGATTGCTTGTTGTGGGGGGTTGTCTTGTGCTTCATAAGGTGTTTAATAGCATGCCTTCCCTCTACTCAGTAGAGTTAGGAGCAAGCTCCCAGTTGTGATCAGTGAAGATATCTCTGGATATTGTCAAATATCCACTGGGGACCAAATTTACGCCTAATTGAGACTCAGCTCAAATATGATCTCCATTAAGTTTGACTGATTTTACCCTCAGTCTGAGTTAGTGCTCCTTTTTGTGTGCTTTGATAGTAATTTGTGTGTATCTCCCTCTATTTGTGTGTGTGTATGTGATTGTTTTCTATGTATCTATATAGTAATTAGCTCCTTAACTGTCTGTACCAACCAAATGGTGACATCCTCAAAAGTAAGAACTCTGGCTTTTAATCTCTGATCCTCATGTGTTTAGCATTGTTCTAGTACACACAAATGTATGAAGATATGAGAAAGTGTTTTTGAGTGATGGAGTGACTGAATGGTGCTTATTTTCCTGGCTAGGTAAAACCACTGAAAACAGGTTTGATACATTCCTCCCCATTTGGTAGTCAAGAAATCAACTAGGGCTTTGACAATCCTAGGATAAATAAACAGAACTATAGAGAGGGAAAAAATCTAAGAAATGAAGGGCAGTGAGGATTAGGGCTGAATGCCCACTGTAGGGAAGTAACTCCTATCAAAGAGAATCGTTCAAAAGTCTGTGCAGACATAGGTGCTATGGGTTATTTGAATAGTTTAGGCATGCCTACATCTAATGCACCAGAGGTGGGTAATTTTCTGCTCTATTTTTTCCCAGGACATGAGATGAAACTATCAGTGACATTATTTCTCCTCTCAAAAATTTTCCTGAAAAAAGAAATCTGAGGTAAGTGATACAAAAACAAGCTTGTGACTCATTTGTTTTAGATATTGCTGAGCTATTTAAGTGAGAGTAAGAGCAATTTGATTCTTGCATTTGGACTATTTCACCAAAAGTGGGATGTGCAATTTTATACATATTTGAAGTTCTTCTTGTTTTTCTGGTTTGAAGTTCTCTCCTGCTTTGCAAAAATAAAGAAAGAAATAAGTGAGGCTTGCCCATCCTGCATTATTTTTTCAAGTGTCCAAAAAGATTTAGTGTTTTGGTAATAACTGGAATAAAATTAAATTTCATTTTAAAATCACATTGAAAGTTTTCTAACATCTTTATCTAGAGACATGTCAGTATGCATATTTTCAGGCAAAAGTGGAATCTACTGTGTATGTAAAATATATTTCTGGTGATAAACACTGATGGGATGAAAAGGTGCAAGCTTTCCTTTAACCCTCAACCCCAAAACTTCACATACATTCTGTGGGAAGGCGGAGTGGGAGAGGGATGAAACAGACCTGGAAAAGAGACAGAGTAGTTGCTAAGGGAGACTGAGGAGGTAACTTCATATCCTTTCCTCCCCTGGAAATGTCAGAGAGTAATTTCATGTGCCTAATATCGCTTTATCCTTAGAATATCCTGTGAAATAGACAAGACATATTTTTGCCCCCATCTTACAGTAAAGGGTAATGATGTCTGGAGTGACTAAATGACTCCACTAAAGCTGCCATTCTGGTAAGGAGGCATCCATTCAGTGGAACTCAGCCATTCAGTCTCACTTTATGAGGAACACTGAGTTCACCTATTGCCTGACTCACTTCATGTAAAGTGGTGTGATCTCTGCAGAACCCTCAGGAGGCTCATTGATGTTCATGATCAGATTTCATGAGGTTCAGAGGAATTAGGAAATGGATCACTGTGAAGGATGTCTTTACACGTGCAAAAATCCACTGGAAACATGAGTGAGTTATCTTTGGTTGCTTCTTCCAAACTTCATGCTTCCACACAAGTCCTAAAGGAGCAGAGGTCAGATGACTCAATTATTATTATTTTTTTTGATGACTTGTGTATTCTGCTTTAGGAAACTAAAATAGAATGGCCTAAACTGAGGGTGATATCAGGAACAGTAGCCCAAGAATCATGATCTTGTTTTTCATGTCCCATTCTCCTTCTACACATTTCTGAATAACTAACACTTACTCCTTGGAAGGAAAGTTTTGACCAACCTAGATAGCATATTAAAAAGCAGAGACATTACTTTGCCAACAAAGGTTCGTCTAGTTGAATCTGTGGTTTTTCCAGTAGTCATGTATGGATGTGAGAGTTGGACTGTGAAGAAAGCTGAGCGCCGAAGAATTGATGCTTTTGAACTGTGGTGTTGGAGAAGACTCTTGAGAGTCCCATGTACTGTAAGGAGATCCAACCAGTCCATTCTAAAGGAGATCAGTCCTGGGTGTTCTTTGGAAGGAATGATGCTAAAGCTGAAACTCCAGTACTTTGGCTACCTCATGAGAAGGGTTGACTCATTGGAAAAGACTCTGATGCTGGGAGGATTGGGGGCAGGAGGAAAAGGGGACGACAGAGGATGAGATGGCTGGATGGCATCATGGACTCGATGACCGTGAGTTTGAGTGAACTCCGGGAGTTGGTGATGGACAGGGAGGCCTGGCGTGCTGCAATTCATGGGGTTGCAAAGAGTCGGACATGACTGAGCGACTGAACTGAACAGAACTGAACTTGTTGTTCAGTCACTAAGCTGCGTCTGACTCTTTGGTGACCCTCATGGACCCTCCTAGCCCTCCAGGCTCCTCTGCTGTAAAGCCCTTCAAATGAGAAGAATTTCCTGGTGCTGGGCTGCTGAAAACACTAGATTAATATTGTTTTATTTTAATATCATTGATTTACAATGTTCTGCCAGTTTCAGGTGTAAAGTGATTCAGTTATGCATATATATAAATAAATATATTCTTTTTTTATATCCGCTTCCATTATAGATTATTAGACAATTGAATATAGTTCCCTGTGCTATACTGTAGGTCTTTGTTGGTTATCTATTTTATATACAGTATTAGCTATATGTATATTTTAATTCCAAACTCTTAATTTAGCCCTCCCCACCCCCTTGGTAACCATAAACTTAAAAAAAATACAATATTGGCTTGAGAGAAGAAAGAAAAGTAGTTTGACTCTCTATTGACTGCTGCTACTAGGAAAAGAAAATTTGATGAAACAGCCTCAATCTGCAGGATATTTTAGCACAAATGTGAGCACAGAGAAACTCCAACTGTCATCAGCAAGCTCAGACTTGAGTGTTTTTTTCTTCTCCTGGTTCTGGCATAAACTCAGAGAAGTGGTACTAAGGGTCTTTCCTAGTTCCTCCAGTTACTCCAAATTCTATCCTAAAACAGGTTGAGCCTTTAAAAAGCAAAGTATGTGGAAAACCTTTGTTATGCTCCTCATTATGTAGTTTTACCACGTTTTAATGTTTTCCTTCAGACTTTATCAAGTGCCAACAATGTCAGCATAAACAAGAAAAGCCTAAAACAGCCATGTGAAATTTATGGCTGCTGTTACTGTAAAATGATAAGCTGTACTATTTACATCAGTTATTCATGGTTTTTTTTTTTTATCTTGGTGCTAAATACATAGTAATTGTCTGGTAGATATTTGCTGAATGAAAGAATAAACGGGTTACTAGCAGAGCCTTTACTATTTCAGACCCTGTGTTATATGCTGGGATGTTTTGGCAAGTCAGACAAGGTCTGTACCTTTCAGAAGTTTGGAGTCTAATGGAGTCAGACTCACTCATGATCATACACATATATAAACTGTGATTTGAACTGTGAAGGAAAATTATCTCCTTGAGAAAGTTTTCTACATTCTGTAGAAAAAGGAAAAGTTTTGTTGCCTTGAAAAAAATGGTTTGATTTTCCTGGGGGGTGCAGTCGTAAAGGATTCGCCTGCCAATGCAGGAGATGCAAGAGACATGGGTTTGATCCCTGGGTCAGGAAGATCTCCTGGAGTAGGAAATGGCAACCCCCTCCAGTATTCTTGCCTGAAAACTTCCATGGACAGAAGAGCCTGGTGGGCTATAGTCCATGGGGTCACAGAAGAGTCAAACATAACTGAGTGACTGAACACATAGATGTACAATTGATTAAAATGGATCAGTTTTCTTCTTTTTATTCTATTTGCCAAGAAACTCAGACCTAATTTGAGTCTAATTTCATAAATTATGATTTATTCATTTTTATTGATCTTAATATTCTAGTTATTCATTTTTTCATTCCATAAATACATATTGAATACCTGCTGTGTACCAGGCTGCAAATATATACAGTATTAGACAGGCATATGGTATTAAAACAGACATGGTCCTTACCCCTGTAGAGATTACAGTACAGAGGGGAGAAATAAATTAATTAGTAATTATGTTAGAAATATAGTCACCACATGCAAATAGTCTTACAGGGCTAGGGAAGGCATGGTACTAGGAAGAAAATAATGGACAAGAAGGAAGACTGATTTCTTTCTTCAAGGAACTGATATTTTGAATGGAGACCTGAAAGATGAATTATGCAGATGGTGAGAGAGAAGGGGTGTGTGTGTGTGTGTGTGTGTGTGTGTGTGTGTGAAGTGGCTTGAGAATTGGAAGCATGGAGGATCCAGTGAACCAGTGCAGACAAAGGAGTATAAAAACTCTTGATGTGGAAAGATCTACTCTGTAACGACTAAAAGAAAGCCCAGTTGGCTTATGCTTATTGAGCTAAAAAGAGAAGGGCACTAGATGGCATAGAAGGTCATACAAGGCTTGTAAATCTCCTTTAAGGATTTGATTTTTATCTTAGGTTCATAAAAAGCTGTGGAAAGAATTTCACGGGAGAGGTGACGTGAGTAGAATTGCATTTTATTATGTTTACTCTCTCAGCTCTCTGTGAAGTCCATTTGTTATTGTTGTTTAGTTGCTGAGATGTGTTCAAATCTTTTGTGACCCCATGGACTCACTGTCGCCCACCAGGCTCCTCTGTGGGATTTCCCAGGCAAGAATACAGGAGTGGATTTTCATTTCTTTCTCCAGGGTATCTTTCCCTGACCCAGGCATCGAACCCCCGTCTCCTGCATTAACAGGCGGATTCTTTACTACTGAGCCACCAGGGAAGCTGTGAAGTAGATTAGAAAGAAACAAGTGAGAAATTGAAACAATTTATTAAAAATATTGTGATCAACCATTCTTGTTAAGATATTCACTAATGTGTATAACATTGCAGTCTTTTTGTTTAAATTTAAACTTTTCATTGCCATAAGGAAAATTCTGTCTTTTCCTTTTGTGGTTGTTTGAAATAGGCCATTTAAACAGGTCACTGAATATTGTCAGGATTATTCTGAAAGGAGCTTTGAAGGCAAATGACTGAAAGGAGAAAACAGTAATAGAAAATAAGAAATGGTGGGGGAAAAAAAGAGGCTAAAGGCCCTGAAAGTATTGTTTTATGTTTGTTAATGGCTGGCCATACATACCTGAACTTGTCTGAAGATGAAGTTTTTCTCGTTTTTATTCACCTGGGCATACAAAAACATCATTAGTAGTAGGACATTAATGTATGTTTGTAGAAATAATTAACTAATTAATTAAGACATTCTTATCTTTTCCAAAAGTCCTTACACTCCATAAAGGAAGCTATATTGGGGAGATTTTTCTTCTTTCCCTTTCCCCTGACTTCTCTCTCCATTAGGGCAGAGATAATTATGAAGTCTATAATGCTATGGGCCTTGTCCTTTGTTTTTTGGTGAAAGTGAAAGTATTAGTCACTCACTTGTGCCTGACTCTTTGCAACCACGTGGACTGTAGCCTGGGAGTTGGTGCTGGACAGGGAGGCCTGCCATGCTGCAGTCCATGGGTTGCAGAGTCAAACACGACTGAGTGACTGAACTGAACTGAGACTGTAGCCCGCTAGGCTCCTCTGTCCATGGGATTCTCCAGGCAAGAATACTGAAGTGGATAGCCATTCTCTTCTCCAGGGCATCTTCCTGACCGAGGGATTTTGGTGGGGAGGGCAACAAAGCAATTAATATAGCAATATGATCTTTACCTTTTCTTGTGATGGAATTGATTGTTTCTGTGAGTTCATTTTTGGTGCAACTCTCTGCCTAGAGAAAAGCCAACTCTAAAGTTTGGAATGCTTAAATTTCACACTGATGTCCTTAAGACCGCCGAAGAGCGTGCTTGCATGTGAATTCACGTCTTCTGCAAATGCAGAGGAGAACGGGGTCTGTGTTTCAGTCATGCTGTCACTTAGGCGGCTCCTTTACTCTGATAATCGCTCTAACTGGTTTATTAGTCCCTCACACGTATTCATCTCACAATGAAATCATTTGTCTCTTGTTAGGGACGTGCACAATATTGGACAAGAAGTGCCACAGGCTACATTTCAACTCTCCATCACAGCCTGACTGTCCAGCAAAAACCTTTAAAAAACACATTCCGTATATTTCACACACAAAGTCCCCACAGCCAAATTAAGATGCTGATAGCTCCAGCTAAAGATGCTGGAGTGCTATTGAGAAGGAAATGTTTCTCCACTGCCATATCTATTTAGAATTTCAATTTCAAGCAATGGAACATTTTATTTTTGTGAAAAGTCTCTGGCTCTGTATGTTTTCAGTATAGGAAGATACATTTTATTTTTTCATCACTGAAGACTGTAATAGTTGTGATGAGTCAGATATGGAAATAGAATGTTCTGAATGTCATCTCAATATTTTTTTTCAACTGCATGAAAAAAACCTGCTCGTGACCTCCTGACCTCATTACAGTAACTCCTTTGGGAGAAGACATTCAGATATCCTGTCTAGATCCTGACTTCTTATTAGCCCTGCATTCCTGTCCTTTCTAATAACTCAAAATTCCCTAATGGCTCTTATGTTTCCATGAAGCTGTAACTTATTCCAAAATATTTTCCTTCAATGGCACAATAAATTATTCAGCAAAAAATAGCTTAGTATAAATGTATTACCAACTTTCCATCTTTATATTCTAATCTTCCTTTCTCACCCCACATCTATCCCTTTACTAGGCTTCAGTGGGACCTCTATCCATCATCAAGGCACTTGATGCAGACATTATCCTTGATACCTCTGTCTTTTTCACTTCTTACATCTGACTATCAAATCCTGTTAATCATGATTTTAAAATATCTCTTAACTTTGAGCTTTCCTACATTTCCTGGTTGCTACTTTATTTCAAGACACATTTTCTTCCAACTGGACCAATAGGGTGGCCTCCGAATGGGTTAATATCTATTTCTAATAGATGTAGAGTTTGCTAAGACAATGCAGCACCAGTAAGTAGGCGGAAAATATAGTTTAAAAAATTCTCAGGAATAAACAATGACAGATGTTCATGTTTTGGCATAAATTAAACCTCAGAGCTTTATTAGAATGTTGAAAGTGATATTAGAAATATTGAGTAAATGCAGACCCATGACATTCTCTTAGATATGATAAATACTTATTCTCTTTCTATTTCATATTTCTAGTTCAATCCCAATTAAAGTGTCATGAAGATTGAGTTTTATATTTCACAAAAATACATCAAATAGGATACAAATAGCTCTGCATACACGCAAATGCTTTCTAAAATAAGCCAAAGAATATTTGGAAACATAGCCAAATTCAACACCAAGAGAGAGAAATCTCCATGAGACAAAAATGTAGAAAACATGTGATATCAAAGGTGTGAGCAGGGGCTTCTGCCAACGTCGCCATAGGTTATTAAAAATATATTGATATCTTAGCAGTTTGGTTCTGTGTTTTAGATACACACAGAAAGAGAATTTTTTTAACCATAGATTTCAAATGGCTAGGGTACTAGTACTAAGTATCTTGCCAAAAGTCAGAATGATCAAGGGTTGCCCTATCCCAGAAATGAACACCAGAAAGGCTCCAACCTCAGACTATAGGAAATGCAAGAAAGTTTATCTTCCATTAGCTTGTCAGTGGGCACAAAATGCCCTTGAAAAATGAGAACTTCAGATTATGTCAGATGAATGTGAAGGGTCAAGAAATTAAGAGCCAGTGAAATACCTGGGACTTGCTGTGTTGAGCAGGAAACAGTCCAGAACATATTTTCCTTCCCCCAAAAGGAATACATAATAAGATAAAGATGAGCTCCTAGTGAAAGTGTTCAAATCACACAGAATGAACCATTATGGAAGAGAGTCACAGATCCAGTAAGTGGAGAACTTAGATGCTTAGAACTAGAAATAACTAAACAATCTGAAAAAAGTTCACAAAGCTTATTTAAATTACTCAAAGAGATAAAAACACATAAATCATGAGACAAGAACCAAAAATGATTAATTAGAAAGTTTTTTTAAAGGTCTCTGTATAAAACATATTCTGGGGACTTTCCTGATGATCCAGTGGCTAAGACTCTGTGTCCTCAACGCAGGAGACCTAGGTTCCATCCCTGGCCAGGGAACTATATCCTACATTCCACAGCTAAGAGTTTGCATGATGCAACTAAAGATCCCACAGGCCCCAGCTAAGACTCAACACAGTAAGATAAACAAAAAATTAAAAAAAAATCTGAATCCAAAGACTGAACAGTAAGTTAAACAACTGAAAAGAAGATTCATAAACTGGACAGTGAGTCTGAGAAAATGACTTCAACTGCACCATTAGCACAGAAAATGATGGAAAGCATCAAAATATTATTTAAGGAATATGGAAGCCAGTATGAGAGACAGTATGTGTCTAATAGGCAGTATTTTGTTAGTAATGGGTAAGAATTTTATAAAGTTGAAGAAGAGTTTTATAAAGTTGACTTGCCCGTGAGTGTGCAGGAGTCTCCGGTGGAGGCGTGGGTCGGCCGTGGCCTGCTGCAGGGTGGGGGCACTGAGTGCAGCAGTGCCTGCATGGGACCTTTTGAAGGAGGTCGCCCTTATCTTCATTACCTCCACCATAGTTTGGCCTCAGATCAAACAACAGGGATCTGTTTGATCTGCCCATCAACAGAAAATTGGATTAAAGGTTTACTGAGCATGGCCCCACCCATCAGAACAAGACCCAGTTTCCCCCTCAGTCAGTCTCTCCCATCAGGAAGCTTCCATAAACCTCTTATCCTTCTCATCAGAAGGCAGACAGATGGAAAACCACCATCATAGAAAACTAACCAGTCTGATCACATGGACCACAGCCTTGTCTAACTCAGTGACACTATGGGCCATGCCGAGTAGGGCCACCCAAGACGAACATGTCATGGTGAAGAGTTCTGACAAAACGTGGTCCACTGGAGAAGGGAATGGCAAGCCACTTCAGTATTCTTGCTTTGAGAACCCCATGAACAGTATGAAAAGGCAAAAAGATAGGACACTGAAAGAGGAACTCCCCAAGTTGTAGGTACCCAATATGCTACTAGAGATCAGTGGACTAATAACTCCAGAAAGAATGAAAAGACAGAGCCAAAGCGAAAATAATACCCAATTGTGGATGTGACTGGTGATGGAAATAAAGTCCAGTGCTGTAAAGAGCAATATTACATAGGAACCTTATGTTAGATCCATGAATTAAGGCAAATTTGAAGTGATCAAACAGGAGATGGCAAGAGTGAACGCTGACATTTTAGGAATCAGCAAACTAAAATGGACTGGAATGGGTGAATTTAGCTCAGATGAGCATTATATCTACTGCTGTGGGCAAGAATCCCTCAGAAGAAATGGAGTAGCCATCATAGTCAACAAGAGTCCAAAATGCAGTACTTGGATGCAGTCTCAAAAATGACAGAATTATCTCAGTTGGTTTCCAAGGCAAACCATTCAATATCACAGTAATCCAAGTCTATGCCCTGACCAGTAATGCTGAAGAAGTTGAAGTTTAACAGTTCTATGAAGACCTACAAGACCTTTTAGAACTAACACCCCCAAAGATGTCCTTTTCATTATAGGGGACTGGAATGCAAAAGTAGGAAGCCAAGAGATACCTGGAATAACAGGCAAATTTGGTCTTGGAGTACAGAATGAAGCAGGGCAAAGGCGAACAGAGTTTTGCCAAGAGGACACACTGGTCATCGCAAACACCCTCTTCCAACAACACAAGAGAAGACTCTACACATGGACATCAGCAGATGGTCAACACTGAAATCAGACTGATTATATTCTTTGCAGCAAAGATGGAGAAGCTCTATACAGTCAGCAAAAACAAGACCAGGAGCTGACTGTGGCTCAGATCATTAACTCCTTTGTGCCAAATTCAGGCTTAAATTGAAGAAAGTAGGGAAAACCACTAGACCACTCAGGTATGACCTGAATCAAATCCCTTACGATTATACAGTAGAAGTGACAAATAGATTCAAGGGATTAGATCTGATAGACAGAGTGCCTGAGGAACTATGGATGGAGGTTTGTGACACTGTACAGGAGGCAGGGATCAAGACCATCCCCAAGCAAAAGAAATGCAGAAAGGCAAAATGGTTGTCTGAGGAGCCCTTACAAATAGCTGAGAAAAGAAAAGACGTGAAAGGCAAAGGAGAAAAGGAATGATATACCCATCTGAATGCAGAGTTCCAAAGAATAGCAAGGAGAGATAGGAAAGCCTTTCTCAGTGATCAGTGCAAAGAAATAGAGGAAAACAATAGCATGGGAAAGACTAGAGATCTCTTCAAGAAAATTAGAGATACCAAGGGAACTTTTCATGGAAAGAAGGGGAAAATAAAGGACAGAAATGGTATGGACCTAACAGAAGAAGAAGATATTAATTAGAGGTGGCAAGAATACACAGAGTAACTATACAAAAAAGATCTTAACGACCCAGATAATCATGACAGTAATTATCACTCACCTAGAGCCAGACATCCTGGAATGCAGTCAAGTGGGCCTTTAGAAGCATCACTACAAACAAAGCTAGTGGAGGTGATGGAATTCCAGTTGAGCTATTCCAAATCCTAAAAGATGATGCTGTGAAAGTGCTGCACTCAATAGGCCAGCAAATTTGGAAAACTCAGCAGTGGCCACAGGACTGGAAAAGGTCAGTTTTCATTCCAATCCCAAAGAAAGGCAATGCCAAAGAATGCTCAAACTACCACACAATTGCACTCATCTCACATGCTAGAAAAATAATGCTCAAAATTCTCCAAGCCAGGCTTCAGCAGTACATGAAGCTTGAACTTCCAGATGTTCAAGCTGGTTTTAGAAAAGGCAGAGGAGCCAGAAATCAAATTGCTACCATCTGTTGAATCATTGAAAAAGCAAGAGAGTGCCAGAAAAACATCTACTTCTGCTTTACTGACTATGTCAAAGCCTTTGACTATGTGGATCACAACAAAGTGTGCAAAATTCTGAAAGAAATGGGAATACCAGACCACCTGTCCTGCCTCCTGAGAAATCTGTATGTAGGTCAACAAGCAACAGTTAGAACTGGACATGTTGGTGGGAATGCAAACTAGTACAGCCACTATGGAGAACAGTGTGGAGATTCCTTAAAAAACTGGAAATAGAACTGCCTTATGATCCAGCAATCCCACTGCTGGGCATACACACTGAGGAAACCAGAAGGGAAAGAGACACGTGTACCCCAATGTTCATCGCAGCACTGTTTATAATAGCCAGGACATGGAAGCAACCTAGATGTCCATCAGCAGATGAATGGATAAGAAAGCTATGGTACATATACACAATGGAGTATTATTCAGCCATTAAAAAGAATACATTTGAATCAGTTCTAATGAGGTGGATGAAACTGGAGCCTATTATACAGAGTGAAGTAAGCCAGAAAGAAAAACACCAATACAGTATACTAACGCATATATATGGAATTTAGAAAGATGGTAACAATAACCCTGTGTACGAGACAGCAAAAGAGACACTGATGTATAGAACAGTCTTATGGACTCTGTGAGAGAGGGAGAGGGTAGGAAGATTTGGGAGAATCGCATTGAAACATGTAAAATATCATGTATGAAACGAGTTGCCAGTCCAGGTTCGATGCACGATACTGGATGCTTGGGGCTGGTGCACTGGGACAACCCAGAGGGATGGAATGGGGAGGGAGGAGGGAGGAGGGTTCAGGATGGGGAACACATGTATACCTGTGGCAGATTCATTTTGATATTTGGCAAAACTAATACAGTTATGTAAAGTTTAAAAATAAAATAAAATTAAAAAAAAAAAAAAGAACTGGACATGAAACAACAGACTGGTTCCAAATCAGGAAAGGAGTATGTCAAGGCTGTGTATTGTCACCCTGCTTATTTAACATACAGAGTACATCATGAGAAATACTGGACTGGATGAAACACAAACTGGAATCAAGATTGCCGGGAAAATATCAATAACCTCAGATATGCAGATAACACCACCCTTATGGCAGAAAGCAAAGAAAAACTAAAGAGCCTTTTGATGAAAGTGAAAGAAGAGAGTGAAAAAGTTGGCTTAAAACTCAACATTGAGAAAACTAAGATCATGGCATCTGGTCCCATCATTTCATAGCAAATAGATGGGAAAACAATGGAAACAGTGGTAGACTTTATTTTGGGGGGCTTCAAAATCACTTCAGATGGTGACCACAGCCATGAAAGTAAAAGATGCTTGCTCCTTGGAAGAAAAGCTGTGAGCAACCTAGACAGCATATTAAAAAGCAGAGACATTACTTTGCCAACAAAGGTCCATCTAGTCAAAGCTATGGTTTTTCCAGTAGTCATGTATGGATGTGAGAGTTGGACCATAAAGAAAGCTGAGCACCGAAGAATTGATGCTTTTGAACCGTGATGTTGGAGTAGACTCTTGAGAATCCCTTGGACAGCAAGAAAATCCAACCAGTCCATCTTAAAGGAAATCAGTCCTGAATATTCACTGGAGGGACTGATGCTGAAGCTGAAACTCCAATATTTTGGTCACCTGATGTGACGAACCAACTCATTTGAAAAGACTCTGGGGCTGGGAATTATTGAAGGCCAGAGGAGAAGGGGACAACAGAGGATGGGATGGTTGGATGGTATCACCGACTCAATGGACATGAGTTTGAGCAAGCTCTGGGAGTTGGTGATGGACCTGGAGGCCTGGTGTGCTGCAGTCCATGGGGTTGGAAAATGTGAGACATGACTGAGCGATTGAACTGAACTGAACTGATAGAAGTTATCAGAAAGAAAATAAAGATGGCTTATAAGGATACATTTTAAATTGCCATATCCTTCTCATCAGTAGCAATAGTTCTCAAAATATAATGGGTTTACACCCTCAAAATGGTGAAGGAAAATACTATTGGATGGTGACTTAAATCCTAAATTAAATGTGCATGATTTCATTAAAATGGAATCTGAATAGCTTAGGTTATTCTGTGAATTTAACAGAAGTCTCAGTGGTCTAATGGAATGAAAGTTTCTCATTCTCACTCAATTTGCTGCAGAAATATCCAGATTAACTTTTCTCCATGCATTGGCTCCTTAATGCTGGCTACTCCTATCTCTTGGTTCTAGGAACTCACCAAGAGGCTGCCAATTTTTTTTTTTTTTTTTTGCAGCTGGAGAGAAAGGGACATAGAGAGGTTTTCTGTGTCTCTTCTGCTTCAGCTCATAATTGACATATGTCATTTCTACTCATGGTCCATTGGCCAGAACCAGGCAATTAGCCCACCTAGTTTTAAGGGAAATTAACATTGGGAAAGTGCTGTCTTTCACTTGCCTGGAGAAGGAGGCAGACTGGGCATTGTGAGCACTAACAATGTCTACCATTGTTCAGCTCTCTTGTCATCAGATCTTCAGTTCACACTTCTTCCCAAACACAGAGCTTACTAATCCCTTTCTCCTTTTTTAAAAAGAATTTTATTTATTTATTTTTAGTATTTGGCCATTTATTTTTAGTTTTTTATTTATTTTTGTTTTTTGAGTCTTTGTTGCTCCATGGGCTTTTCTCTAATTGCAGCAAGCGGGGGCTACTTTCTCATTTCAGTGTGCAGGCTTCTCACTGCAGTGCCTCCTCCTGCTGTGGAGCACAGGTTCTGGGGCAGGTGAGCTTCAGTAGCTGTGGCATGTGGGCTCAGTAGTTGCGGTTCCTGGGCTGCAGAGCACAGGCTCAATAATTGTGGCCCATGGTCTTAGTTGCTTGGCAGCCTGTGGGTCTTCCTGGATCAGAGTTCAAACTGTGTCCCCTGCACTGGCAGGTGGATTCTTTACTACTGAACCATCAGAGAAGCCCCACTAATCTGCTTCTTAACTGAGAAAACCCAAATGTCTTATTCAGTCACAAGGTTACGGTTGAGGTCCAAGATCTCTGGAAGATGCAAAGTCTTCCCTCAATTAGATCCAGGTATAGCAGAAGGCACTAATAGTAAAGAACTCACCTGCCAGGGTAGGAGACATAAGAGATGTGGGTTTTATCCCTGGATCAGGAAGATGCTCTGGAGGAGAGCATGGCAACCCACTCCAGTATTCTTGCCTGAAGAATCCCATGGACAAGAAGAGCCTGGAGGGCTACAGGCTATGGGGTTGCAAAGAATCGTTTGAAGTGACTTAGCATGCATGCACATAGCTCTTCTTGGACTGAGGGAACTCTGATACCAAGTTCTCCTCTCTTAAGACACAACTGGTGATGGTGGAATGAGTTTTGCTTGTGTACTATAAGTACTTCCATTTAGAAGTGGGGCTGATATAAAATGCACAGCAGTCCCTTGTCTGTAATAACTGAAATCCTGATGGCAAACATTATGAGGACATGCTAACCTAGTGCGGGGAATGTTCCTTAATCAGGCCCACTTCTGATCTTGGAAGGAGCTTTCTTACCACTCCTTTCTCTACTTTATGGCTCCTCCTTATGGCAAGGTGCTTCCTTTTTGTTACATATTCCCCTTAGCCACATCTGAAGTGCTGTCGTGAAATATGCCCTCCTTGGGAGATATATTGCTTTCTCATTATGCTACCTGCTCATAGAAATTTGGATGCTCAAGTTTATTTTAAAGCTTGAACAGTCACATGAATTTTTTTAGTTCAAGCTTTTTAGTAAATCTCCATCAAAATTTGTTAGACTTCATTTTTATTTGGTTGAAGTCAGTTCCATATGCCAGTAATTACTTCTAGAGTTCTTTTCAAAGTAATATCCTCCAGACATGCTCTATATCTCTTTTTCTTCTCTGCATATCATTTTTTTTCTCTCTCTACTTAATGAGAGCTACAATGCAGATGTCAGACTCCTGAAGAGTAGATAAATCCTTTATTCTCACCTTTATTCTGAGTAATTTTATCCAGTTGAAAAGTTTTATGGGATGTTTTTCCTTAGTGCCTTTTAAAAAAAGTCTTAAACTTGATGGCTTGCAACACAGGAAGATTTGACTTTTCAAACTTACAAGGTCCCGAATGTCTGAATTGCTGGACTTCATGGGCAGATGATCTAAATTTAAAACCATGAACTTAACCTGATGCCAATCTGAAAATGTGTATGATTATCTTGAGTATCATTCAGGGTTTTAGATATAATCCTGGAGAAAACTAGCAGCTCTGTTGATCCAGGCCATGGGCTCTTCAACCAGTTGTGATAGAAGAATAGTTGGAGAGACGAGTTGAATATATTGATAAGAGCGTGTCATACACAACAGAGTAAAGAATCTGAGCTGGGTTAAGTCTTAAGCGGACATAACAAAGGGCCTGAAGGAAAGAAAACAAAACATCAAATGATTGGTCATCCATGTAGAGAGGAGGACAAATAGCTTTTCTTTTCGTGGATCCTGGGTCCACCTTTGTGGATGTTGACACAGTGCAAAATTGGGCCACTGAGACTGTAGTTCCAGAAGGCCTACTCATTTATTAGCACAGAAACCAGTGTTAAATATTGATGTATTACCACCCCCGCCTCCCCCACCCCAGAGGACTCCTAAAGTTTTCAGAAAAGATAATGCTGTTCTTCTTGGGGATGTTATTATGGTTTACTGGCTACTCTTACCCTCAGATTCTAGGGAATCCAAAATACCTCTAGCTGCTTAGATCACAAGGACAATGGAAAAGTGTAAGAGATAAAATGAGAAATGAATGTGTCATTGTCAGCCATCTCAGATATTTAGAGAAATCACCAGACAGGTAGTGCCTGGAGAAGACAAAGCCCTGGCAAACCTAACTCCTGAAATAGCTGATTGTGTACAGGGAGACTAGTTCTGGACCAGGCCATTTGTGAAATGACCGCATCAGTCTGATTATCAGCACTATTATATATGTGTTACTGTGTCCTGTATGAAGACTAAATCTGAAGTATCGCAGTAGTAACAATTGAAAATAGTATCTTGACAGAGGAACTTGATACAGTGTGACTTATACACCCCTTAGGGTAATAACACAGCTCTTCGCATTTTATAGGTTGAAGTCTCCTGAAATATGCTCATGAAAGTTTATCTCCCAACTCACCCCTGCCCCACCTTAATACAAAAAGATATTCTAGGACTTGCTTCCTGCCATAGTACATAGAACTCATGTGCTAGGGGCGTTGTAGCACTCATATCACAGCCTGGATGGAGGCAGCGAGCAAAAAGGGGTGCATATCATAGATTAATCTGAGTCCAAGCCATATCCATATTTCATTCTTTGTTGCTTAGACCCAAAGCACCGAAGGAAAACTAAATTCTGTATTTTTTTTAAAAATAGAACTATTTATGACAGAAAGTGGGAAACAGAAAGTGTACCCTGAGCTATTTTTAATACTAGGATGAATAAATAATTGCATTGCTAAATTCTCTTTAACTCATACTCTCCCCACCTAATTTAAAGCTGTTGTCCATGAGCAAAAGTGGGTACACAGCTTTCTGCCGTCTATAGTAAGCAGAGAATCTTCTGTGTTGCCCTGAATATAATAAAATCCATATAAGGTAGTATCACATATCATATCAGCACAGGTGGTTTTTCACACAACACGTTATGTCATTGGCTCTGTGGTTTTACAAATGGCCTGACCCAGAACTGCTCTTGTATTCAGGAGGTAGGTTTTCCTGGGTTTTGTCTTCCTCATCTACCACCTGTTTGGTGGGAGTAAGGCACTGTCTCCCCCTTACAAATCCAATCACAAAATGTCAACCCTGATATGAAGTCAAGAATCTGTATAGATTCACATTAAGACATTATATCTTGCCAGAAAGCATAAAAACCCATTTTGTTTTCTAGCTCTTGATGCAGATCTCTAAAAGGAATAAAATTAATGAGTACTGCATTCACAGAAATCTCTGGGTCAGGTCTGCAGACGCCAGCATTGTGATTATGGCATCATCACTTGACAATCACAGAGACGGTTTTTAAGAATCCCCCAAGAGCATATTGCACATTATAACTTTTTCCTGTAGTCTTGAATCAGCTCAGAAAGCTTGTTAATTGCTTAAGCTACTCCAAACCTGTTTGGATAGAAAATCACCCAGAAACCTATTAACTCACTCCTCTCTCAGCATGGCCCTTTATACAGACCTGAGTATCAATTCTAGATAAATTATTTTTTAAAGATGTTATTCAATATTTCATCAATTTCCATCACAACGGGTGCCTTCAAAATAGCCTCCATAATCTTTCTTCCCTCTGAAGTGTGTATAAACAAATCTAATTCCTTGTTAGATGCTAATTGTAACTGCCATATAACTGTGTCTCTGAAACTTTCTAAAAACGTTACCCATATGTCAAGGTCTTTCCCTAACTGCCTGGTTATCCTAATGAGAGAGTTATTTTTTCTTTCTCCTGCTGACTGCACCTCATTCAGTTTGTAAGCTAAATATATCGACTATAAAAATATCTTTACTGTAACTAAAGATTACCAGTAATGGACCATGACAATAATTGTAATAGATCGTCCTGCAAAAGCATCATTAGTATAGGTTGTGTGAGGCTGGAAAATCTCCCTAATCTTTGGTATATTACTGAATTAACTCATTTTGTATGGTAGTTGAAAAACCTCTGGAAACCAAACAAACCCAAGTGAAATTGATCAATGTATAAACATCTCTGAAAGCCTTTGGGTATGCAGAATTTTAAGAAAGAACCTAAACAGTTGATGAGAGAGAATGTAGGCTGAGAGAAGGAAATTGGTGTTCCAAGCTGAACTAAAATCCTTAAGATTGTTGGAGAATATGGTTCTGCATGTAGTGTAGGGGCTCTTATTTTAACCTGGCCCAGTGTAACGGACACTGTCGTATGCTGCTGAGACTCCCTACTTCAGGACAATCTCCCAGCTGATAAACTAACTGCCCAGGACTCAGAGCTGAGTCTGCTTCCTAGAACCACTCTTGGCATCACGTCTTGGGTTAAGTCTCTCTATGGAAACTGCCCTCAGCAGAGGGGAGCTACCTTGGTCAAGGTTATACTTTGGTTCCTGTGGGATTGGCTGATTCTGTTGCTATATATCTTAGTTTGTTTTCTTTCTTTGTGTAATCCTTATCCATGATGAGGGATCAGATCACAGTCCCTACAGACATTCTGCACCAAATCTCTAGACCTGAAATAGGTACACCATTGCTGTTCCTAATGTGGAGTTGTGTTGATGTTATTTTTCTATCATATATAAAGTCATTTACTTGGGTAACTCTTACACTAGGGAAAGGGGAAGTCTCAGCGACTAGTGGACATAGAGTCTCAGCTGATGTTGATACCTAGCACCCAAATTGTCATCATAATCCCTTGGTTAGAATAGGTTAACCAGGTGATAAAATTCTGCTCCAAGTTTGTCAAAGAGCAAGCCCACTAGGGGCCATGGAGCACTAGTCATTACCCAGTCTCTGTTTCTGAGTCTAATTAGAGTGGATGTACTTATTATTCAACACAGCAGCAGTTTTAATTTCTTGGCCTGTGGAGTAACAGTTATTGTGGTCGGTAGGATCCGCTTCTTTCTCTGCCCAGTCCTGTCTTTTCTTCCTCTGTTTCAGACAATGGTATGCTGGTAACTGTTTAACAATGGCATCTCCCAAAGTGTGTGTGGGGATCACCCTTGCTTGTTGCATTTGCCAATTTCTGAAACATTGATTTCCACCATGGCCAATTTTCAATTATCAACTTGGAATCATTGAACAGAATTGGGAAGAGATACACATAATTGCTTCTTGTGAGCTGGTACAGGATGGTCCATTTTAGAGGAGTGACAAGCAGCGGTCCCTAATGCAGCAGCTGTGGCGTTGGTGGCGTGGACTGTGTGGAGGAACCTGCCAGGCGTGGCATGCGTCTTAGCCAAGTAGTAGGTGATGAGCCTGGAGGAAGTGTGGGTGGTGGCCTGCGCTAGCAGTGGGGCATTGGAGCTGCCAGACCACATCTATTCAAAGATGCTGAGGTGTTATAGACAATAGCATGTGATACTGATGTGGCTGGAGAAAATCAGTGCTGAGATCTGGGGACTTTTTCCCCCAGATGGTAATAGTAACTTTACTCCAGGATTTGTGCCATGCTTCTTATATAAATACATACTGTAATATATTTAGTACATATACTGTGATGTGAGATGGGAATAACAGACCACCTGACCTGCCTCTTGAGAAACCTATACGCAGGTCAGGAAGCAACAGTTAGAACTGCACATGGAACAACAGACTGTTTCCACATAGGAAAAGGAGTACATCAAGGCTGTATATTGTCACCCTGCTTATTTAACTTATATGCAGAGTACATCATGAGAAACGCTGGGCTGGAGGAAGAACAAGCTAGAATCAAGATTGCCAGGAGAAATATCAATAACCTCAGAAATGCAGATGACACCACCCTTATGGCAGAAAGTGAAGAGGAACTAAAGAGCCTCTTGATGAAAGTGAAAGAGGAGAGTGAAAAAGTTGGCTTCAGAAAACTAAGATCATGGCATCCGGTCCCATCACTTTATGCGAAATAGATGGGGAAACAGTGGAAACAGTGGCAGACTTTATTTTTTGGGCTCCAAAATCACTGCAGATGGTGATTGCAGCCATGAAATTAAAAGACACTTTCTCCTTGGAAGGAAAGTTATGACCAACCTAGATAGCATATTAAAAAGCAGAGATATTACTTTGCCAACAAAGATTTGTCTAGTCAAGGCTATGGTTTTTCTAGTGGTCATGTATAGATGTGAGAGTTGGACTGTGAAGAAAGCTGAGCACTGAAGAATTGATGCTTTTGAACTGTGGTACTGGAGAGGACTCTTGCGAGTCCCTTGGACTGCAAGGAGATCCAACCAGTCCATCCTAAAGGGGATCAGTCCTAGGTGTTAATTGGAAGGACTGATGCTGAGGCTGAAACTCCAATACTTTGGTCACCTCATGTAGAGAGTTGACTCACTGGAAAAGACCCTGATGCTGGGAAGGATTGGGGTCAGGAGGAGAAGGGGACGACAGAGGATGAGATGGCTGGATGGCATCACCGACTCGATGCACATGAGTTTGGGTAAACTCTGGGAGTTGGTGATGGACAGGGAGGCCTGGTGTGCTGTGATTCATGGGGTCACAAAGAGTTGGACTTGACTGAGTGACTGAACTGTGCTGAACAGTACACCACAATCCTGAGAACAATGCTGGAAGGCGGATGGGATTATTCCCATTTTATAGATGTAGAAACTAAGATGGAGTGAGGTTAAGTGATGTTAAGTGACATATATATTCCTTAAAATATAAAGAAAGAAAAAAACAGAGTGGCTAAAGAAAGTAAGTTGAAATGGCTGAGGTTTCCTTGATTATTATTTAATCCTTTGTGTTATTGATATATACTTTACTATATGTGCTTTCCCATTCTGTTGTTTTCCGCTATTTCTTTGCACTGATCGCTGAGGAAGGTTTTCTTATCTCTTGCTATTCTTTGGAACTCTGCATTCAGATGCTTATATCTTTCCTTTTCTCCTTTTCTTTTCGCTTCTCTTCTTTTCACAGCTATTGTAAGGCCTCCCCAGAAGCCATTTTGCTTTTTTTCATTTCTTTTCCATGGGAATGGTCTTGATCCCTGTCTCCTGTACAGTGTCATGAAGCTCTGTCCATAGTTCATCTGGCACTCTATCTATCAGATCTAGTCCCTTAATTCTATTTCTCACTTCCACTGTATAATTATAAGGGATTTGATTTAGGTCATACCTGAATGGTCTAGTGGTTTTCCCACTTTCTTCAATTTAAGTCTGAATTTGGCAATAAGGAGTTCATGATCTGAGCCACAGTAAGCTCCTGGTCTTGTTTTTGCTGACTGTATAGAGCTTCTCCATCTTTGGCTGCAAAGAATATAATCAATCTGATTTTGGTAGGAAATTTGGGAGTTTGTGAAAACTCAGAGAATTCTGAAAACTATATCCATGTATGTACCATTATCAATTCAGTTCAGTCGCTCAGTTGTGTCTGACTCTTTGAGACCCCATGAATTGCAGCACACCAGGCCTCCCTGTCCGTCACCAACTCCCGGAGTTCCCTCAAACTCATGTCCATCGAGTCGGTGATGCCATCCAGCCATCTCATCCTCTGTTGTCCCCTTCTCCTGCCCTCAATCCCTCCCACCATCAGGGTCTTTTTCAATGAGTCAACACATTGAAAAAGTTGGCCACCTCAACTTCGCATGAGGTGGCCAAAGTATTGGAGTTTCAGCTTCAGCATCAGTCCTTCCAATGAACACCCACGACTGATCTCCTTTAGGATGGACTGGTTAGACCTCCTTGCAGTCCAAGGGACTCTCAAGAGTCTTCTCCAACTCCACAGTTCAGAAGCATCAATTCTTCGGCGCTCAGCTTTCTTCACAGTCCAACTCTCACATCCATACATGACTACTGGAAAAACCACAGATTCAACTAGACGGACCTTTGTTGGCAAAGTAATGTCTCTGCTTTTTAATATGCTGTCTAGGTTGGTCATAACTTTCCTTCCAAGGAGTAAGCATCTTTTAATATACTCATTAATAAAGATCAGAAAGAAGTAATATCTTAATTCATAGATTACATTGCCATGTAAATAAAAACTTTTTATAGATTCTAAGAAGAAAATTACTAAGCTAATAAGTGAATTTTCCACTGATGCTAGACAAAAATGAATAAGCAAAATTAACTGCATTTCTATAGATTATCAGATAACAATTTAAAATGAAATTTTTAAATACCACCTATAATATTAATAGCATCTCCAAAACACAAATTTTAACAAAAGATGATAGCAAGAACCCTGCTCTGAAAACTATACATTACCACATTACTGAGAGAAATTAAGGAAGACCAAATAAATGGAAAATCATACCATTTTAATGAATGAGAAGACTCAATATTGTTAAGATATCAGTTCTTGCTAAATTAGTCAATAGATGCAATGCAATCCAGTGCAATGCAATCCCAATCAAAATACTACAAACACACACACACACACACACACACACACCAAAATTACAAGGCTTTTTGTTGAAACCAGCAAGCTGCTAAAACTTACATGAAAATTCAAAGAACCTAGAATCAGATGAGGGAAAAAATATAATTTTATTAAATATTACTAAAACTTGGTGTTTGTCATGCAGCATTCTTGTAGAAATGGTTAATTATACAGAAATTCATAATAAAAAGAAATAAAGCCATGTAGCTATGCCTTTGGGGCTGAGTGGAAATTAACAAACGTGTCAAAGGAGAATGAAGAATAATGAGAAAACCATTATAGGAAGCTAGAAAATGACAAAGCATGTTATATAGAGGCAAAAATTTGGTTCAATGTATTACCTATAATAACTAGGAAGATAGTTCTCCATCTGGCGATGTCCTTGTGTTATTGGAAGAGGGTGTTTGCTATGACCAGTGCGTTCTCTTGGCAAGATAGAACATAAATAGATTAATCATTATTTGGAGAAGAGACAGCCTAGAATATCTTTGATCAGTGCATTCTCTTTGCCTTAGGACACTTATTTAAGAAACAGAATCAATTTTGGATGGTAGTATTTGATAAGTATAGTGGCAAAATAGCAGGATGGCTTTATATCACTTTATGTATTATAAATTATATAATTCATATAGTTATAATGAACTAGAATTGCCTTATCAGCCAGAGGACTTCTCCCCTTATCAATATTATTGGAGCACATTCTTTAGTATCCACATGTAAAGATTCTTTTAATTACCCAATTATTGGCGTTGTCACATCCAGTCTTATAGCTAATGTTTCATTAATTACATTTTAAATTGGCAGTTTCCCCACTGATTTAGGAGTCAGTATAACTCTATCATCATTGTATTTACAAGTCATATTTTACTGAGGTTTTTTTATGGGAAGATAGTTTCTTATGGACAGTCCTATATGTGTACAGAAACCTTGTGTTCTTCTAGAAAGATTAAATTAAAAGGAGGTATGAAAGCGTGAAGTGTTGTCTAAAGCCCACTCAATCACCCCTCTCTCCCATAATCTAAGACTCTTGTGGACTGAATATTATGTTTATTTGAAAGATTCTTTGGCCCTTTATTCTGAATAGTCTATTTTTTATTTGCTGTATTAAATATCACTATGAAATCAATAATAAATATAACAAAGAATATTAGCAAAGCAAGGCATGCAGTACCTCATCTGTTTTGAAAAATGCTCACTTGTCAATTTTTGCTGACTCACGTTTTAATGGATCACCCTGTGCTATGGAAGCAGTTAATATTCTATGGAAGTAGCTAATGTTGTATGGTGTGACATCTGCAAAAATGAATCCTACTTTCTTTGCACAGAAGCTTAGAGATGAGTATTACACAGATTAAATGAATCCTACTTTCTTTGCGCAGAAACAAAGAGATGAGTATTACACAAATTTTCACAGCAAAAAGTAACGTTAAATTTGAAATTTCAGTAACTATTAAAAAAGCCTGTGTCATTGACATTTCTGAGTAAAATAGTAGGTTGTTTTTTCCTCTATGATTAGTACTGAGAACATGCTTTTTACATGTGTGTGAGTTTTGCTGTAAAAAGAATGTATTGTCCAAAGAGTACCATGAGCTAATGTGGTCTTCCTACCAATTTCGCCTTTGCGCCCAGCCATGTCCCCTTTAAGAAAACCAGTGTAACAGTGAGTCTGCAAATAGATGAATTAAGAAATCCATCAATTAGAATTAAATTAAGAAATTAAGAAATAAATTTATGAAATGTGTTATGAGGTAATCTAGAGCACTTACAACCTAAATCGATTCATAACATTTACTTTCCACAAATTTTCCATACACTCAGGCATGCTATCAGATGACACAGGACTAAATATAATAAAAGATACAATTCTAGTGAAAGGAATTGAAGGCATACCTAAATGTAAAGGGATAGCCTGACTGATATTGAGACCAGGAAAATTATTTATATGAAAAGGCCTTCCCACTAGTCTGCCGTTGTAATTGATGTCAGTATAAAATTACATCTGTGACATGCTTTTCAAGAAAACACATGCAAAGATAGAAAAAATAAGTTTTCTGCATTACTAATAATGTTAATAGAATGTGTCCTTTTTTGTGTGTGAACATCAGTTTTTGTGGGAATATTATGGACCCAGATAAATGTGATTCCTCATTACATGGTAATTAGACAGTTGTTATTAGAAATATTATTCATAATAAGAGATAAAATAAATTTTAAAATGTATTTTATGATGTGATTTTTTATTTTAATTGGATTCTTCCTAAAACTTGGTATATTAAGTAGGATTTTTTAAATCATCCACATTTTAATGATCAGCAAACTGAAACTCACAGATCTTAAAGGACTTGCCATGCGATCCACAGTTTATAATCGTTAAGGTCTTTCCTTTGCAATATGCTGTTGGCAATTTGGAGGAATAAAATATGAAGATAAATGTGGTTGTAAGTTAACTGACCATCTTCATTCTGGGACAGGAGAATCATTAATCAGGTGTCATCTTAAAACCACATTAGTTATTTAAGTGAGAAACAATTTTTATATTTAATGGTCCCTGTTCGCAATCTGCAATTACAATCTAATTAGTATATGCCAGGTATTACTTTCTTCATGACTAGCTTTTGTTGTTTTTGCCTAGAAATGTACTTTTCGCATCGTATAGCTGGGCTGTAGAAAATAACATGGGCATCATTTATGATTTCAATCTTTGTAATTTCTTCTTTTCTCAGTCAAAACCTGACTTTCTTTTTGGTTATTGTTTTTCTTAATATAGAATCAAAGTACATTTATATTTGAAAATTTAAAAATGAAGAAAAACTAACAGTAAGTTAAAAATAAATGCCTTCATTTACTACAAACCGTTCAGAGGTAACCACTGAACTGCTGTGTTTGTCATCTGGTAATGTCTTTTAGGGAAAGTGCTTTATTTTTTTTTAACCAAAAACTGGATCTTCACATATTAACTTATTGGATATCTTTTTTCTCTCAGTTAATTTATTGTCAAACATTTTCCAATCAATGAATATACTTTAGCTCAGTTAGTTATAATGGCTCAAAGGCTGGTTATACCATGGAAATTCAAGCAAAAACTATATGTAATAAGCTTTATGTACGTGAAAGAAAGGAACAAAGGAAAAGACAGATATCACGTGTTTATCTAGAGATATAGAGTGTAGATACAGAGAGTCCCTTGGACTGCAAGGAGATCCAACCAGTCCATCCTAAAGGAGATCAGTCCTGGGTGTTCATTGGAAGGACTGATGTTGAAGCTGAAACTTCGGTACTCAGGCCACCTGATGAGAAGAGCTGACTCATTTGAAAAGACCCTGATGCTGGAAAAGATTGAGGGCAGGAGGAGAAGGGGATGACAGAGGATGAGATGGCTGGATGGCATCACTGACACAATGGACATGGGTTTGGGTGGACTCCGAGAGTTGGTGATGGACAGGGAAGCCTGGTGTGCTGCGATTCATGGGGTCGCAAAGAGTCAGACACGACTGAGCAACTGAACTGAACTGAACTGAACTGATAGAGTGCAGAGGACATAGTTTTACTTCCCAACTCAGCAAGGGAATTTTTGAGCCTTCAGAGTTTTCTCATTATGTTTGTAATGTGTCTAATTATATTGAAGCTACAATCTCTCTTATTGTACCCTATCACACGCAGCTACAATGAGCAGCTGATGCTTTTAGCATTTTACCTAAATACCACCTTGCTCAAGGTCATGAATTCATTAGGTATATTTTCTATCTTCCTAGTTATTATAGGTAATACATTGAACCAAATTTTTGCCTCTATATAACATGCTTTGTCATTTTCTAGCTTCCTATAATGGTTTTCTCATTATTCTTCATTCTCCTTTGACACGTTTGTTAATTTCCACTCAGCCCCAAAGGCATAGCTACATGGCTTTATTTCTTTTTATTATGAATTTCTGTATAATTAACCATTTCTACGAGAATGCTGCATGACAAACACCAAGTTTTAGTAATATTTAATAAAATTATATTTTTTCCCTCATCTGATTCTAGGTTCTTTGAATTTTCATGTAAGTTTTAGCAGCTTGCTGGTTTCAACAAAAAGCCTTGTAATTTTGGTGTGTGTGTGTGTGTGTGTGTGTGTTTGTAGTATTTTGATTGGGATTGCATTGCACTGGATTGCATTGCATCTATTGACTAATTTAGCAAGAACTGATATCTTAACAATATTGAGTCTTCTCATTCATTAAAATGGTATGATTTTCCATTTATTTGGTCTTCCTTAATTTCTCTCAGTAATGTGGTAATGTATAGTTTTCAGAGCAGGGTTCTTGCTATCATCTTTTGTTAAAATTTGTGTTTTGGAGATGCTATTAATATTATAGGTGGTATTTAAAAATTTCATTTTAAATTGTTATCTGATAATCTATAGAAATGCAGTTAATTTTGTTTATTCATTTTTGTCTAGCATCAGTGGAAAATTCACTTATTAGCTTAGTAATTTTCTTCTTAGAATCTATAAAAAGTTTTTATTTACATGGCAATGTAATCTATGAATTAAGATATTACTTCTTTCTGATCTTTATTAATGAGTATATTAAAAGACGCTTACTCCTTGGAAGGAAAGTTATGACCAACCTAGACAGCATATTAAAAAGCAGAGACATTACTTTGCCAACAAAGGTCCGTCTAGTTGAATCTGTGGTTTTTCCAGTAGTCATGTATGGATGTGAGAGTTGGACTGTGAAGAAAGCTGAGCGCCGAAGAATTGATGCTTCTGAACTGTGGAGTTGGAGAAGACTCTTGAGAGTCCCTTGGACTGCAAGGAGGTCTAACCAGTCCATCCTAAAGGAGATCAGTTGTGGGTGTTCATTGGAAGGACTGATGCTGAAGCTGAAACTCCAATACTTTGGCCACCTCATGCGAAGTTGAGGTGGCCAACTTTTTCAATGTGTTGACTCATTGAAAAAGACCCTGATGGTGGGAGGGATTGAGGGCAGGAGAAGGGGACAACAGAGGATGAGATGGCTGGATGGCATCACCGACTCGATGGACATGAGTTTGAGGGAACTCCGGGAGTTGGTGACGGACAGGGAGGCCTGGTGTGCTGCAATTCATGGGGTCTCAAAGAGTCAGACACAACTGAGCGACTGAACTGAATTGATAATGGTACATACATGGATATAGTTTTCAGAATTCTCTGAGTTTTCACAAACTCCCAAATTTCCTACTAATATAATATGATTGTTCTCTGGGATTTGTAATCTTTCTGAATTTAGGAAAATAGAAGCAGGACATGAGTGGATTTATATTCGTTTGGCACCTGGCAGGCATAGAAGAACAGTTAGATGATTTTCTGATTGACACAATCCCTAGTTTTCTGGGTCAGAAGCACAGAGAGTGTGAAAGAACAAATATTTTCCTGTCTATATTTATAGGTTGTCTTTTTATTTTCCCATAAATTGAAGCCAGTGTACATCATTTGCTGAATTCCAAATTGTTTTTCTAAGCCTAGCCCCATAAGCCTTGCAGTTGTTGTCAATCCCTCTAAGATTATAGTGTGAGACTGTCTGATAGTTATGGTTTTCTTTGTGGTTTGGGGCATTTATCTTTTTCTGTCTTTGAGTATTTTGGTGAGAACCTGAAAGGAGGTTGCTGAGCCTGTTTCCAGAATGAACTGGAAATGCTTCTACATTTTACTGGAAACTAAATTCCCAAGGCCAATTAATTATCAATATGTTTTAATCCATTTATGTTTTAGGATGAGACAACATTACCTTTTGCATAAGAAATTTTAGTCCTAAAAATTTCCCTATTGTTAAAGGACTAAGCACTTTGTCAGGGGCCCAGGGCAGGCAGCCCCCAAATATGCCTCATTGGCATATTGATTATTTCAAATGAAAGTTACTTAAGAAACAGCAAATGCCAAGACCCTACTCTTGGTCTCCCTGAAAGCAGGAAATAAATCTGTCACGTGCAAGGTGCCATCTGCATATATGAAGGTCGATAGACAATCTTATCTCCAGAGATGGGGAGTTTGGGCCAAGAAGCCTAATTAAAACACCCTTGTTATTCTTTAATTTACTACCCCAAGCCAAACTCTGTTTAGAGTCCTCACTAATTAAGCATCCAAAGCCCAAGTTTCTTTGTTCTGTCAATTCCTCATAAATGTATTTTTTCTTGGCCTAAAAAGTATAAAAGCTGCCTCCTTTGTCCACTTATTAGGTCCCTTTTCCAAGATGTCCATGCATATGAATTAAAATTTGTATCTTTTTCTCCTATTAATCTGCCTTATGTCAACTTTATTAGTGGTCAAGCCACAAGAACTCATGAACTGTAGAGATGGAAATTTCTCCCTCCCCGACAGCCTTTAGCTTATTATTTGTTATAATTGTGCTTCTTATAGAAAGCACTTCCATGCTCTCATATGAGCTGAGGTTTGAATTACCCATATATTGCATAAGAGTCTGCCATAAATTCCTAAGGGGCTTCCAGGTGGAGGAAGGGTGGAGAGTGGTGGCAGCAGAATCATATGTAGTTACTGTGTCTTCACAGCTTGATCTGGGCAGAATATTTGAGGAACTATATATTACAGAGAGCTCTTGAAAATGCTTATAAGATTATGTTACAAATATACTTTAAAAATTCATGTAGCAGTCTTAATTTTGTGAATGTCATTTGAAGCCAGAGAATTCTGCTAAGCTCTTTTTTTTTTGTTGTATGGAAATTCTCTAATGTACTGCAGTTGATTGACAGCAGGGAGTTGAGGTGAATGAGAGAGTAGGGAACCAGAAAGAGGAGCAAGTGTGAGTGTTCCTGCTCCCACACTCTTCTGGAATCATGCCAGCCTTGGACTTTGGCTCTTCCATGGTCTCAGAAGGGGCTTGGCGTCCCAAGAAACCGAGTGTTCAAGAACCCTTAAAACTGCATGTTTTTATGGGTATCAGTTCAGTCAGTTCAGTCTCTCAGTCGTGTCCAACTCTTTGCAACCCCATGGATTGCAGCACGCCAGGCCTCCCTGTCCATCACCAACTCCCGGAGTTCACTCAAACTCATGTCCATCGAGTCGGTGATGCCATCCAGCCATCTTATCCTCTGTCATCCCCTTCTCCTCCTGCCCCCAATCCCTCCCAGCATCAGAGTCTTTTCCAATGAGCCAACTCTTCACATCAGGTGGCCAAAGTACTGGAGTTTCAGCTTTAGCATCATTCCTTCCAATGAACACCCAGGACTGATCTCCTTTAGAAAGGATATATTTTATGGGTATATTTTCTCCTAAATACTGCCCCTATGGGTTTCATGACGCTAGTGGTAAAGAACCTGCCTGCTAGTGCAGGAGACATAAGAGACCTGGGTTCAATCCCTGGGTTCGATCCCTGGGTCAGGAAGATCATCTGGAGGAGGGCATGGGATCCTACTCAGGTATTCTTGCCTGGAGAATCCCATGGAAGAGGAGCCTGGCAGGCTATAGTCCATGGAGTTCCAAAGAGTTGGACATGACTGAAGTGACTTGATATGCAAGCATGCATTGCCCCTATCATAATCTCTTAGAAATAGATGATTATCTTCTATATTATTTAGAGGGAATGTGCTTCTTGCTTTTATTCCTACCCAACCCAAACTGGAAAGATGTGGAGGAGGGAAATGCAGTTGATCCTCATGGCACTTAGATGTAGAATGGCACACTACATTTAGCCCATGCCGCAGTGTCATGTGTAAAGCCTAATCCTAATGGCCACATGTCATTATTTAGCAATCATCATATGTAATTTCTGATTGGTTTAAGCTCAATATTCTTCTGCTTTATATTCTTTTATACTTTAAAGTATTCTTTTATACTTTTATTCTTTGTAAAGTATTCTGCTTCTCTAAGTATTTCTATAGTAGCAAATCTTTAGTCACCATGAGCTGCACCCAGAGATCATGTGTTCAGGGAATTTTCATTTGCTAGATTATTGAGAGTCGATCTGCTCCTGCAGCTCCATTGCACTGGCCCTCTTGGTGCTCCTCTCACATTTCAAGCTGCCTGTGTCTACAATGGAATCTGTGCGCTGCCTATTCCCTCTTCCTGGACATGGTTTCATCACCAGAATCTTCACTCTCTCTTCCTCCAGATTTCTGCCCCAATGGCATTGTTACCGAACCAGCTTCATTTACCTGCAAGCTAAGGGTTGCAGCAGGGAAAAATTTTACCATGAGGCAGTCAAGCAAGGAGATGGGAGGACACATCTCAAATCTACCTCCCCAAAGATAGTTTAGAGATATTTATGGGATAAAGGACTACCCTGGTGGCTCAGATGGTAAAGCATCTATCTACAATGCGGGAGATCCGGGTTCGATCCCTGGGTCGGAAAGATCTCCTGGAGAAGGAAATGGCACCCCACTCCAGTACTATTGCCTGGACAATCCCATGGATGGAGGAGCTTGGTAGGCTACAGTCCATGGGGTTGCAAAGAGTGGGATAAAAAGGAAAGGTGGTCTGAGGTATGAGGAAAGATGATTGAAGGTAAGAAAAGTGAGGTAACCAGTGGTCTGTGCAAGCCTAGTTGAGCTTCATGGCTCTTCAGAGGATACATGTTCAGAAAATGATAGCTTTAGCATGTTTTGAGGTTGGAGTTTTTGGCCCTTTGAGGTCAGAAGGTCATCCATTGGACACTCGTACAGGTTTGGTTGAATGTTTTGTGGTCTCAGCTGATCTGAACTGGGCAAGAACTAGCTCCAAGTTCCTGAAAAACAATTTAAGCAACTGTTACTACAGTAAACCATATGTTGGAGGCATTATATCTAAGTAAGCTAGTGGGCCACGCTGAAGACCTTCTGTGTTCTCCATGACCTAGATGGACCATGGGATCCTCCAGGCAAGAATACTGGAGTGGGTTGCCATTTCCTACTCCAGGGGATCTTCCTCACCCAGTGATTGAATCCATGTATCCTGCATCTCTTGCAATGGCAGGCAGTTTCTTTACCACTGTGCCACCTGGGAAGCCCCAAGCAAGTGGAAGTTTAGTTTAAAATCAATTAAAAACAAGCAACTAAAAACAACAACAGCAATAAAAAACCCCAAGCAACTAAAAGCAGGCAGGGCAAGTTAGATACAGGGGACCCAAGCAGATTAGCCCTCAGTTTCAGCACATCTACCTCTGAGAGGTCTTCCTTGACAGTCCTATTTCAAATTACACCCCCTCTTTCTTTCCTCTTATGTGGCCTTGTTTTTCTTTGCAGCACTATTACTACCTGTATTTTTGCCCATTTATTGATAGGTTGATTGCCTGTTTATGCACTAGGAGTTTATACACTCACTGTTTTACACAATAAGTTCTATGAGAACAAGAAGTTTATTTTGTTCACTGTGCAGGCCTCACACCTAGAACAGTGCCTGGCACTTCACAGGCAGTAGGTAATTTAAAAAAAAAAAAGTTAACTAAATGAATGACATGTTCCTTGATCTTTCTAACTAGGCAGCATCCTCATTTCCACATCTCACAGAATTTATTACAATTAGAAAATACACACTAATATTAATCTCTCTCTCTTATATATATATATGTATATGTATGTATATGCACAACCATAGGCTTCTCAGGTGGCACTAGTGGTAAAGAACTCACCTGTCAATGCAGGAGCCATAAGAGTCTTGGGTTCGATCCCTGGATTGGGAAGATCCCCTGGAGGAGGGCATGGCAACCTACTCTAGTATTCTTGCCTGGAGAATCCTATGGACAGATGAGCCTGGCAGAATATGGTTCACAGGGTTGCAAAGAGCCAGACAGCACTGAAGTGACTTAGCATGCACAAATGTGTGTGTTCATGTGCACACACACACACACACACACACACACACACACACTCTTTCTCTCTTCCTCCATTCTGTGTAATAGAGACTTTAAGTAAGTGGTTTAAGCAAGAGGGAAGCTTATTTCTCCTGCATGTAATAGTGCGTAGGTAGGCTGGCAGAGCCTCTCTGATCCTTGAGGCCATCTAGGGATACAACAGCTTCTATCTTATTACTCGACCATCAGGGTCATAGCCCTCCTGTGCACATACAGGTAATCATCACGTACACGTGCCTGCCAGCTGAAAGGAGGCAACTTCCTGTTATAGTGTGACAGTTTCCAGCTGCAAGGAAGTCTGGGAAATATAGTGTTTATTCTGCTCATATAAAAACTCACTTATCAGAAGGTGAAAGAAATGATATTGGAGGACAAGGAGCAGGCCCTGCTGCAATCCTTTTGTGTAATAATTTAATGATTGTTCCTCTCTCCCACCGAACTCTTGAACACTGGTGATTTTTCTTTCCTTTTTACCCTTGGGCCCTAGAACAGTGCCATGATGTAGTAGTTACTCAATGACTGTAGAGTTAAATGATTATTTTATCACTCACTATCTATGTAGGTAAATAATTGTTTTTATTGATGACAGTTCTCAGTCAGCCATGCCCATCTATCACTAGGGGAACTTTTTCAGGAGGAGGAAGGTAAAAAGGTTATTCTATGACTCTAGGTGGGAGGAGAGGGAAGTTCAAGGTAGGGAAGTGTTGATGAGGCAGGAAGAGTTGAGGAATTTTAAATTTTTCCAAGAGGAGGAACCCAGAGGTGGGAACTGTCTAAGAAAATCAGGGTGGTCCTTTGGGGTAGTCCCTAGGTACTCTTACAGGGAAGAAGTGGGAGAGATACCCAGGTGTGTTTCTGGGGACCCTCGAGCTGCCTGGGTCCTGTGGTCTCTCCTTCCATTCCCTGAGATGCTCAGGTTCTTCATAAAATCACCATTCTGCTGAACATAGGTTCTGTTATAATTATCTCTTTCAAACAAACAGAAAATCCTGACACGCCCCTCAGAGAAGAGTCTTGAAACTTGTTTTTGGATTTATAGATAGCTAAGTTTACAATGTAAACATTTTATAAGCAAACATTTCTGGAATGTTGAAAGAAACATGGATTTCTGATGGAAGTTAGGCTTAAACTAATAGGAAAAGTATTTCTTGATTTAAAACTTGTAGGTACACTAAAAGGATTAAAAAATGAATGACATTGAATATTATAAATATTTTCTATTAAAAATAAAAATCTTGGTGAAAAAACTCATTTTCTATAACATTAATCACATAAATATCCTACATAAAGAAGTCACATTTGAAAGTTATTAAAAGGGAACAGAGTTTTTAACCTCTAAATTTATCTCTTTGACATAGGATTATTTTAGGTGATTATTTTTAAGAAACAGCATTTGTTGTTCAATCACTAAGTCATGTCTGACTCTTTGCAAGTACATGGACTGCAGCACACCAGGCTTCCCTGTCCTCAACTGTCTCTCAGAGTTTGCTCACTCATGTCCATTGAATTGATGATGCCATCCAACCATCTTATCCTCTGTCATCCCCTTCTCCTCCTGTGCTCAATTCTTCCCAGCATCAAAATCTTTTCCAATAAGTTGGCTCTTCGCTGCAGAGGACCAAAGTATTGGAGCTTCAGCATCAGTCCTTCCAATGAATATTTAGGGTTGAAATTTCCTTTAGGATTGACTGGTTTGATCTCCTTGCTGTCCAGGGGATTCTTAAGAGTCTGCTCCAGCACACAATTTGATAGCATTAATTCTTCAGCACTCAGCCTTCTTTATGGTCCAACTCTCACATCTACACATGACTACTAGAAAAACTGTAGCTTTGATTAGGCAGACCTTTGTCAGCAAAGCGATGTCTCTGCTTTTTAACACACTGTCTAGGTTTGTCATAGCTTTTATTCCAAGGAGAAAACATGTTTTAATTTCATGGCTGCAATCACCATCCACAGTGACTTTGGAGCCCAAGGGGGAAAAAATCTGTCACCGTTTCCACTTTTCCCCCATCCTTTTGCCATGAAGTGATGGGACCAGATGCCATGATCTTAGTTTTTTGAATGAATTTTAAGCCAGCTTTTTTTACTGGCTTAAGAAACAGTATGCATGTGTGCCAAGTCGCTTGAGTCATGTCGTGCTCTTTGCAGCTGTATAGACTGTAGCCGCCAACCTCCTCCCTCCATGGGATTCTCTAGGAAAAAATACTGGAGTGGGTGGCCATGCCCTCCTCCAGAGGATCTTCCCAACCCAGCGATCAAACCTGCATTTCTTAATATGTATCCTGCATGGGCAGGCGGGTTCTTTACCACTAGTGCCACTTGGGAAGCCCTAAGAAACAGCAGACAGAGTCAAAGCTCTGCAAACTGAGTAGAAGTTGTCCTTTTGTAAGGCAAGTTTATATTTATAAGGAAAATCTCCATTTTTAAGGATATCTCCCTCTCTGTACTAAGAAGGAAGAGGATGATGACTAAAATCTGTAGAAACTCTTACAAAGGAGAAGGCAACAACCTAAATTTTCATGACAACCTTACCCATGGTTTAGGCCCCCATCAAGAAAAGACTTCGTTTTTCTTTAACTGGAGATGGTATTTTAAGGTGGTGGCTTGGTTCTTTTCAAGGAGTTACTCGGTCTTCTGGCTATTTCCCCTGTGTACAAGAAATTTACACATCATTAAACTTCTGTTTATTTTTATTTCAGGGAGGATTCAGCCAAGAACCTAGAAAGGTAGAAGGAAAACTAATTTTCCTCACCTACATTATGAAAAACAATTTTTCTTTGAGGACTTTACATACCTAAAATAATAATATTAATAACAGGAGTGAGTAATGATCCTTAAAAGGAATAAAGCAAACAAAACAAGAAAAAACAGAGTCTTCTGAAAAGGCTGATATTAACTTGAACAGGAAAAAAAATGACAAAGACAAAGGGCATTTTAACTATCAAGCCTTTATCATGCTATTATCATAGTAAGATTTGGTTGGCTTTGCCTGAGGTGAAAGCAATTTTGCATCTTACTTTGAGTCTCATGTTAAAAAACTGCAATGTGAAAAGGTCACTTTCACAACAAATCATACCAAGGATGAAAAGTGAACAATAATGCTGTCTTATTTTGCTGAAGTTGTCTGAAGTAGCAAAATTTGTGACTAAATGTGTGGATGGCCATGTCACTATAGTATCAATATTTGAATCTAGAAATCTTGAAAAAAGAAAAGTACATTCTGTTTAAGTTGAAGTATATTTAACCAAATTCTAATACATCACAAGATCCATTTATATGCTTCTTCCCTTACTTAATTTCATTCTTATTTTATGAGTTAAAAATGAGTCATGTTGAGAATGGAGTTGTGGACACGGCGTGGGAAGGAGAGGGTGGGATGAAGTGAGAAAGTAGCATTGGCATATGTATATTACCATATAGAGATAGCTGGTGGGAAGCTGCTATATAGCACAGTGTTAGAGCTATAGTGCTCTATGATGATCTAGAGGGGTGGGATTGGGACTGGGAGTTGGGAGGGAAGCTCGAGAGGGAGGGAATACACACCCACACAAACACATAGTTATGGCTGATTCATGTTGTTATATGGCAGAAACCAACACAACATTGTAAAGCAATTTTCCTCCAATTAAAAAAAAAATCAGTCTGAGGCAGAAGGGCCTTGTGTGATAGGCTAAATAACTGGGAAATTTTTTGAAAGGAAATGTGTGTGCTTAGTTGCTTAGTCATGTCCCACTCTTTGTGATGCCATGGACTGTAGCCCGCCAGGCTCTTCTGTCCATGGCGATTCTCCAAGCAGGAATACTGGAGTGGGTTGCCATGCCCTTTTCCAGGGGATCTTCCCGACCCAGGGATTAAATCCAGGTCTCCCACGTTGCAGGCAGATTCTTTACCTTGTGAGCCACCAGGAAAGCTCATGAAAAGAGATGGTGGGCCATTTAAGAGTACAAAGGAGTGAAATAGTGAGAGCTTGTCTTCAAATAGATTTCTTTGTGACAATAAAGAAGACTAATAAGAGGCAGCCAGGTGGTAGGGAGGGAGATTTGTAGCAGGGGATTGACATTTGAAATCAGGTGTTCTTTTTCTCTATTTTAATGTATTTACTAAACTGCTGGGTAATGTTTAACCTTCTCCTCCTCCTCCATTTCCTCCTCCTTGTTCTTTTGTCTTCAAATTGCAGTTACCTTTCTGAGAGGAATGCTTTTTACTTAAAATCTTTGCTGTCCTAGTGACAGACCTTCCAGAGGTCAGGACTGACCCTAAGGAGAGATTTGAATCCCTGCAACCATGCTGAGTTCAACATTATTATTCTTCACTGATAACTGGAGCCTTGGGTTGGCTTAAACTCCTTGTGCTATACTCCTCCTTATGGAGGAAGAGTTTGATTATATAGACGGGTGGAATGGGGGAGTGTTAGGAGGGAGGCTCCAGAGGGAGGGGATATGTTTACACATCTGGCTATTTCATGATGTCATAGAGCAGAAACTAATACAACATTGTAAAGCAATTACATACATATATAAATATATGTATGTGTGTGTGTGTGTATATATATATATATATATTTTAAAGCTTTAAAAAAGGAAAGGTTTTTTTTTCTGTAAAGAGTTTTCAGGTTCTTGCTTACAGATCCTTAATTTGCCAGACCCGCCCAGATATGTCTGAACTTCAGGAAATGGTGTAGTGCAAGGCTTTCTCAGGGGTCCTAAGACCTGTAAATAGGCTTCTGACAGGCCTATCTTTTCAGTTTGCTAAACATGCCCTAACCTGTCTGAGTCCCACCAGTGAGCAGGAGTGTCTCAAACTGAATTCTGTGTTCTTTACAGCATAGTAAATGCTATTTACAGCAAATAATGGCAAAAATAAAAAAGCCAAATTGAGTATCTTTGTATCGAATTTAGTATCTGTTGATCAGTTTCACCGAAATAATCTTCAGAAGAACATTGTTGGGTATGCATATTTCTTATGATAACATGTCTTCCCATCCTATTTCAAAGCCAAGAAAATAGTCGGACACATGACATGAGTGAGAGAGACAAGGTTGGAAAGCAGCTTTGTGGTCACTGAAATGGAAGGTAACAGGATTTTGTTACCGCAAGAATAAGAGGGAGAGGTATGTGAAAAGATACAGAGATAAGTGACAACCAGAGGGACTGAGGAGCAGGAGAGGAAACCCCATCTGGAATTCCAAATCAATACGAGGTTTCTGGGGGGATAGAAACATAACAGAACAACATACTTGTGAGTTTGTCTTCAACAAATTACAGAAAAAAGAAACCCAAACCCAAGAAGGTAAAGATCGTTTAGTTGAAACATATTTATTACATCTGACTGCTTTTACAGAACTCTATAGTGTTTTGTTACTATTGAAAGTAATCCCCTGCATGATACCATAGTGAATATAAGAGACACTGTTGTTTTATGCATCATCATTTTTTTAAACAAATGCTGTCAATTAAATAAGGCAAGCTAGTAATTTTGATTTCAGAAATGGTAAAATATTAAAAGTATTGATGCTGAAAACTTGGCCTCTGTGTACCAGTGCCCAGTCGAATCTTGAAGACAAGAGTTTTGGGTAGAGTGTATACCTGTGGCGGATTCGTTTTGATGTTTGGCAAAACTAATACAGTGTTTCAGGTTTAAAAATAAAATTAAATTAAAAAAAATGAAAAAAAAAAAGAAAAAAAAAAAGAAAAAGAAAAAAAAAAAGAAAAAGAAAAAAAAAAAAAAAAGAATAGTTTTATTGCTTTTCCAGACAAAGGGAGACAAAGCAGGTTCATGCCCCTCAAAAACTTTGTGTCCCCACCTGAGAGGATTTGGTGAGGAGTTTTACAGCAATCGTTCAGGGTTGGGGTTGCTGATAAGATTAAGCTCTGTGCAGGGGCTGCATTCCTTTAATCTGGTCTCAGGTAATCTCTCTTTTTAAAAAATTTTTTTTAATTTATTTTAATTAGAGGCTAATTAATGTACAATATTGTGGTGGTTTTTGCCATACATTCACATGAATCAGCCATGGGTGTACATGTGTTCCCCATCCTGAACCCCCCTCCCACCTTCCTCCCTATCCCATCCCTCAGGGTCATCCCAGTGCACAAGCCCCGAGCATCCTATCTCATGCATTGAACTGGACTGGTGATCTATTTCACATATGATAATATACAATGCTATTCTCTCAAATCATCCCACCCTCGCCTTCTCCCACAGAGTTCAAAAGTCTGTTCTTTACATCTGTGTCTCTTTTGCTGTCTTGCGTATAGGGCCATCATTACCATCTTTCTAAATTCCTTATATATGCGTTAATATACTGTATTGATGTTTTTATTTCTGATTTACTTCACTCTGTATAATAGACTCCAGTTTCATCCACCTCATTAGAACTGATTCAAATGTAAATTCAAAAAAAGAATTTTTAATAGCTGAGTAATATTCCATTGTGTATATGTACTCGGGTAATTTCTTGATGAGCTTCTCTGGTTCCTTTAACCTGGCCTCAGGAGGTCTTCTCTAGAATGTAGAATGCTGACATCTTCCATTTATTGGGGATTTTAGGTCTGTAAGGAGCTCAAAGATAATGTTATGTGTATCCCCTGAGGCAGAATCAGGACCTTGCTAAAGTTGTACTCTTGTTTCTTGGCTGCCCCTCCCTTGTCTCTGTATCCCTTCCCTTCCCTGATTAGCAACTATCTGGATCTACTCTTTGGAAATTCAGGAAGGTCATAGAGGCTGGAGTCTATTTCCCACAAACAAAAAACAGGGGATAAGAAAAGGCTTCCATGCCCAGGAGCCCCACAGAGTCCTGCTCGATTTCAGTATGAATCTCAGAGGAATTGAATCTCAAGACCTATATACCACTGTAGATCTGCTATGTTAGATCTATACCATCTGCAATGATTTTGGGGCCCAAGAAAATAAAGTCTGTCACTGTTTCCATTGTTTCCCCATCTATTTGCCATGAACTGATGGGACTGGATGACATGATCTTTGTTTGCTTCTTCTTTTTGTTTAACATTTCCATACTAACTTTTAATTATGGAGAACCATCTGGAGGTTCCTTAAAAAAATAAAAAATAGAACTATCACATAACCCAGCAATCCCACTACTGGGCATATTCCCTGAGAAAACCATAATTTAAAAAGACGCATGTACCCCAGTGTTCATTGCAGCACTATTTCCAATAGCTAACACATGAAAACAACCTATGTGTCCATCAAAAGATGAATGGATTAGAAGATGTGGTCCACGTGTATAATGGAATATTACTCAGTCTTAAAAAGAAATGAAACTGGGTAATTAGTAAAGATATTTACAGACCTAAAGTCTGTCATACAGAGTAAAGTAAGTCAGAAAGCGAAAAACAAATATCATATATAAATACATATGATGTTATCTAGAAAAATGATACAGATAAACCTATTTGGAGGGCATGAATAGAAATGCAGATGTAGTGAATGGGCATGTGGACATGGTGGGGAAGGGGATGGTAGGACATATTGGGAGATTGGAATTGATATATATATATATATATACATACACACACCATGTATAAAATAGATAGCTAATAGGAAGCTGCTATAAAGCACAGGAAGCTCAACTTGTTACTTTGTGAAGATTTAGAGGGAGAGATGGGGTGGGAGGGAGGTCCAGGAGGGAGGGGATATGCACATACACACCACACACACATACACACACACATATATATGTACCTATGGCTGATTCACTTCATTATACAGCAGAAACTAACAACATTGTAAAGCAATTATATTCCAATAGAAATTAATGAATAAAATATATGACAACAATAATCCAAGACATGAGAAACATGGAGTTGTAATTCTAAGGTCATAACACTATCAGGAAAGTGACATAAATAATAATATATATATATAAGAATATGTATATTAGATCATAATAAGTCGAGGAACTATAATTTAACTCAAAGACATTATTTAAAGAGTAATAAATAAAGAAGCTAATCAAGGAGAAAATGTGAATAAAAAAATCAATTCTTTTCAGAAATTACAATAAAAGAGTAAAAAGAAACAACCTGTAAAATAACCACGTGGTAAATTTAAATCTAAATATTATGATAATTATGTTAAATGCCGGAAGATAAATATTCCAGTTGAAAGACAAAGATTACAAGTGGATGAAAAGGAAAAAAATACCTGTAATTTTGCTTACAAAACACATAACTTAAATATGAGCAAACAGGAAAAGCTAAAAGTATGAAGAACTATATACAATGCAAATTCTGTGTTGTCAGGATGTGGAGAAACTGAAACTCTTATATACTGCTGGTGAGGATGTAAAACGATGCAGCTCCTATGGAAAACAGGGTGCAGTTCTTCAAAAGATTAAAAACAGAATTACGTTATAATCCAGCAGTCTTACTTCTGGATATACATCCAAAATAATTGAAGTCAGGATCTCAAAGATATATTCACACTCTCATGTTCATTGCATCATTATTAACAATAGCCAAGATACAGAAACATCTGAATGTCCATTGACAGATAAAGACATGTGATATACATATCATGGAATATTATTGAGCCTTAATAAAGAAGGAAATCCTGCTAACTGTGACATGAGCCTGGAGGACATTATGCTAAGTGAAATAAACCAGTCACAGAAGGACAACTACTGCATGATTCCATTTACAAGAGGTATCTAAAATCGTCAAACTCATAGAAGCAGAGAGTGGAATGGTGGTACCCAAAGGTTGGGGAAGAGGGAAATAGGTAGTGATTACTCATTGGGTCTAAAGTTTCAGTTATGCAGGATGAATAAATTCTAGAGATCTGATGGACAGTATAATGTCTATAGTTAACAGTGCTTCATTGTACTCTGAAAAATCTGTTAAGAGAGTAGATCTCAAGTGTTCTTACTACAATAAAAAGGGACAGGAGGAAACTTGGAGATAATGGATAGGTGTTTTTATTTTTTAATTGACTGAGAGATTCTTTAAATTCTACAGTGCTTTATATTTTCTAGTTTCACACACATGATTTCATATCATCCATTAATGTGCTCACTCAGTCATGTCTGACTCTTTGCGGCCCCATGGACTGTAGCCCACCAGGCTCCTCTGTTCATGGGATTACCCAGGCAAGAATACTGGAGTGAGGTGCCATTTCCTACTCCAGGGGATCTTCCCAACCCAATCCTCTAATGCTGCTGCTGCTACTGCTGCTAAGTCACTTCAGTCGTGTCCGACTCTGTGCGACCCCATAGACAGCAGCCCATCAGGCTCCACCGTCCCTGGGATTCTCCAGACAAGAACACTGGAGCGGGTTGCCATTTCCTTCTCCAATGCATGAAAGTGAAAAGAAAAAGTGAAGTCTCTTAGTCGTGTCTGACTCATAGTGACCCCATGGACTGCAGTCTACCAGGCACTTCGCCCATGGGATTTTCCAGGCAAGAGTACTGGAGTGGGGTGCCATAGCCTTCTCCGAATCCTCTAAGCAGTTCAGTTCAGTCGCTCAGTCATGTCCAACTCTTTGCGACCCCATGAATCGCAGCACGCCAGGCCTCCCTGTCCATCACCTATATTGACCTGCCCTTTTCCCACACCCCACTGGTAACCACTATTTTTATGTAATAGTTATTCTGCTGCTGCTGCTGCTGCTAAGTCGCTTCAGTCGTGTCCAACTCTGTGGGACCCCATAGACGGCAGCCCACCAGGCTCCCGCATCCCTGGGATTCTCCAGGCAAGAACACTGGAGTGGGTTGCCATTTCCTTCTCCAATGCATGAAACTGAAAAGTGAAAGTGAAGTCGCTCAGTCGTGTCTGACTCTTAGCGACCCCATGGACTGCAGCCTGCCAGGCTCCTCCATCCATGGGATTTTCCAGGCAAGAGTACTTGAGTGGGGTGCCATTGCCTTCTCCAATAGTTATTCTATATATATTCTATTTAGATATATCTGTATATCTTTATCTATATCTAGATATATCTATATCTAGGTATACCTATCTATCTATATATCTTTTTTTTTTTCTTAAAACTCAACATTCAAAAAACTAAGATCATGGCATCCAGTCCCATCAATTCATGGCAAATAAATGGGGAAACAATGGAAACAGTAAGAGACTATTTTGGGGGGCTCCAAAATCACTGCAGATGGTGATTGCAGCCATGAAATTAAAAGATGCTTGCTCCTTGGACGAAAAGCTATGACCAACCTAGACAGCATATTAAAAAGCAGAGACATTACTTTGCCAACAAAGGTCCGTCTAGTCAAAGCTATGGTTTTTCCAATAGTCATGTATGGATGTGAGAGTTGGACCGTAAAGAAAGCTGAACACCAAAGAATTGATGCTTTTAAACTGTGATGTTGGAGAAGACTCTTTGTGATCCCGTGAACCGTAGCATGCCAGGCCTCCCTGTCCATCACCAACTCCTGGAGTTCACCCAAACTCATGTCCATTGAGTCAGTGATGCCATCCAACCATCTCATCTTCTGTCGTCTCCTTCTCCTCCTGCCCTCACTCTTTCCCAGCATCAGGGTCTTTTCAAATGAGTCAGCTTTTCGCATCAAGTGGCCGAAGTATTGGAGCCTCAGCCTCAGCATCAGTCCTTCCAATGAACACCCAGGACTGATCTCCTTTAGAATGGACTGGTTGGATCCCTTGCAGTTCAAGGGACTCTCAAGAGTCTTCTCCAACACCACAGTTCAAAAGCATCAATTCTTTGGCACTCAGCTTTCTTTATATTCCAACTCTCACATCCATACATGACCATTGGAAAGCCATAGCCTTGACTAGACGAACCTTTGTTGGCAAAGTAATGTCTCTGCTTTTCAATATGCTGTCTAGGTTGGTCATAACTTTCCTTCCAAGGAGTAAGCGTCTTTTAATTTCATGGCTGCTATCACCATCTGCAGTGTTTTTGGAGCCCAAAAAAATAAAGTCAGGCAGTGTTTCCACTGTTTCCCCATCTATTTCCCATGAAGTGATGGGACCGGATGCCATGATCTTCGTTTTCTGAATGTTGAGCTTTAAGCCAACTTTTTCACTCTCCACTTTCACTTTCATCAAGAGGCTTTTGAGTTCCTCTTCACTTTCTGCCATAAAGGTGGTGTCATCTGCATATCTGAGGTTGGTGATATTTCTCCCAGCAATCTTGATTCCAGCTTGTGCTTCCTCCAGCCCAGTGTTTCTCATGATGTACTCTGCATATAAGTTAAATAAACAGGGTAACAATATACAGCCTTGATGTACCCCTTTTCCTCTTTGGAACCAGTCTGTTGTTCCATGTCCAGTTCTAACTGCTGCTTCCTGACCTGCATACAGGTTTCTCAAGAGGCAGGTCAGGTGGTCTGGTATTGCTATCTCTTTCAGAATTTTCCACAGTTTATTGTGATCATATATATAATTTATATATGTATATATAATATATATTGGCTTTCCTTGTGGCTGAGAGAGTAAAAATCTGCCTGCAATGTGGGAGACCTGGGTTTGATCACTGGGTTGGGAAGGTCCCTGGAGGAGGGCATGGGAACCCACTCTAGTATTCTTGCCTGGAGAACTCCCATGGACAGAGGAGCGTTTCAGGCTACAGTTCATGGAGTTGCAAAGAGCCAGACACGCCTGAGCAACTAAGCACAATGTATATATATATATATATCATATCCTCTTTATCAGTTCATCTCTTGGTGGGCACTTAAATTGCTTCTATATCTTGGCAACTGTAAATAACACTGCTCTGAACATTAAGGTGTACGTATCTTTTCAAATGAGTGTTTTTGGCTTTTTTTGGATATATTACCCAGGAGTGGGATTTCTGGGTCATGTGGTAGTACTTTTCTTAATTTTTTGAGAAAATAATGGATATGTTTTTACCTTGATTATGGTGATGGTTTCATAAGTATATGCATGTGTTCAAATACATCAGATTATATACATTTAAAGAAATGCCGCTTCAGTTTGGTGGGAAAAGGATAGCCTTTTCAATAAACTGTGCTGGGTTTTTGGATTCTTATCTGAAGAAAAACTGGCCCTTGCTTTGTAAAATATATGAAGATGTATTTCTGCTGGATTATAGGCCTAATTGCTAAAAGCAGAACAGACGATGAAAGAATATGTTTATTACCTTGTGGTAGATGAAAATTTCTTTGTAGAATATTAAAAGCATTAATGATAAAGGAAAAAATATAAATATCAGATTTCACCTAAGTAAAAACCTATTATTCATTTAAGGATGATATTAAGAATATAGAAATACAAAGCACAGGCTTGGAGAAGACATTTGCAATAATCTATCTGAGGAATGTCTTATATCCAGAATATATAATTGCCATAACTCAATGGAAAAAAAAAGACAGACAACCCAGTTAACAAAATGAGCTGTCTCTCTCACTCCCAACAAAGATATCCACATGGTCAATGAACAAACAGTAATGTACTCAATCTTTCTGTTGCTCAGGGAAATGAGAGTGAAAACTTCAATGTCAAAATTAGATACTATTGTAATACACAAGAATGCCTAAAATAAAGACTGATCATCCCAAGAGTTGGTGGGGATGCAGAGCCACAGGAGCTCTCATCCACTGCTGGTAGGGATTTAGGATGGTAGAACCACTTGGAAAATTGTTTTAGCAGTATCTAATAAAAGTGGATATATTCAGCATTTGATCCAACCATTTCACTCCTAGGTATACTCCCAAGAGGAAAAAATGCACAGAAATGTGTGACAAAAATGTGTACAAGAATTTTCAAAGCAGCACATATGAATAGCCTCAAGCTGGTAATGCCTAAAGGTCATTTAACAAAACATGCACGTAAAAGTTGTTATATCATACAATGGGATAATATATAGCACTGAGAACAAATGAGCTACTGCTGCATAACATGACTGACTCCACAAGATTAATGTTGAAAGAAGATACCTAGTGAATATCATATATTATACAATGATATTTATAAGGAATTAATAATACACAAGATTAATCTATGATGTTGGAAGTCAAGATAATGATTATTTCTGGTAGCACTGTTAATGACTTGGATGCTAAGAAGGTGGGCTTCTTCTGGCTAGTAATATTCAGTGTTTTGATCTTGGTGGTTCAGTTCAGTTCAGTTGCTCAGTCACGTCCGACTCTTTGCAATCCCATGGACTGCAGCATGCCAGCTTCCCTATCCGTCACCAACTCCTGGAGCTTGCTCAAACTCATGTCCATGGAGTCGGTGATGTCATCCAACCACCTCATCCTCTGTCGTCCCCTTCTCCTCTTGCCTTCAATCTTTCCCAGCATCAGGATCTTTTCCAGTGAGACAGTTCTTCGCATCAGGTGGCCAAAGTATTGGAGTTTCAGCTTCAGCATCAGTCCTTCCAGTGAATATTCAGAACTGATTTCTTTTAGGATTGACTGGTTTGATTTCCCTGCAGTCAAAGGGACTCCCAAGAGTCTTCTCCAACACCACAGTTCAAAATCATCAATTCTTTGGTGCTCAGCTTTCTTTATGGTCCAACTCTCACATCCATACATGACTACTGGAAAAACCATAGCTTTGACTAGATGGACCTTTGTTGGCCAAGTAATGCTTCTGCTTTTTAATATGCTGTCTAGATTGGTGATAGCTTTTCTTCCAAGGAGCAAGCATCTTTTAATTTCATGGCTGTAGTCACCATCCGGAGAAGGCAATGGCACCCCACTCCAGTACTCTTGCCTGGAAAATCCCATGGATGGAGGAGCCTGGCAGGCTGCAGTCCATGGGATCGCTAAGAGTAGGACACGACTAAGCGACTTCACTTTCACTTTCCACTTTCATGCATTGGAGAAGGAAACGGCAACCCACTCCAGTGTTCTTGCCTGGAGAATCCCAGGGACGGGGGAGCCTGGTGGGCTGCCGTCTATGGGGTCGCACAGAGTCGGACACGACTGAAGCGACTTAGCAGCAGCAGCAGTCACCATCTGCAGAGATTTTGGAGCCCAAGGAATAAAGTCTGTTACTTTTCCATTGTTTGATCTTGATGGTAATTATATAAATATGTTCACTTTGTCTCTTACACAATAATGAAATATTTAAAATACTCATTAGGTTGTAGATAACAGGGTGGCAGAATTTATGTTTAATATTCTCAAAGGAAAGGTCAAATTGAAAGTGAGGATTCATAAAGGAAATATTTGCTGCCTCCCATTTTAACTTTAAATAAAACACAAAGTGTCTTTGAATGTGAGGCAATAAATTAGATGAAAATATATGGTCAAGTTGCAATTATAATCTGAACATTAAACACCTGATTATTTAAGAAGAATAGTGCAGATGTAATGAACTTTGAGATAGTAAAATGTCAGAAATGATTATAGACCTTGATGTATTAACAATAGATATCTACAAAATAGGTGGCGTGAGATACATCCTCTTATTCCAAGTGGAGGGCAGTACTCCTTAGTTTCTTTATCAGTATTAAATATATGGCACACTTATGTTTTGGTAAATCACACTTGAAAGATAACTTATATTCAAGCTGATTTTTAAATAGCAATCTAACAAAATACTTCCCTTTGTGTGTGTGTGTGTGTGTGTGTGTGTGTGTATGTCTGAGTGAGATGTACAGAATGCCAAAATATTTTTCTGGAAATGTAAAGCAGTGTGCTGTGTTGTGTCTTCCTGGCTCTGAACTGGCATCCCTGGTTCTCTGGGTAAAGGTCTTCGGTCATTTCAACAACATGTAAGGCTGACCTGTATCATGATAACAGATGTAGCACTGAAAAATGAATGATGTCAGATATTTTACTGACAGCATCCTCTAAAGTGTTGAAGTTACAAATGCCATAGAAAATCAAGAAGGGAGAAAGGATGTTTACTTCCTGCAAATGTAAATACCAATAGCTCTTAATAGTAATTACAAATGTTTTGTAGTTAATTAAACTAGTTTTTGGTGATTTGTGATTCAGTTCAGTTTAGTCGCTCAGTCATTTCTGACTCTTTGTGACCCATGGACTGCAGCACGGCAGGCCTCCCTGTCTATCACCAACTCCCGGAGCTTGCTCAAACTCATGTCCATCGAGCTGGTGATGCCATCCAACCATCTCATCCTCTGTTGTCCGCTTCTCCTCCTGCCTTCAATCTTTCCCATCATTAGGGTCTTTTCTAAGGAGTCAGTTCTTTGCATCAGGTGGCCAAATTACCAGAATTTCAGCTTCAGCATCAGTCCTCCCAGTGAATATTCAGGACTGATTTCCTTTAGGATGGACTGGTTGGATCTCCTTGCAGTCCAAGGGACTCTCAAGAGTCTCCTCCAACACCACAGTTCAAAAGCATCAAGAAAGCACTCAGCTTTCTTTATGGTCCAACTTTCACATCCATACATGACTACTGGAAATACCATAGCTTTGACTACACAGACCTTTGTTGGATTTGTGATTATGAGCAACTTTTAAGCATGTCTACTCATTTCTGAAGAAGGAAGGCAGAGAGGAAGAGAGAGAGAGAGAAGGAGGTAGAAAGTATCTATTCCATGGAAGAGTTCAATATGGAAAACAGGAAACATCTTATTTGCCTACATATTTTGGTAAAATGATGTGCATTTGCATATATATATATTTATTTCTAGGAGATAGATGCAAAGGCAATTATTTTCTACTCTAATTTGACTGGCTTTAAAAATAATGAGAGAAGGATGAGATTAAAAAATCTTTTCAGATTATGTAAAGTGAGGGTCATGTACTGTTGAAGCCTGGCGTGGAGAATTTTGAGCATTACTTAACTCAATCCCCTGGACTGCAGGAGATCCAACCAGTGCATCCTAAAGGAAATCAGTCCTGAATATTCATTAGAAGGACTGATGCTAAAGCTGAAACTCCAGTACTTTGGCCACCTCATGCGAAGAGTTGACTCATTGGAAGACTCTGATGCTGGGAGGGATTGAGGGCAGGAGGAGAAGGGGACGACAGAGGATGAGATGCTTGGATGGCATCACTAACTCAATGGACATGAATTTGAGTAAGCTTCGGGAGTTGGCAATGAACAGGGAGGCCTGATGTGCTGCAGTCCATGGGGTTGCAAAGAGTCGGACACGACTAAGTGACTGAACTGAACTGAAAGTGAAGGTCATTTAGAAAAAAAGTTATTTGACTGCATTGGGTGTTAGCTAGAGCATGAGGGCTCTTATTTGCAGCATGTGGAATCTAGTTCCCTCACCAGGGATGGAATCTGGGCCTCCTGCATTGGGAGCATGGAGTCTTTACCACTGGACCACCAGGGAAGGTCCAAGTCATTTTGTTTGATGACTTGCCTATATTTCCCTTTTGCTCTGCCTGTCAAATCTTCCCACTTCCCCCCACCTTTCACTGCCACCCTTCTGGTAAGCCACCATCAGCTCCCACTTGAGATCTTGGTAGAATCTTTTTACAATTTTGTCCATTTGTGGTTTGCCCCCTCCTAAATCCTTTCTCCATTCTAGAGACTAAGTAATCATTTTAATGCCAAAGGGCATTGTGGGATTCCTTTGTTTAACCCTCTTGATTCATGTCACATTGCACTGAGGATGAAAACCACATTCAAGACACAGCATCCACAGGCCTGGGTGATGGAGTCCCCCCAGCCTCATCTCACAGAGCCCCTCCTAATTCTACTCCAGCCACAGACACCTTTTCCCCATTTTTCATACACTCCCGACTTGTTCTGGCTCCAGAGAGCCTGCTCATACTTGGGACAATCTACCTTCTGTTCCTTTCTCATCCACCAAAATAAATAAAGTCTCTTTGTAACCTTTACTTTTTTATTGGAACTCAGATTGTATGTGTTTCTGTGTTTATTGATTTTAAATGTCCCCATCCCTCTAAAATTCATATTCTGTGAAGGAGAGGAGTATGATTGTTTGGGTTTTCCTTACATTTCTGGTGGCCAAGACAATGCCTGGCATATAAAAAGTGTTCAATAGGTTAAATGAATAAATATATAGTTATATAAATGAATAAATATGATATAAAAATATCCTTCAGAATCCAAATTACTAGTTTTATCTTATTATCTATTAATTTAGGTTTTAATTCAGATTTGTTTCTAATATTAAAGAAAATCCCTCCTGTTTCTTCTGCATTAACTCCTATAATTTAGAATTTTGAATGTAGGAGGAAGATAAATAAAATTTAAATTTCCCATTTTATAGACAAGGGAGACACTGACTTACTTGAGCCTCTCCTATGAAAAATATTTTTATGAAATTTATTAGGTAATTTATCCACTGGGTCCCAACTTGAATTTTTGTGGAAGATAAAGGCAATTGCAGTATAAGCTTTCCCTATTATAACCTGACATTTATTCCATAGAACGCAATATATTTAGGGAACAGATTGACTTCTGTGTATTCTAACCTAAAACAAAGCATCATGCCTTATAAACTGTGTTTCACAAGAGATAAAATTTTTAGAATGCAAATACTTTTCCAGATCATACATATCAAAGCTTTTAGTCATAATTTCTATTTTCATTAATTCATAGTTAACATTGTCAATTAAATAAGACAGTTTCTTTCCAGGTGTTTCCCAAGTTGTCTTTGAGTGATATTTTGATTATACCTTTTTCTAATTTCCCTAATAAGTAGGTAGTCTTTGTGCATTTTCTTTAAAATGTGTCATTTTCATTGTAGAGCTTCAGAGTTTCTGTACAAAGACGAGGATTGTCCCTTAAACTCTGGGTTGCTGACGTGAGTGTGTCTGGATGAGAGGTTGATCTGGACTTGAGTTCCTCCCTTTTTTCTAGCTTAAGGAATAGTGCCGAATCTCAGCGTCATTTAGAACCTGTGGCTTTTTCCTGGATAAAACATCCCCTAACATCTCATGCTCTCCCTACACCTGTGCACTTGCTTCTTCGACTCTCAGTATCATCTTCATGTGCTCCATTTTTCAGAGCTAACTCTTACTCATGCTTTGGGTCAGAGCATATGGCCCTGATTACTGTGACGCTGGGTTAGCCACTCCTCAAATACATTCTTAGAACTTTCCTACTATCCTCATCATAGTCTTGTCAAAGTGTGCTGTGATGCTAGTCACTTTTCTGCTTGCCATGAGATGTTAGAGTTTTCCTCTGGACCTGGTCTGGGTCTGTTGCCCACCCAGTGCTTAGCACAGTATCTGTTATGTTTCTTCATAAACATTTGTTGCCTGAAGAAGTTGCCACTTAACAGCATAATTTAAAAAGAACATGAGAAAATACCAAAACGTATCCTACATCTTACAGAAGTGAATATCCTGCAGATGAGCATGAAGTAGGCGTTCTTTTTCAAATAATGCTAAGAGGGCAGCAGCCATAATAATATTCACTAACATGTCTTGTTAGGACTTAATGACTCATAGGATTTATATTTGATACCAAAGTCAATCTAAAATCACAAGTTAAGGCAAAGTGTTTTCTTTTAGATCAGACTGATAGAAGTGTGGGAGAAGGCAATGGCACCCCACTCCAGTACTTTTGCCTGGAAAATCCCATGGACAGAAGAGCTTGGAAGGCTGCAGTCCATGGGGTTGCTGAGGGTCGGACACGACTGAGCGACTTCACTTTCACTTTTCACTTTCATGCATTGGAGAAGAAAATGGCAACCCACTCCAGTGTTCTTGCCTGAAGAATCCCAGGGATGGGGGAGCCTGGTGGGCTGCCATCTATGGGGTTGCACAGAGTCGGACATGACTGAAGCGACTTAGCAGCAGATAGAAGTGTGAGACCAAGGTAGAAATTATTTTTAGGTTTGCATCAGTCTGATATTCTTTAATTTTATGTTCCCTCACTATTAATAATACCTAGAGAAAAATCTGAAAAGCAAGAGTTCACTAGCATTTTAATCACTTCTCCACTCTCAGCTACAATTGATTGGTACAGGGTGGACCTTACTATCTTCTCTTTTGTTATCTGTGACGTGTGTTATAGCTACAGGGACCATTTACTCCAGTCTTTCCCTATTGTCCTGGACTAATTATTTATATATTTTTTATTTTGCATATATATTTTGCATATATATATTTATATATTATTTATTTTTTTAACTTTATTTTATATTGGAGTATAGCCAATTAACAATGTTGTGACAGTTACATGTGGATGGCAAAAGGTCTCAGCCATAATACACATGTATCCATTGTCCCCCAAGTTCTTCTCCCCATCCAGGCTGTGAGGTAACATTGAACAGAGTTCCCTGTGCTATATAGTAGGACCTTGCATGCATGCGAAGCCACTTCAGTTCTGTCCGACTTTGTGTGCCCCTCTGAACCGTAACTCGCCAGGTTCCTCTGTCTATGGAATTCTCCAGGCAAGAATACTGGAGTGGGTTTCCACGCCCTCCTCCAGGGGATCTTCCCGGCTCAGGGATCCATCAAACCCTCATCTCCTGCATTGCGGGAGAATTCTTTACCGCTAAGCCATCCAGGAACCCTAATAACATTATTCCAATTACAGAATCAGAACTAAAAGAATGTCTGATTTGTTGATCTTGTATTCTTCCTACCTTATCCTTTGATGATGGAGAGGGGTGCATGTGTTAGCAACAGGAGTGGCTGATCAGTATCTCACCCTGCTAATGCTATGAGTCCCCTGATGCCTTAAGTGCTTTAGGGAGAGGCTGGGATGGACAAGAGGGCTGCTGGTTTGCTCTAGGCTTTGCCTGTCTGTCTGGACTGGAGGATAAGTGACCACAGTCTCACACAACACACCTCTGGCATCTTGCACATGTAGCAGTGGGTGTGAGGGAAACTGAGTGGAAACAGCTTTCACTGAGGGCCTAATATACTGTGTGCCAATGATTCACCCTGGGCTTGGTCTTTCACATTCATTACCTCATTCAGTTTTCCCAACAGCTCTCTGAGATAGATACGTTCATGTCAGATTTACAGATGAGGAAACTGAAGCTTAGACAAGTGAGATAATTTCCAATGGCCAGACACATTATTGAGTTGGTATTTTAACATGTGTTTTACCATTTGGACTTCCCTGGTGGCTCAGACAGTAAGAGCATCTGCCTACAATGCGGGAGACCCAGGTTTGATCCCTGGGTTGGGAAGATCCTCTGGAGAAGGAAATGGCAAACCACTCCAGTACTCTTGCCTTGAAAATCCCATAGACAGAGGAGCCACGGATGGATGCTACAGTCCATGGGGTGACAAAGAGTCAGACATGACTGAGCCACTTTACTGTATCACCCTAGATCCTGCAGGTAGAGAGAAGATGGGGGGGGTACTAGAGTATAAGTTATCATGTGTGAAGATAATTTGCCAAGCTTCTTTCCATCAAAGGGCTTCCCTAATAGCTCAGTTGGTAAAGAATCTTCCTGTAATGCAGGAGACCCTGGTTTGATTCCTGGGTCAGGAAGATACCCAGGAGAAGGAATAGGCTACCCACTCCAGTATTCTTGGGGTTGTCTTGTGGCTCAGCTGGTAAAGAATCCGCCTGCATTGCGGGAGACCTGGGTTCGACCCCTGGGTTGGGAAAATCCCCTGGAGGAGGGAAAGGATACCCACTCCAATATTCTGGCCTGGAGAATTCCATGGACTGTATAGTCCAAGGGCTTGTGAAGAGTTGGACATGACTGAGAGGCTTTCACTTCACTTCCCATCAAAACTAAGTGAGCTAGGCACAAAATGGTACTTCATTCTTATGTTTGAATTTCTGTTAATTGCCCTGAGAATGAGCATTTTTTTTCCCTAAGAGGCATAATATGGTCTCTAAGGCTTTACCTGCCCCACCCCTCCTCTTCCAGACTGATCTCACTCTAGACACACCCCTCACTCTCTGTTCCAGCCACATTAAAAGTCTCTTTGTTCCCAGAATCACACATGATCTTTCTGTTCCAGAGAATTATGCCCAGTGCTCCCTTCACGAGAATGTTTTTTCTGCCACCATAGCCCCTGTTTCTGCCAGACCATCCCCGCATTATTGCTTCTGCAGCAATGTCTCCTTTGGCTTTTCAGGCCTGAGTTAGTCCTTTTGTCTCACCCTGCTTCATAGCACATGGGGCTTCCCCGGTGACCAGGCAGTAAAGAAACCACCTGCAATGCAGGAGATACAGGAGACGTGGGTTCAATCCCTGGGTCGGGAAGATCCATTGGAGGAGGGCAGGGCAACCCACTCCAGTATTCTTGCCTTGAGAATCCCATGGATAAGAGGAGCCTGGCGTGCTACTGACCATAGGGTCGCAAGGAGTCAGACACGACTGAAGCAACTGAGCAGGTTATAGCACAGTATCTCCTTTTTGGTAAGGTGCATCACACCTGCACTTGTTTATAAGATTTACAATGGCAAAGGTGATATGATGTGTACAAAATGCCGCCATTTTTCTAGTACTCGGCACAGACCCTAGCGCATTATATTCACATATATACAAGCCAATATTAAACACTGGCATTCTACCTGCTTGAATATGTTAATAGTTTCCAGTTATTCTGACAGTGCCTTCATGTCTAAAGTGTAACAAAGCATTTTCTAAAAATTTTAAGCATGAAGCAATATGTTTGTGGAAACAAACAGAACCAGAAAGCTTTAGCTACATGTGTTGGAAAGACTTGCACTTACTTGAATCTAGGAAGATAAAAAGAAATGCATTAGCCTCTCTGTTGCTATGGAATTGTTTTGCTAAATTTGTGATCAGGTTCACCAAAAGCTTTATTAGCACTCTTTAGAGCAAAGAAATAATGTCTGACATGGTTCACCATCTATCTGGAGCCAAATTAAAAAGAAAAATATAAGGTGCGATGATTTGGGGGCACTCAGAATGTATCAATTATTTATGTTGACATTCATTATCTGAATAAAAGGCAGGATAAAGGCTTTGGGGGAATTGTAGGGTTCATAAAATTTCTCTCTAATTATTCTAATTTACTGTAATTAAGACACTAAAATCATCCTGACTAAAAGCAGTGATGTCTTTTAATATCAGCTGAGAGGGAGGGAAGTTATTTTTGAGTTTTGGCTTTATTTACTATAACTTTTCAATATGACAGAAAAACTGGTCCTGATTTGTAAGGTTTTAAAATGATGGTTTTTAAAACTCCTAATGTGAAACTGGATAAAGCACAAATCAGAATTATAGCATTTAAGTTAAAGTATTTACAGATTCATAAAATCTATCCCATCAGTACTACATATAAACTCTATTAAAATCATAGACTTACATAAAAAAGGCACCTTTAATATACATTTTCATAATTTCAAGAGTAGAGAAAATACAAAGAGATATGTATTAGTTCCATATTTGTAGTAGGAGTTAGCTATCCTCTCTACAGAGGTCATTTCTGGATACTGATAAGGATTTGGAAGGCAGAATTACTACAATAGATATAAAAAAGTATGATATTTATTATTTTTAAAAAAGCACGGGACCTATCAAAGTAATGCCATGCTGTATTTCCCTTATGTAATTTTCAACCAATTCCTATTATGGTTGGGTTGTCTTGGATTGAGAGAAGCATAGTTTAAAATGAAAGTCTACACATTTACCAAGTGCAGATCATTTTATCACTCAAGCTGTTGCCCCTGGCATTTGGGTCTTAAAAGACTTTAGGGCATCTGCTTGTGTTGTAGGTACAGTATGGAAATACGACAACTTAGGATCATTCAAAGACCTTTCAGAGAAGGGCAAATTGAGGCTTGCTTTGAATTCTTGAGTTATTTTTACAACATTTATTTGTCTGAATAGTGTTAATTCAGAGAAGTCGAAGAAAAACTGTTTTTAATCTTTCTTTTCCTAAAATATCCAAAGTAACATCAGATAGAATGATATGTATCTTTTGAATTTTTGTTCCTACCGGGAAACATAAGCTATAGAGAGGGTGTATGCAATATATACGCGCAGTGTCCAGGATGATCCTGACAGGTAAGACCCATGAAAGCACCACCCAGTGCTTCTGAAGCCCTCCATCATCTCTCTCAACCGCTGCTCTCTGAGTAATTATCACCTAGGATTTATTTCCTTTTCTTTATCTGTTCTCTGGAAATGTAGGACAGCTCTGGACATATTGTTCAAGTTTGATGTTTTTGAACTATAAAAGAATGTGTGTACAATTGTGTACAGCAGTCTGCTTTTTTTTTCACTCAATATTGTATTTTTGAGATTTATCCATCCTGATGTACGTAGCTTATTTTATTTCATTTCACTACAACTCATTAAATGAATACACCAAATTCTGTTGTGTGAATTGTTCAAATTCCATTACATGCATTTCATCATATGAATATATAAGTTTATTTATCCATTTTACTGTGGCTACACATGAGTTATTTCTTATTTTCCACATTTAGAACAGTGCGACTGTAACCACAAAGATCAATCTTATATATATTCCTGGTACATACATATGGGTTTTCCAGAATCGGGTGTTCAATAGCTAGGAGTGGAACTTCTGGGTCACTGGGTATATGCTTGTTCAATTTTACTCTTTAAAGTCAAATTGTCCTCTCATTGGCTTTTACCAATTTCCACATTAATTAGCACTGCATAAGTGTTCCCATTGTTTCATATACTTGGCAAACAACATCTATTCTAATTTTTCCAATAGACTTAAAATTATTCAAGAGAGATAAAATTCGCATATAGTTTTTTGGGATGAATTAATATTGGTTCTGAATATATTGTAAGAAATATCTGTATTTTAAAATATCGATGTACATCCATACTTAATTATAAAAATACTCTGCTCATGGCATCACCGATAGTCTAGAAACATGCTATGCACTGGTTAAACACCAAGAGAAGTGAGTTATGATAGGTTACATACTGAGACACCAAAATCTTCCTGTTGCTTACAGTTAAGCAGTTAAAAATTACAGACACCTGGGGGAGAACTCGGGGCTTCCCTGGTGGCTCAAGATGGTAAAGAATCTGCTGCAATGCAGGAGATGCGGGTTTGAGCCCTGGGTCGGGAAGATCACGTGGAGGAGGCAGGGCAACCCACTCCAGTATTCTTGCCTGGAGAATCTCACGGACAGAGGAGCCTGGCGGGCTACAGTCTGTAGGGTTGCAAAGAGTCGGACATGACTCAAGTGACTGAGCATGCATGCCTGGGGGAGAACTCATGCCTTATGTGTCAGAAATATGTAATTAGTAGCAAGATATTCTTTTTATAAAAAAAATACTTATTGATTTATTTGGCTGCACCGGGTCTTAGTTGGGGCATGTGAGCTCTTTAGTCGTGGCATGTGAACTCTTGCCACGTAGCAAGATATTCTCAATGTGAAATGTATTTCAGTAGATTGATTTTTGTACATACAGTCACTGAGAAGGAAGAATACATTAGAAAAGAGTTATTTATGAAATTTATTCCATAAATTGATGCTTCAGTCTTTATGGTATAATATATATGCATATACATATATGTATATATTCATATGCATATCTCTATGTATATGCACATATGCATATATTTTGTCAGATGAAGGAAAAAATCAGGAGTATTATTTTATGTCATGTAGATGAGGCATGTAATTTATTTATGAAATCTGTAACAAAGAAATTGATAGTGTGTAATTTATCTTCTGCTAACTTGACATTCTGAATAACTTCAATGTAAGCTCTAAATTCAGGTCTAAGTCTTCCTGTTATGAGTTAGAGGGTATAATTGGCAGTTACATGAGCTCTATGTTTAGCTCAATATATAGAATATGTATAATCTAGAGCTCAATAGCAGAACACAAAAAGCCTGAGTAAAAAATGGGCAGAGGATCTGGAGAGACATTTTTTCCAAAGAAGATGTACAGATAGCCAACAGATAAATGAAAAGGTATTCAACATCACTAATTATCAGGAAAATGCAACTCAAATGGACAACATTATCACCTCACACCTGTTAAAATGGCTGTTATAAAAAAACAACAAGGGTTGGCATTTAAAAGTACTCTATGTAAAAGCTTTATTTTTAGAAGTTCAGTGATCTCATAAATAGAAACACTTAGTGGGAGTTTCACTCATAAAGCTCCTTAGCAGGTGCCTTAGTAAGATGTGAAGGGGAGAGAACCCCTGTGTGCTGTTGATGGGGATGTACACCCTATGCAGATACTGTAGAGGCTCCTCAAAAAATTAAAAATAGCAGTAGCATATAATCTGGCAATTTCACTTCTGAATATTTACCTGAAATACTCAGGTGAATATACATATAATACTGGAAAGGACATATTAACTGGAAAAGATACATGCACCCTCATGTTCAGTGCAGCATTATCTGAAGTAGCCAAGACATGGAAGCAACCTAACTGCCCAGTTTATGGATGAATGGATACAGGAAAGGTGGTTTAAGTATGCAGTGAATATTATATGGCCCCAAAGAAGGAAACTGCCATTTGTGACCACATGAATAACCTTGAGGACATTATGCTAAGTGACGTAAGTCAGACAAAGACAAACACCAAATGATCTCGGTTTTATGTGGTATCTAAAAAAACAATAAACAAAGAAACAAAAATATGAACTAGATACAGAGATACAGAGAACAGATTTGTGGTTGCCAGAGGTTGCTGATGGTGGGGTAGGTGAAATGGGTGAAGAGGGTCAAAATGTACAAACCTTTAGTTATAAAATAGATGTCCTGAGGATGTAATGATGCATGATGACTATAGCTAATAATACTGTACTATATATTTGAAATATGCTAACAGCTAAATATTAATAGTTCTCATCACAAGAAAAAATATTGTAAGTATATGTGGTGATGGATGTTAACCAGAGTTATTGTGGAGATGATTTTGCAATATATACAAATATTGATGAATCATTATGCTGTATTCCTGAAACTCATATAATATTATATGTCAATTATACCTCAATTAAAACTATCTTATCTCAACATGACAAGCTTTGAGTGGCATTTGATGGCAGTAATGTATTAAGATTAATTTTTCTGATTTTGTTGCTTGCATTATTGGCATAAATAAGAATGTCTTTATTTATGAGAAATACCCATCAAAGTTTTCGGGGTAACAGGAAATCAGGTTACTAATCTATTCTCAAATGGTTAAGGAGAATAGTTATTTCTACTAATAACTTTTTTGAAACTTTCTAATTCTTTCCAACAATATTTAATAAAAAATATACTAATAAAAAAAGTGCTACCAGAAAAAACAAAATATTCATTATATAACATATTCCTTCTAATGAACTAAGCATATTTTAATTTCTATTTAGAAATATATTAACTGAACTATTTATGAGAGTAGTTTTAACAGTGGTAAGATCACCTTGTCTTGTAAGCCAGAACTCCCCAGAGACCAACATTGTATCTCTTTTTCATCACCTCTGTTGGGTGTAAAATTCTCAAATTATCAAGCTGCTTTCTGGCCCATCTTACACTGGGAGATTTGCCAAAATTTGTACAAAGCACATCATTATAACTCTTGCTTGCTGTGATTGAGAGAAGCAATTTATTATATTCCTTTTAATTTAGAGGTTCCAAAACTTTAGATTGCAACCCACTTTAGGTTTTGAAATTTTATTTTTATATTTTTAAGTGTCTTTCTGTGGCCATACTTCATAATTCACCCTATTGGTCTCTACAGCTTAGACTGGATTCCCAGGCATGGGGTGGTGGTGGTAAAGGTGGCAATGCCATATAGTGTCCTTTCTCATAATTCACTGCACATTTAATTAGAATCTACTCTTCCTATAATCACTTGAATCCCAAGCCTTGAGGAAAATGAAAATCGGTTTTCTGTCAATAGAGCCAAAACTCATTTATCTTTATTTTTTTATTTTTTTTACTTTATTTTTATTTTTTTTAATTATTCAATTCTTTTTTTTTTTTTTTTTACTTTACAATATTGTATTGGTTTTGCCATACATCAACATGCATCTGCCATGGGTGTACACGTGTTCCCCATCCTGAACCCCCCTCCCACCTCCCTCCCCATACCATCCCTCTGGGTCATCCCAGTGTACCAGCCCCAAGCTTCCTGTATCCTGCATCGAACCTGGACTGGTGATTCGTTTCTTATATGATATTATACATGTTTTAATGCCATTCTCCCAAATCATCCCCCCTCCCTCTCCCATAGAGTCCAAAAGACTGTTCTATACATCTGTGTCTCTTTTGCTGTCTCGCATACAGGGTTGTTGTTACCATCTTTCTAAATTCTGCATATATGCGTTAGTATACTGTATTGGTGTTTTTCTTTCTGGCTTACTTCACTCTGTATAATCGGCTCCAGTTTCATCCATCTCATTAGAACTGATTCAAATGTATTCTTTTTAATGGCTGAGTAATACTCCATTGTGTATATGTACCACAGCTTTCTTATCCATTCATCTGCTGATGGGCATCTAGGTTGCTTCCATGTCTTGGCTATTATAAACAGTGCTGCAATGAACATTGAGGTTATCGTATCTCTTTCAATTCTGGTTTCCTAGGTGTGTATGCCCAGCAGTGGGATTGCTGGGTCATAATGCAGTTCTATTTCCAGTTTTTTAAGGAATCTCCCCACTGTTCTCCATAGTGGCTGTACTAGTTTGCATTCCAACCAACAGTGTAAGAGGGTTCCCTTTTCTCCACATCCTCTCCAGCATTTATTGCTTGTAGACTTTTGGATCGCAGCCATTCTGACTGGTGTGAAATGGTACCTCATAGTGGTTTTGATTTGCATTTCTCTGATAATGAGTGATGTTGAGCATCTTTTCATGTGTTTGTTAGCCATCTGTATGTCTTCTTTTTTTTTTAATTTTTTAAAATTTTTTTAAAAATTTTATTTTATTTTTAAACTTTACATAACTGTATTAGTTTTGCCAAATATCAAAATGAATCCGCCACAGGTATACATGTGTTCCCCATCCTGAACCCTCCTCCCTCTTCCCTCCCCATTCCATCCCTCTGGGTCGTCCCAGTGCACCAGCCCCAATCATCCAGTATCGTGCATCGAACCTGGACTGGCAACTCGTTTCATACATGATATTTTACATGTTTCAATGCCATTCTCCCAAATCTTCCCACCCTCTCCCTCTCTCACAGAGTCCATAAGACTGTTCTATACATCAGTGTCTCTTTTGCTGTCTCGTACACAAGGTTATTGTTACCATCTTTCTAAATTCCATATATATGCGTTAGTATACTGTATTGGTGTTTTTCTTTCTGGCTTACTTCACTCTGTATAATAGGCTCCAGTTTCATCCACCTCATTAGAACTGATTCAAATGTATTCTTTTTAATGGCTGAATAATACTCCATTGTGTATTTGTACCACAGCTTTCTTATCCATTCATCTGCTGATGGACATCTAGGTTGCTTCCATGTCCTGGCTATTATAAACAGTGCTGCGATGAACATTGGGGCACACGTGTCTCTTTCCCTTCTGGTTTCCTCAGTGTGTATGCCCAGCAGTGGGATTGCTGGATCATAAGGCAGGTCTATTTCCAGTTTTTTAAGGAATCTCCCCACTGTTCTCCATAGTGGCTGTACTAGTTTGCATTCCCACCAACAGCGTAAGAGGGTTCCCTTTTCTCCACACCCTCTCCAGCATTTATTACTTGTAGACTTTTGGATTGCAGCCATTCTGACTGGTGTGAAATGGTACCTCATAGTGGTTTTGATTTGCATTTCTCTGATAATGAGTGATGTTGAGCATCTTTTCATGTGTTTGTTGGCCATCTGTATGTCTTCTTTGGAGAAATGTCTATTTAGTTCTTTGGCCCATTTTTTGATTGGGTCGTTTATTTTTCTGGAATTGAGCTGCAGGAGTTGCTTGTATATTTTTGAGATTAGTTGTTTGTCAGTTGCTTCATTTGCTATTATCTTCTCCCATTCTGAAGGCTGTCTTTTCACCTTGCTAATAGTTTCCTTTGATGTGCAGAAGCTTTTAAGGTTAATTACGTCCCATTTGTTTATTTTTGCTTTTATTTCCAATATTCTGGGAGGTGGGTCATAGAGGATCTTGCTGTGATATATGTCAAAATGGATTAAATATCCAAACATAAGACCAGAAACTATAAAACTCTTAGAGGAGAACTCATTTATCTTTAAAGGTTTGTCACTGATGTTAGGGCTTCCCTGGTGGCTCAGTCAGTAAAGAATCTGCCTTCATTGCAGGAGACCTGGGTTCAATCCCTGGGTCAGGAAGATCCCCTGGAGAAGGGTATGGCTACCCATTCTAGTATTCTTGCCTGGAGAATCCCCATGGACAGAGAAGCCTGGCGGGCTGCAGTCCATGGGGTTGCAAAGAGTTGAACATGACTGGGCGACTAAGCACATCACTGATGTTAACTTCTTCCAAGATTTTCTGACCTATGTCCCTCGTAGGTGGCTTCTGGTAACCAGCCAGTCACATAGAGCACAATGCTAATTCATTATTTCTCGGTGTAAACTAACAGAAAGCCATCTAGATCAGAATGTTTATGACAACCTTAAGGGCACACTTCTGCCTCTATTAAGGTTCCAAAGACTCTAATCAGCTGCTTGTTGGCAATGAGTTAAAAACTGTGGTAGCTAATGACACCAGGTAATGATAACTGAATGTGCCTACCTCCACTGTAGGGCTGGACCTGATGTAGGGTCCATTCTTCCCCTTGCTGGAATAGTTTCTCTCCTCTAGGGCAGTACTGGGTGGATATTACCAAATTCTACCCCACTGATCTCATTTTCTCATGACTTCTTACCAAATGAATCCTTTTTTGTTGATTTCTTCATTCTTTAGATACTTTTCCTTCTGTTAAATTAATTTTAAAACATTCAACTGGAATTAAGTCCTGCTTTTTCTGTATTAAGTCTAGAAATGTTGTCTGGAGGTGACTTCTACTTGTAGGTGATTTCTCTAAAGAATGGATTTAAAATATTTCTTTCTTAGTTCTGAGAGTTATTGCTTCTGTTGTTTCACCAAGAGTCCCAACTCTTCTGTGACTCTTCTGTGACTTCATGTCGAACTCTTCTGTGACTTCATGGACTGCAGCCTACCAGGCTTCTCTGTCCATGGGATTTTCCAGGCAAGAATACTGAGTGGGTTGCCATTTCCTACTCCAGGGGATCTTCCCGACTCAGGGGTCAAACCCAATCTTCTGTGTCTCCTGCACTGGCAGGCAGATTCTTTACCAGGGAGCCGCCAGGGAGGCCTTTAACAGCTTAGGTTAAATCCAGTGAGGCCTCTGACTGACTGTTTCCTAGCTCTATGAAAAATAACTTTTGACCATCAAACATTAGTCTTTTTTTGCATGAAAAAACACAAAGGCAAGAAATCTACATAGACTCTCTCACTTGTATCTTTAAATTCTTTTTTTTTTCACCATGTATGTGCTGGTTTGAATGTAAATCAAGGTGAACAAAACTTGAGGGAGGCTAAGACATCTTTCCCACCAGTCTTGACTGTAGAACAGGCTGCATGCCTGGTTCAGCTCAAAGTGCCATTCTATAATGACATCAGGATGACTTTCTAAATTGTTTGGAGACTTGAATACTTTATTCACAGTCAATTACCCATCCCACAGGGCTTCCTAGGTGGATCAGTGATAAAGAATCTGCCTGCCAATTAGGAGATGTGGGTTCTATCCCTGAGTCAGGAAGATTCCCCGGAGGAGGAAATGTAAACCCAGTCCAGTACTCTTGCCTGGGAAATCCCATGAAGGAGGAGCCTGGTGAGCTACAGTCCACAGGATTGAAAAAGAGTCAGACATGATTTAGCAACTAAACAACAACTCTTCCCATAAGGTCTCTAAGAGGGCAAAAGGGTTGAGTAAAGAAAGCAGCGTGCAGAAGGAAATTTGTCTCTAAACCCCAAATCAGAGCTCTGATAATCCTGGTAGGGCCAGCAAAAGGCTTCCCTGATCTAAACTCCATAAGAAATCTTAGAGCTGCTTCTCCAATCTGAGCAGACATGAAGTCCTATTTATTAGTCAGTTCAGTTCAGTCGCTCAGTTGTGTTCGACTCTTTGCGACCCCGTGAATTACAGCACTCCAGGCCTCCCTGTCCATCACCAACTCCGGAAGTTCACTCAAACTCACATCCATCGAGTCAGTGACACCATCCAGCCATCTCATCCTCTGTCGTCCCCTTCTCCTCCTGCCCCTAATCCCTCCCAGCATCAGAGTCTTTTCCAATGAGTCAACTCTTCACATGAGGTGGCCAAAGTACTGGAGTTTCAGCTTTAGCATCATTCCTTCTAAAGAAATCCCAGGGCTGATCTCCTTCAGAATGGACTGGTTGGATCTCCTTGCAGTCCAAGGGACTCTCAAGAGTCTTCTCCAACACCACAGCTCAAAAGCATCAATTCTTCAGTGCTCAGCTTTCTTCACAGTCCAACTCTCACATCCATACATGACCACAGGGAAAACCAAAGCCTTCACTAGACGAACCTTTGTTGGCAAAGTAATGTCTCTGTTTTTGAATATGCTATCTAGGTTGGTCATAAATTTCCTTCCAAGGAGTAGGCATCTTTTAATTTCATGGCTACAGTCACCATCTGCAGTGATTTTGGAGCCCAGAAAAATAAATTCAGCCAGTTTCCACTGTTTCCCCATCTATTTCCCATGAAGTGATGGGACCAGATGCCATGATCTTCGTTTTCTGAATGTTGAGCTTTAAGCCAACTTTTTCACTCTCCTGTTTCACTTTCATCAAGAGGTTTTTTAGTTCCTCTTCATTTTCTGCCATAAGGGTGGTGTCATCTGCATATCTGAGGTTATTGACATTTCTCCTGGCAATCTTGATTCCAGCTTGTGCTTCTTCCAGCCCAGCATTTCTCATGATATACCCTGAAATCAAATCCCTTATGACTATACAGTGGAAGTGAGAAATAGATTTAAGGGACTAGATCTGATAGGGAGAGTGCCTGATGATCTATGGATGGAGATTCCTGTCATTGTACAGGAGACAGGAATAAAGACCATCCCAAGAAAAAGAAATGCAAAAAACCAAAATGGCTGTCTGAGGAGGCCTTACAAATAACTGTGAAAAGAAGGGAAGCAAAAAGCAAAGGAGAAAAGGAAAGATATACCCATTTGTATGCAGAGTTCCAAAGAATAGCAAGGAGAGATAAGAAAGCCTTCCTCAGTGATCAATGCAAAGAAATATAGGAAAACAATAGAATGGGAAAAACTAGAGATCTCTTCAAGAAAATTAGAGATACCAAGGGAACATTTCATGCAAAGATGGGCTCAATAAAGGACAGAAATGGTATGGACCTAACAGAAGCACAAGATATTAAGAAGAGGTGGCAAGAATACTCAGAAGAAATGTACAAAAAGATCTTCACAACCCAGATAATCACAATGGTATGATCACTTACCTAGAGCCAGACATCTTGGAATGTGAAGTCAAGTGGGCCTTAGAAAGCATCACTATGAACAAAGCTAGTGGAGATGATGGAATTCCAGTTAAGCTATTTCAAATCCTGAAAGATGATGCTGTGAAAGTGCTGCACTCAATATGCCAGCAAATTTGGAAAACTCAGCAGTGACCACAGGACTGGAAAAGGTCAGTTTTCATTCCAAACCCAAAGAAAGGCAATGCCAAAGAATGCTCAAACTATTGCACAATTGCACTCGTCTCACATACTACTAAAGTAATGCTTAAAATTCTCCAAGCCAGGCTTCAGCAGTACAAGAACCGTGAACTTCCAGATGTTCAAACTGGTTTTAGAAAAGGCAGAGGAACCAGAGATCAAATTGCCAACATCCGCTGGATCATGGAAAAAGCAAGATAGTTCCAGAAAAACATCTATTTCTGCTTTATTGACTATGCCAAAGCCTTTGACTGTGTGGATCACAAGAAACTGTGGAAAATTCTTCAAGAGATGGGAATACCAGACCACCTGACCTGCCTCTTGAGAAATCTGTATGCAGGTCAGGAAGCAACAGTTAGAACTGGACATGGAACAACAGACTGGTTCCAAATAGGAAAAGAAGTACGTCAAGGCTGTATATTGTCACCCTGCTTATTTAACTCATATACAGAGTACATCATGAGAAATGCTGGGCTGGAGGAAGCACAAGATGGAATCGAGATTGCCGGGAAAAGTATCAATAACCTCAGATATGCAGATGACATCACCCTTTTGCCAGAAAGTGAAGAGGAACTAAAGAGCCTCTTGATGAAAGTGAAAGAGGAGAGTGAAAAAGTTGGCTTAAAGCTCAGCATCAGAAAATGAAGATCATGGCATCTGGTCCCATCACTTCATGGGAAATAGATGGGGAAACAGTGGAAACTGGCTGAATTTATTTTTCTGGGCTCCAAAATCACTGCAGATGGTGACTGTAGCCATAAAATTAAAAGACGCTTACTCCTTGGGAGGAAAATTATGACCAACCTAGATAGCATATTCAAAAGCAGAGACATTACTTTGCCAACAAAGGTCCATCTAGTCAAGGCTATGGTTTTTCCAGTGGTCATGTATGGATGTGAAAGTTGGACTGTGAAGAAAGCTGAGTGGCAAAGAATTGATGCTTTTGAACTGTGGTGTTGGAGAAGACTCTTGAGAGTCCCTTGGACTGCAAGGAGATCCAACCAGTCCATTTTGAAGGAGATCAGTCCTGGGTGTTCATTGGAAGGACTGATGTTGAAGCTGAAACTCCAATACTTTGGCCACCTGATGCAAAGAGCTGACTCATTTGAAAAGATCCTGATGCTGGGAAAGATTGAGGGCAGGAAGAGAAGCGGACAACAGAGGATTGATGGTTGGATGGCATCACTGACTCAATGGGCATGGGTTTGGGTGTACTCCAGGAGTTGGTGATGGACAGGGAGCCCTGGCATGCTGTGGTTCATGGTGTCGCTAGGAGTTGGACATGACTGAGTGACTGAACTGAAGTGAATCTGATTCAGATTAAGAAATAAAGCAAGGATCTGCCAATGTCAAGCATTTTTGTCTATTATTTTTCTTTCCCTTTAAAAAAATGGAAGCACTAATTACGCTGCTCTTTGGAATTCAGGTAGAATCTGTCTATATATCCATATCTTACTCAAAGTATTATCATAGTGAATCATAATGGATTTTCTATTTTAATATTAATCTCTTAATAAACTCTAGACTTTTTCCCATTACAATCAATTAAGTTATTTTTCTAAGAGTGTTAAAATATTCTACTGAGAGCCATGCTGATATTTTGATTTATTTCCCCAGGGTAATTCTTTAAGAAATATTTTCAAAAAGTGAAGTGAAAATATATATTCTGAATGCTGATGTGTCTGAATATTTCTTTTTTTGTGCCCATGGCTGGGGATAAATCTGTCTGGGTACAACCAATAGTCACAGTCCTTTTTATCCAGCACTCCATAACTTTGCTCCATTGTTTGCTAGCATTAATTTTATATACAAGATCATAAAGGCAGCTTAATTTTCTTTCCTTCATAGACAACCTATTTTGGTTCTATTTTTTTTTAATGCAATCTGGTGGGATTTCTTCTGCTGTTGCAATTCAGAATTTTCCCTAGGCTCTGTCTAAGTGTCAATTTTCTATCAATATTCATGTTCTGTCCTCAGAAGGAGCTCTTTCTATCTAAAGATCCAAATTCAGGTCCATTTCCTTATATTATTTTATTTATTATTGCTTCCCTGTTTACATACCAGGTTTATCCTTTGCCTTCTCACTTGGGAAATACTCTTATAGGAACATGGGAGGGATGGTCAGGGCTATTGCTAATGTTCTTGTGGCAGGAGTTTCTATGCTCTGTTCATGATCTTTCTAAACTTGGATGTGTCCTATTCTTTTAGTTTCAGAGCTGTGAAGCTCATAGAGAGTTGAAGACAAATTTGAAAATATCTTCATGTTGAATACAGGGAATTTTCTAGAAGAATTTTTAATTTACTATCTTATTACTTGACTAGACATGGGCTAAAAGGAACCAGGTGTTAATTATAACTGATAACTTTTCCCTCTCTTAGGAATCATCATTAAAATGGCATTTTATGTGTAATAACTTAAATAAATTTGCCTTGTTCAAAAAATGTTTGTATTCCTGTCACCCTCTGGTGATCAGATCATGTCAATCTTCTATATTAATAAAAATAATATATATATATATATATATATATGTCTATTCAGACGGTCAATTTGATCTTCTCAGAAAATTATCTTCCTTGGACTACTATTTTTTTTTTTTTTTTTGCCTTTACTATTTAAAAGAACACATTTAAAAATAATCTACCTGGTAGTAATATGCGTATTGTTTCTATATACCTTACTGCTACTGCTGCTGCTAAGTCGCTTCAGTCGTGTCCGACTCTGTGCGACCCCAGAGATGGCAGCCCACCAGGCTCCCCTGTCCCTGGGATTCTCCAGGCAAGAACACTGGAGTGGGTTGCCATTTCCTTCTCCAATGCAGGAAAGTGAAAAGTGAAAGTGAAGTCGCTCAGTCGTGTCCGACTGTTCGGGACCCCATGGACTGCAGCCTACCAGGCTCCCCTGTCCATGGGATTTTCCAGGCAAGAGTTCTGGGGTGGGGTGCCATTTAGATCAGTAATTATCAACCCGATTTGTTCATTAGACTCACTGACACTGTGATTGTGCCATGTCCCAGAACAATTAAACCGCTGGAGCTAGGGGCTGGGCTTCACTATTTTTCCCAAGTGCTTCAGAACCAATGGGAGAGAGAAGCACTTAGTATAAGGAATTGACTAATATAATTATGGAGGCTGAGAAGTCCAAGGTTTGAAATTGGCAGACTGGAGAAGAGCTAATGGTGTAGTTCTAGTCCAAAAGCCAACAGTCTCAAGATCCAAGAAGAGTGAATATTTGAGTCCAAGTCCAAAGGCAGGAAAAGGCCAGTGCCCTAGCTGAAGCAGACAGGCAAGAAGGATTTCTCTTACCTGTGGAAGGAGGTAGGCTGCCCTTTTCTTCTATTAATATTTGGCCCTTCAATCAATGTGATGAGGGCCCCTCCATTAGGGAGGGCCATCTACTTTACTCAGTCTATTGATTCAGAATATTAATCTCATTCAAAGACACACCCAAGAAAATGTTTGAATGGCTATCTGAGCATCCCTTGTCAAGTAAAGCTGACATAAAATTAACCATCATAAGAATTTATCATTTCCCCATTTTGTACTTGCTGCAGGAAGGTTACATAAAATCTTATGGATGGCCAACTTTCTTAGTTTATTCTGATATTTTAAATCATCATTCCAGCTGGAAGTTGAAAGTGAAAGTATATTGCTATTTCAAAACCTTTAAATTGGTTTGCTACAGGGAATTACTACATTAGAGCCATTGTTTGTCCCTGAATTCTTGGATATTCTGAACTGAAAGGAAATATAAACTGCAGCACTACAGATCAGCTAGAAGTAATAAGACTGTCAAATTCTTTGAAAAGATATGGCGAGGAACCAGAAGTGTCAAAGAAGAAAGGAGATAACAGACAAAACAACCATGTTTCTGCTAGAGAAGTTGACATTTTGAAACCTATATTTCTCCTCGGAGAAGTCCCCACAGCTTCTATAATTAAAATTGTTCTGAGTGGGGGAGTATAAGGGAGATGAAAAAATGAAGTATAAAAACCTTTGTCATACTCAGTCCCAAGTGAGTGACACTCATAGAAATTGAGCTTATATCCATTACTGGAGAACAGATACTTTGAACGTCTATTACACTTTACATGCTTATGTAATGAATTCTATATGTTTTCCCCAGAGAAATTTAATTGAAATACTTGAAATCAAAGTCTTTTGGGGAAAGGCAAACATTAGAATGTTAAAATTCATCTCAGGTGTATCAGTCTAATGAAAAAGGAAAGCCAGACTCAAATTCACATAATTTCATTCTTCTATTCAACAAACATTTATTTCCTACCCAAATATCATTATTTTCTGTACATAAAACATGTCTATGGGATGAAAGAGAGGAAAAGAGAGAAAGAGTAAGCATGTGGAAGTGAGGTGTATAAGCCTACAAAATATTATGAATTGCTAAAGAAAATTGTCATAATGGTTATTTTGTTGTAGAACAGGAGTAGAGAATCAGAGTGGTCACCTACTCTTTACTTAAAATAATACTAAACGGTGTGTATGTATTTATCTTTTACTGTATGTGAGGCACTGTGCTGGGTACCATGAGAGTCAATGGTAAAGAAGACAGCCATGCTTTATGACATCATGGGGCTGAGATAGTAACTAATTACATTAAACCATGAGGTGGTTTTGCTGCATGCCGTGATCCTAATTGTATGCTATCTATCTTTTGCCTTTATGATAATATCAATACTAAAAACATTTATATTTTCTTGGAACTGTTTAGACATAAAAATGTAGAAAGTCAGCTTTAGTGAGAAATATTTCTAGTTTCTAAGAAATACTTTAGGAATAAGTTTTCAGTATGATTCATGATGTAGTAAATACTCATCTACATAAGTGATACATAAGTCCCATGATTCTCCATTTATCTTTTGTCTGATGCATATTGGATGAGACAATATTTTCAAGCTCTTTCATTGGAACATTTCATGCTGTTTTCTTTCTAAGTTGTTTAGTTCACTTCACTCAAGCACTAACTTACTCATTCAATACAGATTGATTGATTGGTATGTGTATGGCTCCTTAATAGGAGCTGCATATGAAAAGGAACCAAACATTAATAAAACATAAATCCAGTCTCATGAACCTTATTGACCAGTCATGTAATGAAAAGAAAAAGCATGTACTTAAGATGTGATTATGAAAAGAAGGGTTAAGTGCCATAAAAGAAGAATGAGTAGAGTTTTATTTCTGTTCATGCAAATTCAGCAAAGGGGGCATTTGACATAATACCTGAATACTAGTTACTATTTTGGCAAGTGGGGAGGAGGTGGAGAAACTTCCATGTAGAGAGAACAATGGAAACCAAACAGAGGGTGCCAGGGGAAGCAGCATTCAGTTTTATTATGCATGGAATCTTTTAACAGAATATATTAGAGATAAGACTGGTGTAACTGGGAACACATTGGAAAGCCTTAAAAGTATCTCAAGATGTTTTTTGTTTGTTTTCAGTGGGAAACTATTGAAGATTTTCAAATAACAACATCCTTAGCCTGAATGACTAAAGAAATATTGCTGCTGTTTCCTGAAATAGTGGGTACAAGGGATGTACCCATTTGAGAAGCTGTGTATGTGTTCAGGATGGGTTCTGGTGAGTCTTTCTTGGAATGTTCTATTCAGACAGGTGGAGATGCAATACCAGAAATAGTAAGTGAGGTAGGAGCTTTGGCAGTAAGTGTCTTTTCAAAAGAGTCAGCTCTTTGCATCAGGTGGCCAAAATACTGGAGTTTCAGCTTCAATAACAGCCTTAAAAAAAAATTCATTTATAGCTGTGCTGGGTCTTCGCTGACGGGCACGGACTTTCTCTAGCTGCAGTGAGCACGAGCTACTCTCTACTTGTGGTGCTCAGGCTTCTCATTACAGTGCCTTCTCTGGTTGTGGAGCATGGGCCCTCAGGTGTGCGGGCTTTGGAAGCTGTGGTACACAGGCTTAGTTGCCTGTGGCATGTGGAATCTTCCCAGACTAGGGATAGAACCTGTGTCCACTGCATTGGCCGGACGATTCTTAACCACTAGACCACTAGGGAAATTCAAAAACAGCCATCTTGAGTGCCCTGACCGTACAGAAGGGAAAGAGAGAGGACTTCTCTTCCTTTTAAGGAGATGCTTGGGAAATATCCACATTTCTGCTTGAATTTCCTTGGCCAGAGCTTGGGCACATGTCACATCTGGCTGCAAAAGAAGGTGGAAATACTTTCTTTAAGGTGTGTGGCAATATCTCCTTAAACTACAGCCAGAATCATCATGTTGTTTTGCTGTATGTAATCTTCTTATAGACTTTCCATTAATGATAAATCAATTTAATAATCCTGCAGCTTGGTGTTTAAACTCTTCATAATAAACCCAAATATATTCTTTCAAATTTATTTTGCATTGCTCTTCCACACACAAACAAGCACACACATCTCAGCCATATTAAATTCAAGAATGTTTTACACATCTCTTGCTTTTCCTATTGTCTACTTTTTTGTATGTGCTTTTTTCCCTAGTGTTGCCATTTTCAACTATTGCTTATTGAAATTTTATTTGTCTAATAAAGCCAATGAAAAATGTCACATCTCTAAAAACATCTTTAATTTTTGAATAGTACATAAGTTTTACTCCTTTGACTTCCTATAGCTTTTGATTTGTATATTTTTCATAATATTTTATAAATTTTACCACTTATTTTACTTTGGACTTGCCCTAACTTTCCTGTAGACAGTAAGCTCCTTGAAGAGTCAAAGATATATTTCATCTCAAGTATTTCCATGCATCTTTTCTGAAGCACCTAGTTTCAGATTTCTGCTTAAGTACACAAAATAGAATCACAATATTTAACTGAAACTGAATTTTTGCAGAAGTTTATGCCTACTTCTTAAGCACTATGGAAAAGAGTACAGTTATATCTAGAAACTTTTCTGGAGTTAAGATTATGATATATTTGAAGTATGCATTTTTGAAAGATAGCAGAGGACCGAGGATGTCCTTATGAAAATGGGTAAGGGTCATGGTGGAGCTGGATATTGCTTAGTCTTAGTTGGCAGAGAGGAGTTCATTTGTGTGTGGAGCTCAAAGCTCAGGGAAGCAACTGAAGCATGTTCGTTGGATAACCTAGTCTATCTCTCATCTGTTGGCTTAGAAAGAGGTACTCCCTGAGCCAACATGATATTGCAGGATTTGAGCTCAGCATCTCACCCTAAGAACCCTGCAAAATTCCTTATGAATTCCCAAGAATTATTAATACAAACCCACCCTAATTTTCTTGTAGATCTGATAATTCACATACATTGCTTAAGAGAATTCTACTCCTAATTTAAAACAGGAGATAAAACTTTGTTCTACTGGTGGTAGATAGATTATTGCAGAAGAGAATTCTGGATCAAATGTCTTGTGTGGGAAGGAGTGGCAGTCAGATTCCTGCAGGAGAACCGAGTCTTTTTATGTCAGTGCAGTAGGTGACAGATCCAGATTTAAATCTCTGCTCTACCACTTTGTGAGCTTGGGAAAGTTGCTTAATCTCTGAGGTCTAAACAATAGGTATTGTTGTAGAGCACTCAGCATTGTAATAATTTATCAATATCAAATTTATCAAATGTAATTACTTATCAATACTGAATGCTGCAGGTCAAAACAAAAATCATATCACAAAATCACTGGATTAAGGTGTTTGGAAGGCCAGAGGGACAGTTTCCAAGAGAACTGACAAGGTAGAAGTTGTTTGATGGATTCAGACGCTATTGAACTAGCAATCTGTACTATCCATTTCTCCAGAAATATGCACCCTTTTCCATAGTGATGGGCAGAATGGTGGAGCGGAAATCCTCTTTATTGGCAAGAAACTTAGGAAATGAAAGAGATGCTGAGGCTATATTACCTATTCTATTTGTTACTATTACCAATTAAGATAGAGGGGAATAAGAGATAGGAGCGTAACCATAATTTTGCTCCCTCAACAAATTTCTATTCCAACACTCCCCAACTTGGTATTCTCTTAATCTATTAGACTTAATCACCCAACAATATGATTAAGCAGAGTATAGTCATGGACAAACTTCATCCCAGGGGTGAGCAATCCTTAGTCCTAGGACAGTCGTCTTCCAACTTTAAGAGATTGCTCCCTCAATACCCACCAAACCTCCCTTGAATCATTCTTCCTGGGACCATTGAGTATTATACTCTGCAGTGATTCCAGCCTCTCAGCAGTGGCTCCCAAAACTCTCTGCAGTGGTTCAGAAGGATATATTTTTATATCATTTCCATGATTGACAGGCTGAAATTTCATACCCTGTTCTATATCTCATCCAAAGTCTATGTAGCCACATTGTCCAATATAAAGAAGTTCTATGGTAAGAATGAGTGCTGTAACGAAACACACAAACACATAAATACCTCCCACCAACAACATCCCAGTAACACCCAGTCACCTCAGACTGGTCCTTTGCTTTTCTTAAATTCTCTAGGAGAAAATAAAATTCAAAGATAGAATCCCTTTATAAATAAGGTCAAAGGTTATAATTCCAAAATTATCAAATCTGAAATAAAATTGTATTGCCCTCAAGTGTAAATCTAAAGTCCAAAATTCTTAGCTTAGATGCAAATCCTACATCTGTCTCTCCAGTCTGTTATTCTGCTCATTCTTAGCTAGAGTTTCTTTACTTCTCAGTAAACTTTGGATTCTGTTAGCTGCTATAGCCTAGAATATATCTCATGGGAATGGACATTGCTTTAGGGCCTCAACAACTGTATTACCATAAATGCAATGCATTCAAGGTTAGCTCGGCCAGTTTTGTTTCATGGCCTTTGATAAAGTTGGTCAGTGCTACTCTGACAGACTTGATCAATAACAGAAAAACTAGAACCCCATTAATGCCTGGAAGAGAGGTGGGAATCTTTTCTTTAGCTTTTCAAAGCAGCAATTATTGTCCCATGCTTGGAGCTACAGTAGATCTGTAGTCAACTTTTCCCTATACTGGGTCTTTTCACAGGGTGCATTTCTGTACTTCATTCTTATCGTTTCCTGTCTCCGTCTCAAATCACCCTTAACACATCACTTTCTTTTTATCACATATCATTGTCTAAGACTATATGTGTATCTTTTTTTGTCTTACTTGTTACTAGAATACAAAGGAAGGGAAGGACATTATTGTCTTACCCTTGGTGCATCCCCAAAGGTGTGAGAAACTCCTTGGACATAAAAGTCAAACAGTGTTTGTGAAATAAACAAATGGAGTAAAAACCAATACCCTACTACTTACCAATATTTAATCACCATCCTTAAGGGAAAATTACCTCTAACACTGTTTGTAATTTTTCTGATTATTATATATATTTCTCAATGTATCAGCTTAGGGAATTATTTTGATTTCTTCCTCTAAATAATGAAGAATTTTAGCTCAGTTGAGCTGTGCGCCCACCTCCTGAGTGTTGTTAGTAATGCTACTTTGGAGACTTTATATTATGTACTAAAACTTACTTTCCTCATTGTGGCAGATGTTATTAAGTGACTCACTCAATACCCACTTTCTCTTAAGCTTTGGCTGTGTCGCCTTCCCCCTGTCTGGAATATGAATATAAATATGGGAATATGTGACCCTATTGGAGAAGAAAGACAGACAGATCCCAGGTCTTGATGGGATTGTTGGTAAGATGCGCCAGTCCAGTGCTGAGGTAGACTTATCTGTATTCCTTTTCTCTTAATCCTTGCTTCCCTGTAACGTATAGTTGAATACCTTTCTGCTGATAAATTGTTTTGTCAACTTTGAGCCATAATTCTTGACACCCCATTATGCAAAATGAGAAAAAAAGTGTTCCTATATTACTCTCCTGCCTTCTCCTCTGCCAATTTCTCTCATCTATATCATTATTTTGCTATCAGAGTTTATAACTCTTACATGCTGTTCTATTATGGTAATTAATCCTCCTAGGATTTGCCTTCAGAGTTAATCTAAAATTTGATAAATAATGAACAGCAATATAATTATGTGAATATCAGTCACAATTAGAAACTCATATTGTGATTGGACTCAGAGAAAAAAATATAATCATAAGCCACAAAACCTGAGTAGCTCAAAAGAAGAATCTTGAAGTATCGTCAAACATAGTCTTGCAATTCACTAAATCATGTTTCATTTGATTCATCTTTGAGCTTTCTTTTGTATTTTTTTCTGAAGATTTTCTTTTTCTTGTCATCATTTAAAAATGCTTTCTTTGAGACTTCCCTAGTGGTTCTGTGGTTAAGACTCCATGCTTCCAATGTAAGGGTCACAGGTTTGATCCCTGGTCAGAGAACTAAGATCTCACATGCTGTGTAGAGCAGCCAAAAAAAGGGAAAAAAAAGAAATAAAAATAGAGATACTTTTTTCATATTGTCACTAATTTTTAAGCCAGTTTCTTATTTGGTGTATTTAAAATTATTTCCAAATTTACCCATAGTTTACCCATAGACATATACAAGTTCATTCTCCTAAGATCAGTGCATAATGTTGCCTCTTCTTTCCTACCTGCCCACTAGGGATTTTTTTTTTTCATCTTTGCTAGTAGATATATATATATATATATATACTGAATTTATTTGATTACCAATAATTCTAAACAATTTTTGTTATTGTTTCATTTTTCTTTTATGAATTACGTGTTCCTTGTTTGTGTGCATTTTGATATTAGGATAGCTATTTTTATAGTTCTTTTATTTTTATATATAAACTTTCTCATTTTATTACAAACATTTTCTCAGTTTGCTGTTTGCTTTCTATTTTTATAATAAATTTGTTTTTCTGTGTTAAAGATACTATTTTTTAATATAATAGTTTTAAAGTAAGGTAGAAGTTGGTTAATAATGTTCCCTATATGACCCTTGTCTTGATGTTATTCTAGCTAAACTTGAAAGTTAACTCTATCAGGTCATGTACTAATGTTACTAAGTGATTTATCACAGAAATATTATTTGTGCTTCAATTTTATGCTAAACGGTGACTTTTTTGTACAATTTTGTTGATGTGGGCAGTTTTTAGTCTTTATTGAATTTGTTACAATATTTTTTAAAAATTTATTTTTCACTGTACCAGATCTTCATGGTTGCACAGGCATTTCTCTACTTGTGGCAGGCAGGGGCTACTCTCTAGTTTTGATCCTCGGGTTTCTCATTGTAGTGCCTTCTCTTGTTGCGAAGCACAGGCTTTAGGACACGCAGGCTTCTGTAGTTGCAGCACATGGGCTCAGTGATTGTGCTCCTGGGCTCTAGAGCACAGGCTCAATAGTTCTGGTTCATGGGCTTAGTTGCTTGGTGGCATGTGGGATCTTCCCGGGTCTGGGATCAAACTCTTATCTCCTGCGTTGGCAGGCAGATTCTCTACCACTGAACCACCAAAGAAGTCCCTAACAATGTTTTAACATAGAAAATAGTGAAGTATAAAAGTCATTGCTCTCATGAAGCATACATTCAAAATTAAATTTGTTATTCAAAGATCTAGTTTGTTTATGAACACTGTCTCTCTAAGTAATATAAACAGTTCCTTGAGGTTAGGCTTAAGATCATTAAACATATGGAAAGAATATGTTCTCTCCTATACCAATTCTCCTATACCAACTTAGCAATTTACCAATTTACCAATTGGTATAGCTCTCTCCTATACCAATTTCTGTTAGCTGTGGACTTTTGGTCCACAGTTATGAGTACTAACTAATCCTGCAAACACTTTCTTAGGTCAGTTAGATGTCAAAATTGTGAAGAAAAATAAATATATCTTCATTTCTCTCCTTCATAGTTAAAAAATTATACAAAAGTATATGTATATATATCCTTGTCATCTTAAAACACTGTTATTGCATGTTCTCTAAAATTAAATAATTTTCCAAGTTATGGTATATATACTTGATATCATTTGCTTTTCTTTAATAAGTTATATCTTACTGAAAAAATACCTTTGTCTTAATAAAGAAATAATATATCAAATAGTTTTGTGGCACTAGTGGTAAAGAACCTGCCTGCCAATGTAGGAGACATAAGAGATGGGGTTTTGATCCCTGGGTTGGGAAGATCCTTTCAAGTAAGGCGTGGCAACTCACTCCAGAATTCTTGCCTAAAGGATCTGCATGGACAGAGAAGCCTGACAGGCTACAGTCCATAGGGTCGCAAAGAGTTGGACATAACTGAAGCGACTTAGCACACACACACATGCATGTTTTGTTTTGTTTTTGTTTGTTTGAGATTATAAATCCTTTGGAATATCAGGAAATGTACTATGTGTTTCCAAAATATAGGCAGGCACTGTGATGTAGGGAGGAAACAAAGGGTTTTAGAGTCAGATACTTAGGTGAGTTTTTGTCATGAGGTCTCCACCACTTGCTTGATGAGCTAATCCATACATGACTACTGGAAAAACCATAGCTTTGACTAGATGGACCTTGGTTGGCAAAGTAATGTCTCTGCTTTTTAATATGCTCTCCAGGTTTGTCGTAGCTTTTCTTCCAAGGAGCAAGCATCTTTTAATTTCATGACTGCAGTCACCATCTGCAGTGATTTTGGAGCCCAAGAAAATGAAGTCTGTCATTGTTTCTACTGTTTCCCCATCTATTTGCCATGAAGTGATGGGACTGAATACCACGGTCTTAGTTTTTTTAATGTTGAGTTGAGAGCCAGGTTTTTCACTCTCCTCTTTCACTTTCATCAAGAGGCTCTTTAGTTCCTCTTCACTTTCTGCCATAAGGGTGGTGTCACCTGCACCTTTGGTACTTAAAAATGTACCAAATAGGTTTTCTACCTATATGCATATTTTGTTAAAGTTGATCATTCCTATGGATACTTGCTTCAAACCCCAAATAATGTAAATGTTCCACCATTAAAAACAAGTTATTTCTTTATCCTATAATGTATATATGGATGCAGTGACTCTGAATAATTAATGTTTTTCTTCCAGTAGTTTTCACAGACCTAAACACAGTGAAGGACTGATGCTGAAGCTGAAACTCCAGTACTTTGGCCACCTGATGTGAAGAGTTGACTCACTGGAAAAGACCCTGATGCTGGGAGGGATTGGGGGCAGGAGGAGAAGGGGACGACAGAGGATGAGATGGCTGGATGGCATCACTGACTCGATGGACATGAGTTTGAGTGAACTCTGGGAGTTGGTGATGTACAGGGAGGCCTGGCATGCTGCGATTCATGGGGTTGTAAAGAGTCAGACACGACTTAGCGACTGAACTGAACTAAACTGAAACACAGTATACGTGCTTTCCATCTTGTATTTGTGATTAGCAAATTTCAAAGACAAGTTATTGAACCACTATGTAAAACAATTGTCTTAATTTTCTTCTGTTTTCACAGGTTACTTATGCTTTCTTTGCTATTTGCTAATTTTTTTATTACATTGCTGCTGCTGCTAAGTCACTTCAGTCATGTCCGACTCTGTGTGACCCCATAGATAGCAGCCCACCAGGCTCCGCCATCCCTGGGATTCTCCAGGCAAGAACACTGGAGTGGGTTGCCATTTCCTTCTCCAATGCATGAAAGTGAAAAGTGAAAGTGAAGTCGCTCAGTCGTGTCCGACCCTCAGCGACCCCATGGACTGCAGCCTTCCAGGCTCTTCCGTCCATGGGATTTTCCAGGCTAGAGTACTGGAGTGGGCTTCTCCCTAGTAAATAAATGACATGCTCAAACAAAAAATTTCCGTGGAACTAGTACTAACATGTGTGCTGTGGGCTAAGTCACTTCAGTTGTGATCCCGTGACCTGTAGCCCACCAGGCTCCTCTATCTATGGGATTCTCCAGGCAAGAAAGTGAAGTGAGTTGCCATGTCCTTCCAGGGGGATCCTCCCCATCCAGGGATTGCACTTGCATTTCTTGGGTCTTCTGCATTGGCAGGCAGATTCTTTACCACTAACGCCACCTGGTAAATACTAATATAGCACGAGACATGGTCTGCGGTAGCTAGTACTGTGTGAGGAGAGTTTCAAATTTTAAAGACAAAATTGAATTAATTCAGAAACCAAAAAGCTTATTAGACAAACTTTTTAGGTGCTTTAAAGTTGTAAACTGTTTTCCAAAGTATTGAGAGAAATGAGATGACTCGAAGGTATGATAAATTAGTGATTTCTCCTATGAACTATTAATAAAAAAACAAGCATTTGAAATACAGCGTACCTTGTTGACTGAGGAAACATTCTTATATTGAGAGATAAGGTGAGAATATATCACACAAACAAGAAAACTTGACTTGCCAAATATTACCCAGCCTTTGCATGGAGGTGATATTCTAAGCCTTTCTGTGAGCTGGGAAAAAACCTTTTTGTGAGAAAGGACCTTGGTATACTTAAGAGTTTTGTTGATTATCAAAAATAAAAAAAATGAATAGATAATTTTTCTCTAGAAATTTTAAGGACACTTGTTTCCGTCATGTACATTTCTATAAGGATTATGGCACTTAGAAGGAAAATGTATGGAAATACAGGAGTAAATTTCTATTATGTTGTAACTTAAGCAGAAATCAATAAAACCAAAAAGCATTAAAAAATGAACAAAAAAAAAATGAAAAATTGCATGTTGTGTTAGTTGAGGGAAGAGTATTCTGGTTACTATTTCTGCATAACAAATTACTCCCGGAACAAGTAGTGTATGACAATTACCAGTTTATTATTCACAGATTATGTAAATTTTGACAGGCACAAGGGGATAGCTTTTTTCTGCTCCATAATGCTTGGGGTCTCAAAGGCTGGAGGCTGGAATCGTCAGAAGGCTCATTCGCTCACTTGTACAGTTCTTGGTCTGGGATGAAGATTAGGGCTGCCAATGTGAGTGTCTACGCTTGGCCTCTCTGCATAGCTTGGCTTCCTTGCAGTATGGCAGCTGAAGGTAGTCACACTTTTCACAGAGCCTGAGAGCTCTAAGTGTGAGCTCGGAGGGAATAAGACAGAAGCCCCAACACATTTTATGACACGACATAAGAAGTCAAAGCAGTGACAAGTTTTATAGATTCAAGTGTAGAAGACATAAAAAGTGCTTTTCAATGGGATGAATGGCAAAGGTATGTAGAAGGGAATATGAGATGAGAGATGGGGCTATATTTAAAATACCTTCATGTTTTAGAAAGCTTTAGGCACTCCAGTCTATTTAATGCTCTTTTTGGTCCAAGAATAAAAAGTAGATTTTAACCATATGTAGTTTAAAGAGGAGAACATTATAATAAGTAAAATTGTATTATATATAATATAATATTAAAAATATGTTCTTATATTTTAAAAATATTTTTCCCTAAATAGGAAAAGATTCTATTGACTTTTGGCTTCTTCACAAAACACATAAAACAGGCAATAGCAACCTTTGACTTCTTCATGAAACACATAAAACAGGAAACAAAAAAGTGCAGTTAAACTTCATATGAGTGAAGGTGTTCTGAAGGGAAGAGCTGTTGAGCTTTGGAATGGGTGGCTGAAAGGGTCTGCAGGACCAGAAACACGTCCTGAAGAGCTGCTCTTTCCCCTCTCTGTGACTGCTTACAGGAGAAGAGAAGACAGAGTCCTCTGTCTTACGCTGCGTCATTCACACTGATGTTACTACAAAGTGACAAAAAGGCTCATTTCACTTTTGTGTCTAAAAGAGAAAACGCATTATTCTGTTCCCTTTCTAAACTAATGGATACTGATTCTTTTAAGAATTTACAAGTTTGTTTTTTTTTTTTTGCAACAGCTAATCATCACTTGATAAGAAAGCACAAGCCAACAGACTGATGTCTCTGTAAGACTCCAGTTTCACTTGGTTCTGAAAGGTGAAGCAGTTAATACATGCACAAAATTAACAATACTGCCTAACATTGTCATACAAACCTCAGTTTACAGTGACAAAGTCAAGTGCTTTGTAAGGTAAAGCTCTGTGACTTCTGGGAATGAGGTGACTTATTCTGGAGAAGTCTTAGGGAAGGACACAGAATAGGGCCAGGAACATGCCCATGTGACCACTGCTCAGTCATACTAAGGGGGCTCTGCCCTTACCTTTGAGATAGAGATGGAGAAACTTAGGAAAATCCATGCCCTCTTAGAGCACTCGTCTTGGGTTTTCCTTCTTATAACAGAGATTGATACTTAGCAGGATTGTATAAATTCCTAAAGAAGCAAAACTCTGTGGGAACTCTGTTTTACTTGGTAGAGGAAACACCTGTCTATCCTTGAACCTTAACATGGGGAGGGACCGGGCATGGGGTATGCTTTCTATGTCAGCTTTCGTATTCATATAAATCACATGCAGCCATTATTCTTTTGTCTCTTTTGTCAATAGCATTGACCATTTATTTATTGAAATTAATCTATGAAGATATTTGAGTGAAATTGAGATGTGTGCAGTAAGAGAAAAGGTCTCGTATATTGGACAGGCTTATGTTGGAATTCTAATCTATCACATACTAAATGTATGTCTGTGTGTGGCTCAGTCGTGTCCGGCTCTTGGTGATCCATGGACTGTAGCCACCGGGCTCCTCTGTCCATGGGATTTTCCAGGCAAGAATATTGGAATGAGTTGCCATTCCCTTCTCCAGGGGTTCTTCTAGACCCAGGGATCAAACTTAGGTTTCCCACGTTGTGGGCAGATTCTTTACCATCCGAGCCACAGGGAAGCCCTATACTAATTGTATAGCCCTCAGCAATGTACTTAACCTCCCAGACCCTTCATTTATTTTTCTGTAAAAATCACAGAGGTTTGTAATATGGACTAAAATTAGAAGTATGAAAAGTGTGGCTCATAATAATAGAAACTTAATAATACATATTACTTGCCTTTTTATTTCAGACACAAATGCTTTTGTATTGATTTTTGGAAATAATTACAGAGTTGGATAACTATTATGGATATAGATATAAGTGTTAACTTTAATAGTTGAAGCCATTTTGAGCAAAATTATTTAATGCCTCAAAGAAAGTTAATTGTTAAAAATTGTTCCAACAGTTTATTTTTGTTTCCTAAAGTTTCCATTCAGTCTTATGGCCTTTATATAATTGATAAATCCATAGGGACAGTTTTACATAAAAACATTTAACAAGTGTGAATTAATAACAGAAAGGAGCCATGATACTTTCAGGCATCATTTTGGCAATATTCTTATTCTAAGTGAATAATACTCTTGTTCTTTGTCTACTAGGACTAAAACATGTTCTTTTTCATCTTCTGTAATGCTTTGTTTTGGAGGGAGGTTAAATATTAAACATTCATATTTTAACTAGTTCTCATTGTTTTAGGATGATGTTAACTGCATAACAGCTTTTCCTCTCACTATCTTACATTTATATACATATGCTATATATATATAATATATATATATATATATAAAATATATCTAATTAGGTTCAGTTCACTTGCTCAGTTGTGTCTGACTCTTTATAACCTTATGGACTGCAGCATGCCAGGCCTCCCTGTCCATCAGCAACTCCCAGAGCTTGCTCAAACTCATGTCCATTAAGTCGGTGATGCCATCCAACCATCTCATCCTCTGTCGTCCCCTTCTCCTGCTGCCTTCAATCTTTCCTAGCATCAGGATCTTTTCCAATGAATCAGTTCTTCACATCAGGTGGCCAATGTATTGGAGTTTCAGCTTTAGCATAAGTCCTTCCAATGAATATTCAGGACTGATTTCCTTTAGGATTGACTGGTTGGATCTTGCAATCCAAGGGACTCTCAAGAGTCTTCTCCAACACTACAGTTCAAAAGCATCAATTCTTCAGTGCTAGGCTTTCTTTATGGTCCAACTCTCACATCCATACATGACTAGTGGAAAAACTAAAGCTTTGACTAGATGGAACTTTGTCAGCAAAATAATGTTTCTTCTCTTTAATATGATGTCTAGGTTGGTCATAGTTTTTCTTTCAAGGAGCAAATGTCTTTTAATTTCATGGCTGCAGTCACCATCTGCAGTGATTTTGGACTCCAAGAAAAGAAAGTCTGTCACCGTTTCCATTGTTTCCCCATCAATTTGGTATGAAGTGATGGGACTGGATGCCATGATCTTCGTTTTGTGAATGTTGGGTTTTAAGCCAACTTTTTCACTCTCCTATTTCACTTTCATCAAGAGGCTCTTTAGTTCTTCCCTTTCTGCCATAATGGTGGTGTCATCTGCATATCTGAAGTTATTGATATTTCTCCTGGCAATCTTAATTCCAGCCTGGGCTTCATCCAGCCCGACATTTCACATGATCTACATTGCATAGAAGTTAAATAAGTAGGGTGAGAATATATAGCCTGATGTACTCCTCTCCCTATTTGGAACCAGTCTGTTGTTTCATGTCCAGTTCTAACTGTTGCTTCCTGACCTGCATACAGATTTCTCAAGAGACATTTAAGGTGGTTTGGTATTCCCATCTCTTGAAGAATTTTCCATAGTTTGTTGTGCTCCAGACAGTCAAAGGCTTTGGCATAGTCAAGAAAGAAAAATAGATGTATTTTGGGAATTCTCCTGCTTTTTCTATGATCCAACAGATGTTGGCAATTTGATCTCTGGTTCCTCTGACTTTTCTAAATCCACCTTGAACATCTGGAAGTTCATGGTTCATGTACTGTTGAAGCCTGACTTGGAGAATTTTGAGCATCACTTTGCTAGCATGTGAGATGAGTGCAATTGTGTGGTAGTTTGAGCATTCTTTGGCATTGCCTTTCTTTGGGATTGGAATGAACACTGACATTTTCCAGTCCTGTGGCCACTGCTGAGTTTTCCAAATTTGCTGACATATTGAATGCAGTATTTTCGCACCATGATCTTTTAGGATGTGAACTAGCTCAACTGGAATTCCGTCATCTCCGCTAGCTTTGTTCATAGTGATGCTTCCTAAGGCCCACTTGACTTTGCATTCCAGGATGTCTGGCTGGAGGTGAGTGATCACACCTTCATGATTATCTGGGTCATGGAGATCTTTTTTGTATAGTTCTTCCATGTATTCTTGCCACCTCTTCTTAATTTCTTCTTCTTCTGTTAGGTCCATGCCATTTCTGTCCTTTATTGTGCCCATCTTTGCATGAAATATCCCCTTGGTATCTCTTGAAGAGATCTCTAGTCTTTCCCATTCTATTGTTTTCCTCCATTTCTTTGCATTGATCACTGAGGAAGCTTTCTTATCTCTCCTTGCTATTCTTTGGAATTCTGCATTCATATGGGTATATCTTTCCTTTTATCCTTTGCCTTTAGCTTCTCTTCTTTTCTCAGCTATTTGTAAGGCCTCCTCAGACAACCATTTTGCCTTTTTGCATTTTTTTTTTTCTTGGAGATGGTCTTGATCACTGTCTCTTGTACAATGTACAATGTCACAAACCTCTGTCCATAGTTCTTCAGGCACTCTGTCTATCAGATCTAATCCCTTGAATCTATTTGTAACTTTACTGTATAATGGTAAGGGATTTGATTTAGGTCATACCTGAATGGTCTAGTGGTTTTCTCTACTTTCTTCAATTTAAGTCTGGATTTGTGAATAAGGAGTTCATAATCTGAGCCACAGTCAGCTCCCAGTCTTGTTTTTGCTAACTGTATAGAGCTTTTCCATCTTTTGTGGCAAAGAATATAACCAATCTATTTTGGTATTGACCATCTGGTGATGTCCATGTGTAGAGTCTTCTCTTGTGTTGTTGGAAGAGGGTATTTTCTATGACAAGTGCATTCTCTTGGCAAAACTCTGTTTGCATTTGCCCTGCTTCATTTTGTACTCCAAGGCCAAATTTGCCTGTTACTCCTGCTATCTCTTGACTTCCTACTTTTGCATTCCAGTCCTGTATGATGAAAGGACATCTTATTTTGGTGTTAGTTAGAAGGTCTTTTAGGTCTTCATAGAACCATTCAACTTCAGCTTCTTCTGCATTATAGACTTGGATTACTGTGATATTGAATGGTTTGCCTTGGAAATGAACAGAGATCATTCTGTTGTTTTTGAAATTGCATCCAACTACTGCATTTAGAACTATTTTTTTTTTTTTGACTATAAGAGTTACACCATTTCTTCTAAAGGATTCTTTCCCACAGTAGTAGATATAATGGTCATCTGAATTAAATTTGCACATTCCAGTCCATTTTAGTTCACTGATTCCTAAAATGTTTATGTTCATTCTTGCCATGTTCTGTTTGACCACTTCCAATTTACCTTGATTCATGGACCTAACATTCTAGGTTCCAATGCAATATTGTTCTTTACAGCACCCGACTTTATTTCCATCACCAGTCACATCTACAACTGAGCATTGTTTTTGCTTTGGCTCTGTCTTTTCATTCTTTCTGGAGTTATTTCTCCACTTTTCTCCAGTAGCATATTGTGCACCTAAAACCTGGGGAGTTCATCTTTCAGTGTCATATCTTTTTGCCTTTTTATACTGTTCATGGGATTCTCAAGGCAAGAATACTAGAGTGGATAGCCTCTCTATTCTCCACAGCATCTTCCCAACCCAGGGATTGAACCCAGATCACCCCCATTGAAGGTGGATTCTTTACCAACTGAGGTATGAGGGAAGCCCATATATAATTTACTATATATAAAAAACTGGATATATGTATATAATTGAATCACTTTGCAGTATACTTGAAACTAATACAACGTTGTAAATCAGCTATACTTCAGTTATACCCCCCAAATTCTATTAAGTACTTTTAGATCTCATCTGGTAATAAGTTAGCAATATATAGTCCAATTCTTCACTCATATTTAAAGAAATTGAAAATCCAAATAAAAATAAATTTCAGTAGGAGGTAAGCAAAATTTTTTGTGTAAAAGAAAATATTTTGTGCAAATTCCAATTGTAAATGTGTAATGTTTTTATGTCTCATTTGTCCCAGTATAACTTTCTTAACAGAATATACTTCAATACTTAAATAGGAAATTATTTAATTTAGTGTTTTACTTATGTTTTTGAGATTGTAAAGTTTATTTCAGTTCAGATGGTGCTGTGAGTTCAAACTTTGCTGCAGCTCCTTCTACTAAAGTTGACCCTTGAACAGCACAAGTCCTTTTATATTCAGATTTTTTTTTTCATTAAATACTGTAGTACTTCATGATCTGTGGTAGGTTGAATCTGCAGCTGAAGAACTGCAGATGCAGAGGGCTGACTTTGGGACTTGGACATTTGCAGATTTTGGTATCCATGGTGGGTCCTGAAATGAATCCCCCATGGAGACTGAGGGATGAATGTAGATAACAATGATAGACAAAATATTGAACTAGAAACAACCATGAATGGACTAATTTGAAAAAACAGATCATCTTGGTATAAACTTTTCAAGGCACATTGATTTGAAATTCCAAACACTTTAGACTGAGAAGCTTCTTAACTTCCAGGGAAGAAAAAAGTAGGCTACAGGAGTACAGGCAGAACTTAGCTGGGTTCTTCAATTGGGCTTTTACAAGGCTTCTGTCAAGTTTGGCTTCTGAGGAAATACTGGTGTCTAACCTCCCTCAGGTTGTTGGAAAAGTTCATTTCTTGTGCCTGTAGATCTCATGGTGGCTTGCTTCTTCAAGGTCAATGAGAAAACATCTCTGACCTTCAGAAGTGCCCCAGTCCCTCTTTCGAGGGATTTTTCCCAATTAAGTCAAGCCTATCCAGGATGTTCTTCCCCTTGATCAGCTCAAATTCTACTAATTTGGGCCCTTAATCACGTTGTAAAAATCCTTCCCCTTTGCAAGGGCCTCTGGATTTGAAGCAAGTCATAAGTTCAGCCAGCACTTGGGGATTATATTAGGAGTCATAGGGTGTTACTTTAGGGTGTGTCTGCCACAAAAGAGTATATGCATGGTTATGTGATGAAGGCGAAGGGAGAAAGGTGTCTCACTCTCTATGGTGACAAGCCCATATCTATAATGCTTAAAATGAAAGAAATTAATTATCAATATTAAGAGACATAGAGGAAAATGTGAAAATGATGTGCTAAAAGAAGGGAAGATGGTTGTTTGAAAAGGTGGATATGGGAGGGCAATGATGACAAGTGCTGCTTCTTACAGGAGAATTGTGTAATCACGTGACTTGTAGAGCAGATAATGGCATAAGCTTGATAAAAATGAAAACATTAAGGGAAGAAAATAAGAGGTTTTTCAACAGTTCAAGGAAGATCCAAGTTTTTAGGGAAAAAGTGCCCTTCAAGTTACAAGCAGAATAAATGTTCAACAGATTTTAATGCAGCTGCAGAATATCATATAAGTACAGAGGTTTCTTATATAGGTTAAGATAAAAATTCTGAAAAATGCTTGGAACATAAAAGTCAACATTTAATATCAAGGATGATTAAGAAGAAATCTTCAAAGATATCACATAGAAAAGGCAGATTATCTACAAAGAAATGACAATTAGGACAGGTCTCAATAAAATAAATGTCAAAAGAAAATGGAAAACCACATTGAATATGTCTCAAACAGTCTATCATTTTATATTTATATAAATTAGAATTTAAGAATTAAGTTAAAATAGAGGCATTTCTAGACATCTGAAAATTAAAAGCTTACCATAACTCAAAGGTTTTTCACTAGCAGAAATATGAGAGAGAAGAAGAGTGTGGGGTATATAGAGCAGTCCTGAACACAAAAATTATTTTTAAAATATCAATTAATTATAGTAAATATTAATTACAAAAGTAAATAATAATTTTGAGAGCTTAAGATGGATAGAACTGGAACTCTGGACAAGAATAAGTTATATTGGAATAAGAATGCTATGTGAATAATTAACATGTGCTATATCTGTGTTTTGTTTTGGAGGGCAGAAATTAGAAACCTTATACTTGACTAACTTATAATTATGTATATTAAAAATTAATGGCAAATAATTGAAGCTATATACAACTATGTTTTAGATCTTCAGACCTTATTTGTCTAATAACTAGAATTTTGTATCCTTTTATCAACCTCTGTTTCTCTGTGTTCCACTATCCCATCACCCCTGCCAGCCACATTCCTCCTTTACTTCTGGCAAACACTTTTCTACTCTCTTTGTTCATGAATTCAACTTTCTTAAAGATTCCTTGTATAAGTGGTACTATGCAGTATTTGTCTTTGTCTGGCGTATTTCACTTAGCATAATTTGCTCCAAGTTCCAGTTGTTTCAAGTCACAGGATTTCCTTTTATAAGGTTGAATTTCATGTGTGTGTGTGTGTGTGTGTGTGTGTGTGTGTATTTTCTTGATCCATTCACCCATCAGTGGATATTTGGGTTGTTTCTACTCCTTGGCTATTGTGTATAATGTTGCCATGAATGTGAGAACACAGATACTTCTTCAATACAATGGTTTTGTTTCCTTTTTGATATGTACCCAGAAGAGATGCATTCCTGGTTCATGTGGTAGTTCTATTTTTAATTTCTTGAAGAATGTTCATACTGTTTTCCATAGTGTCTTAGCAGTTTACATTCCCACCAACAGTGCACAAGGGTCCCCTTTTCTCCGCATCCTCATGAGCCCTTGTTATCTCTTGTCTTTTTGAGACTAGCTACCCTAACATGTGTGAGGTGATACCTGATCATGGTTTTAATTTGTCTTCCCCTGATGATTAGTGATGTCCAACACTTTTTCATACACCTATTGGCCATTTGTATATCTTCTTTGGAAAAATGTCTATTCAAGTCCTTTGTCCATTTTTATTTTCTTAAAAATAAAATTTCTTAAAACAATTTTATTTTATATTGAATTATAGTTGATAACCAATGTTGTATTGGTTTCAGATGTGTAACAAAATGATTCAGTTATACACACACACACATATATATAAATATATTCTTTTTCAAATTCTTTTCTCATTTAGGTTTTTATAGAATGCTGAATAGAGTTCCCGTGATACACAGTAGGTCTTTGTTGATTATCTGTTTTAAATTTAGTAGTGTGTATAGATCAGTCTCAAACTTCTAGTTTATCCACCTCTCCATCTTTCCCCTTTGGTAACTATAAGTTTGTTTTCTAAGTTCGTAAGTCTGTTCCTTTGCCCACTTTTAAACAGGGTTATTTGTGGGTTTTTTGCTATTGAGTTGTTTGAGTTCCTTAAAATAATTTGATTAAAGCTTTCAGGTGAACTAGAAGACAATGTTTGTCTGTTTTAAGATGATATTCTTAGGAAAAGGAGTACCCTCAGGTTTGTGTTGATCAGTTGTCTATCTCAAAAACCTGCAACAATTAATGTGATCCAGCATTTGGAGCATTGGCAAAGAGGGATATTTGTTTTGAACTCTCTGCTGCCTGTCTTAGTATGCAGCCTAAGTTTCATGATTGAATGTAAAGTGTGGATTAGCCATGCCTGTAAATGTCTGTGCTCTGTCAGATTGCTTCCAATGATATTCTTACTTTCTCTGATATTATTTCTCTATCACAATACATCACTAAAAATTCTTTGTGTTATCATGGCCCTTTAAAATCTATCCTGCTTTGAGAAAAAACTGGTTATAATCTAGAGATATAGGAACTTTGATTAGTATTTAACATTCTACTGAAATTAAAATCCTTATTATAAACCACCCTTAAAAATATTTTCTGTTTTATTAATTGGGTTACATTTAAGATTATTTCACTTATTTTCAGTTAACTATATATAAGATCTTTCTATAGGCTTGGCATCTTGTTAAGCCCAGTAGATTTAAATATTTTTATAGTATAGTCTTCCTGCCAGCTAGTAAAAATGTTTTCTCATTTCACCTATATCTATATATGTATTTGCATGTATGGTCAGGCCAATCAAGATGGCTGTTCTCTTGCTCTCTGTACATCACCTGCTTGAGTAGTTCCTGCTTCATTCACATGACTGGCCAACACTCTTAATTTTAGGGCTTAATCAGTAACTACCTACATGCTTCATGCTTCCCTGGTGGCTCAGCCAGTAAAGAATCTGCCTGCAATTCAGGAGACTGCCTGCAATGCAAGAGACCTGGGTTTGATCCGTTGGTTGGGAAGATCCCTTGGAGAAGGGCATGGCAACCCACTCCAGTATTCTTGCCTGGGAAATCCCATGGACAGAGAAGCCTGGCAGGCTACATGGCATCACAAAAGAGTTGGAGATGACTTAGTGACAAAACCTCCACCACCAACAACAAGCTTGCCCCCTGCCCCAGCCCCTGGTTTTCCTGGTAACTGATGAGGGAATCTGGCATCGATTTCCCCTATAAATGGTAGCCTTCTTCTCCCCCAGTAGCAATGATTGCTATTGTGTCCTGTGAGCTAACTGCCATCCCTAGTGGGATGTTGTGCCAGTACTTCGCTTAAGACTAGTGAAATTCCTTCTCCAATAAACTGTTGATGTCTGTCGCCATCTCCAGGCTCACAACTCGTTCTTGTGGGCTCAAGCAGTTACAAGGTTTATAGGCCTGTGGGGTGCGACCCAACGCTGTATCTGTAAATAAATAATCAAACTGAAAAATCAAGATTGCCTTTGATTGTGATCAAGCTGTGAGAAATTTCTGAAACACACGTGACATTGTTTGAAGAGGGAAACAACTCTGAATTTGTGGCAAGGGGAAAGCTGGTTCAGAATGTGGGTGCCATCCCCAAGTGATTGAGATGTGGTGATGGCAGAAACCTGGAACCGGTGCCTTTGGGCTGCTATCCTGCCGTAGAACATCCGATGGGTCCACACCTCCTCCAGGCCTCTCCCCCTTGGGTCAGGTGGCAATAATCAGAGGATCTGCCACTGGGTGTGGATATTGAGTTTGGGAACTTAGGAAAAGAAACACAGAGAGTCTCAGGTGACGGGGGCACTAGGAAGAGCTGGGAGCACCCAGGAGGCTAGCTAGGGGTACACACTGGGTTGCAGCTCATTCCTTCAGGACACAGCAGACGGGAGAATGCAAGTCACCTGAGTGATGAGCCTGCTATAAAACCTAATGAATTCCCAAACTAGACAGTTTTCTCTGAGCTGAGTTGATCATGTACATAGGTAATGCTGAACTGTTAACTGAATCTAAAGCACGTCCCAGTGTGAAAATGGAACTCGTGGGAAGTGGCAACTCATTGCCTGAGGTTGCCCAGAGGCAAGTCACACGTGTACTTCACTAATCTTGAGTGAAGACTGTTGGCTGAGACCTGAGATTCATGGGATTCTCATTCCACAGCTCAAATCTTTGAACTGATAAGAGCACAAACTACGTGTGAGATTCACTACATGTGCTCTGCATTGAAACCTGATAACAGCACTCTTCTGTCAGATGAAGAAACAGTACTGAAGCTATAAGTGGTAAAAGCGGGGTGCAAACCAGCATTCCTAACCTTAAATTACTGCACTGAAACACTTAAGAGAGAGGTCAAGATCAACTTGAATCAGTAGCCAAAAAGGAAGAAACTTGGGAACATTCTTGAAATGACATTGATTTCTCTCTGCTGGGAGTTAGTGAGGTGAAGTGAGAAAAGAACTTGGGCAGAGTTCTAACAACTGAACAGCTACCCCGGGAAGAGAGAAAGACAACAGTAATCTTAAGAAGAGTTGAATGTCAACGAACGTTTGAATTCTGAGTAGATTTTCTTTATTCAGCTTTTTCTTCTCAGGTTAAAGTTCATATGTCTTGAATTTATTTTAACGTATAAAACTTTGATACTCTGATCACCCAACAAATATTTTCATGCATGTGTTTCACAGTAAGATTGTGATTTAGCTCTCATGAAGATCTTCAATTTTTATATTCTCTAAGGTGTTGTGTGTTTGACCTTGAAATGACTGGTAAGTTCTTTAGCTTTGTTGTTTCTCAGTTAATTAGTGTATATATTCAAATAAGTAGTCTAATCTTAACTACTGCCTGGTATTTTCTGTATGTTACGTAGCAGATTCATTTTGAGTTTTTCATTTCAACTTTTACCTTCAGCGATTTAGAAATGTATGGAGTGTTTTCTGCTTCTCCACTTTCAGGACTTAAGAAGCTCTACTTAGAGATCAAAGAGGTGGACTACACTAATAAGCAGGAGGAGAGGAGATAGGAAATGAATAATTAAGATGGATTTATCAGAAACAAGTAAGTATAAACCCTGTTAGTTTTAAAAGCCTGTGTCTGATTACTTGATAAAGGAATACTAAGTCGTGTAGCTTTTTCCATAGATGAAATGTCTCTTCTAAACTTTTTGCTTTAATAATTGACACATATATTTAAAACTTGGCTATTTTCAATATCTAAGCATACTTTATTTTTAATACAATCATATTTTCAAATTTAGATGTATTTTCAAAATAAGATTATTTGCCAAAATATTCTACTCTACCCTGATAGTATTTGAGGATATCTAATCTGATCTCTCTTTTCATGTTTTTTTTTTTTTTTAATATTATGCATATGGAAAAAGCAAAGCAGAAAGGATTTTATCTTTGCCTAAATACCATGTTTAGGTCATCATCACTCATTTTTTTAATTGAAATAACTTTAAGTAGAATTTATTATATAGCATTTTGAAGATAAACAAATGTCATGATCATCTTCTAAAGAAGAGGCAAAGCAGTTTGCTAAACAGAGACAGAGCAAAGTGCCAGTCATTGCAATTTACTTTTGATTTTGCTGCAGAAAGAGTGTGAAAGTCCCCAGAGTATATGATAATGTTTGAAGTGCTAGAACACATTTTTCCCCATTAATTCTTTATATTACCGCCCACATCAAATAGGCTTTTCTGCAGTTTACTGTTAGCTGTATACTCTGAATTTAAATAGCTATAGGTCTGTTCCCCTTCCTAAGGGTACAAGAAATGTTGTGACTACTAATTGAAACTGTAAAGCGAGGGCAACCATTCCTTCTCTTGGTACTTTGTACTTAAATATCTGACTATGATTACGAAATAGGCTGCTCTGTTGCATACGCTGCCTTTCCTAGTAATCACAAACAGCCAAGTAGAGTAGAGAATGCATGGGTTGTTAGTTTTTAAGCACAGGTATAAAACCAATTGAAAATGGAACACCCTGCAGCGCTCACAGGATTTCAAATATTTTATGATAAGAAAATACTTGGGAAAATAAGGGTTGTATTCTTCATTGTTTTTACTTGTTCATTAGATTAGTATTTATTGAGGATCTGTTTTGTTTTAGCACTGATCTAGGCACTGGGAGAACATCAGGGAAGCAGAGAAGAAAACAGTCCCCATCCTCATGGATCTTACATTAAATAAAATATTTAAGTTTACATATAACATAAAATATTCTAAAAGGTAGAAATAGAATAGAAAATAGAATTTTTGTATGGAGAAAAGTGAGCTGGGACTTGAGATGGCCAGTATAAGTTAGACAAATGGCCAGGAAAGACCTTGCAAAGAGGGAGACGTGTGCATAAAATCCGAAGTGAGTCACACAGAATATTGAAGGAAAAGAGCTCAAGCAGAAGGAAGAAAACAGCGAAGTCCCTAAAGCATGTGTGTGCTGGAAATAGCCAAGAAACCAGCAGGAGAATGGTATTGCTCAAGAAAATTGCCTCAGAGAAGAATAAGAGGTGGCCTTCAAAGTAGGAGTTTTGGAGGTGGGGCTTTGTAGATTTTTATGGTTTGATGGAGAGAGAAAATCACTGGGACCTTGGGGCAGCCATCCGACAAGGTCTGTGTTGCATTTTAATAAAAATTCTCTGGCTGTGTTCTTAGGGCAATAATAATAATAATAATAATAATGGAACAAGGGCAAGAGTGAGGAGGAATGATGCTAGAGATCATGCTCCCCTCTCTTCCTGCTCTGTGCAAGAGTGACATGTATGGCATATATTAACTCCTAAGTGGCTTCTCTGAGTTTGTCTTGCATTGGGGTCAACTAAGGAGAGACATCTACAGGGGAGAATGGGAGGTGAGTAAAATTTACATCTTTATTACTCCCCTCTCCATCCCTCAGGGCCTGGTTCTTGCCAGTGGTCCTCTGCATTAGCTGCGTGTATGACTTCCTGTAACAACTTCTAAGCTTGAAGGTTGTGATATCTTCCTGCCAGAGCTAACATGGGGATATCGCGTTATCCCTTGTTGATTTTCTAACATCTGCTCATGCCTGCATGTGTACTCAGTCACTTTAGTCATGTCTGACTCTTTGCAACCTCATAGACTTTAGCCCTTCGGGCTCCTCTGTCCATGGGATTTCCCAGGCAAGAATTCTGGAGTGGGTTGTCATTTCCTCCTCCAGGGGATCTTTCCAGCCCAGGGATTGAACCCGCATCTCCTGCACTATAGGCAGATTCTTCACTGCTGAGCCACCAGGGAAGCCCAATGTCTGCTCATACCTCTGTGAATAGCTCCTTTGTTATGTCCTCCTTAACTGTTCGTGTTTGCCATCTGTTTTCTGCCTGGAATTGCCTGATGCACCAGAGAGGGGACATGCCATGTTCTGGGGACATAGCATGGTGCTCTGATCCAGGGTGATAGCAGTGAAAGTGGTGAAATGTGGTTGAATTATGGAGATGTGTAGACATCAGAATCTCCTGGATTTACTAATGAGTGCAATGTAGGGTGAAGTGTAAAAACATCTAGGTAATGCCTAGATTTTTGGCCTGAGGAACTCAAATAATGGAGTTGACTTCGAATATACTCTCTTGAAGTTCAAGGGAGAAAACTGAACTAGAGATAGAAAACTGGAAGTTGTATGTGGAGAGATGGTTATTACACCTTGATATGGGTGAGATCAGTAAGGGACTGAGATCTAATAAGAATCTGGGTCTTGGCGCAGCCTAATAATTAGAATAAATGAGGAAAAATCTGAAAAGGAGAGTGAAATGCAATTACACAGTAGGTAAAAGGCATTTGGAAAGATTGTTATATTCTGGAATCTAAGTAAAGAAACTATGCAGTGAGAATGAGTAAGAAAGACTGCTTGTAAGGTTTTGGGAAACTGATGCTGGCTGACTTTCAGTGTGGAGTATTAAATTTAAAAATATATGTATATGTATTTCTGCTTTATTGACTATGCCAAAGCCTTTGACTGTGTGGATCACAAGAAACTGTGGAAAATTCTTAAAGAGATGGGAATACCAGACCACCTGAGCTGCCTCTTGAGAAATTTGTATGCAGTTCAGGAAGCAACAGTTAGAACTGGACATGGAACAACAGACTGGTTCCAAATAGGAAAAGGACTTCATCAAGGCTTTATATTGTCACCCTGTTTATTTAACTTATATGCAGAGTACATCATGAGAAACGCTGGGCTGGAAGAAACACAAGCTGGAATCAAGATTGCCCGGAGAAATATCAATAACCTCAGATATGCAGATGACACCACCCTTATGGCAGAAAGTGAAGAGGAACTCAAAAGCCTCTTGATAAAAGTGAAAGTGGAGAGTGAAAAAGTTGGCTTAAAGCTCAACATTCAGAAAACGAAGATCATGGCATCTGGTCCCACCACTTCATGGGAAATAGATGGGTTAACAGTGGAAACAGTGTCAGACTTTATTTTTCTGGGCTCCAAAATCACTACAGATGGTGACTGCAGCCATGAAATTAAAAGACGCTTACTCCTTGGAAGGAAAGTTATGGCCAACCTAGATAGCATATTGAAAAGCAGAGACATTACTTTGCCAACAAAGGTCTGTCTAGTCAAGGCTATGGTTTTTCCAGTGGTCATGTATGGATGTGAGAGTTAGACTGTGAAGAAGGCTGAGCGCCGAAGAATTGATGCTTTTGAACTGTGGTGTTGGAGAAGACTCTTGACAGTCCCTTGGACTGCAGGGAGATCCAACCAGTCCATTCTGAAGGAGATCAGCCCTGGGATTTCTTTGGAAGGAATGATGCTACAGCTGAAACTCCAGTACTTTGGCCACCTCATGCGAAGAGTTGACTCATTGGAAAAGACCCTGATGCTGGGAGGGATTGGGGGCAGGAGGAGAAGAGGACGACAGAGGATGAGATGGCTGGATGGCATCACTGACTCAATGGATGTGGGTTTGGGTGAACTCTGGGAGTTGGTGATGGACAGGGAGGCCTGGTGTGCTGGGATTCATGGTGTCGCAAAGAGTCAGACACGACTGAGCGACTGATCTGATCTGATCTGATATATATATGTAAATATTTTTGATACATAAGTTACAGATAGCACAAAGAGATATTTGTCTAGTTGTGACAGCTTCATAAGACAGCTTGTATTTAAGATGTGAAGATATAAATGTGACTACTGCTTAGCATCCTACAGTGTCCATCTATATGATAAGCCCTTACGGATTCTAGTGTCAGAAAGTTAAAAGTTATTTACCCTAAAGTTGCTATGTAACACGGGGAGCTCAATCCAGTGCCCTGAGACAGTCTGGAGGTGTGGAGTGGGGTTGGGAGTGGGAGGAAATCTCAAGAGGGAGGGGACATATATGTATGCTTATGGCTGATTCATGTTGTTGTATGGTAGAAACCAACACAACATTGTAAAACAATTATCCTCCAATTTAAAAAAAGTTATTTACCCTAAAGAAGTAGAAGCATCTGAATTAGGGGGAAAAACACAATATTCAGTGACTTTTACAGGACAAGTTCATGAATTTAATGGTATGAAGGGGAAGGAGGTGCTGCTTTTCAGCCCATCCTCAATAACCTAAATAGTGAAGAATAAGGAGAACTTGGAGCTCACCTGTTGGGAAACATATTTATAGCTATCATAAATAATTTAAGGGAGAATTTCAGGTAAGGAGGGCAGCCATAGGCTACTTTGTTATGTCTTAAAATTCTTAACTCTCCATATCTTTTGTCTTTAAAAATAGCTAGTGATTAATTTAGTGATTAAGTAAAAATAATTCAATGAGCTTATTTTCTTGAGTTTTAGTTGATACATTATTTTTTGATATGATACATTATTATAATTCCAATATTTCAGTTCATTGGAAAAATCTCACTTTTTATGAAGTTACTCATTAATCATTACAAAAATGCTCACGTGTGTCACACTTTTATAATTAGATTATTCTGCAGAATGAGCTATTGCTGTGTGAAAGATTGGCCTCAAAACCTAATTCAATACTAGATTAGCAAATTTCTTCCCAAGGGGATTTGAATCAGAAAGTTCACAGGAATCATGTAATATATAAAAGGAGATTTATATTTACTGACTGACACCAGTCTTAATTTGTACACATATGCCAAGATGACTAATCAAAAAATCGATATTAATAGTCCTATGTGAAGGTTTTGATTCAATTCATTTCAGGCATTAAGGATACAATTTTCTAGGACCACACTTGAACTGCATTTCATTTTACTGTGAAATTTCAGAGGAGACCTGAGATTTTCTGATTATTCTTTTCATAAACCTTTATGTTCTACATGATACTCACTTCTCCCTAGAATTATGGTTTTCACAAGCATGCTAAAGATTTAGATGATCTCTCTTACCAGCAAAATTTTTCTTTTTTAATCTTTCAAAAATATATTCAGCATGCTTCCCTTTATTTAAGAAGGTAGAGAGTTAAATAAGTAGGGGGAGGTGGATGAACCTAGAACCTCTTATACAGAATGAAGTCAGGAAGAGAAAAACAAATATTGTATATTAATGCATACAAATGGAATCTAGAAGAATGGTACTGATGAACCTAGTGAAGAGCGGACTTGTGGACACCCTAAGGGAAGGTGATGGTGGGACGAATAGAGGAAGTAGTGAGGGGGTAACAGGCAGGAAGGCTAGGGGTCCCCAAGCAGAGGAAATAGACTGCAAGGGTCAGCCGTTTTTGTTTTTTGTTTTTTTCCTTCTCTATACAAAATTTAAAGGAGATTTCTTTTAAAATCCTGTGTTGCCATGACGACATCTGGTTCCCCCTGAACTTAAGTTTTCTCAGACCTTGAGCTAACCAATGCATTTTTCTTATGGAAATGTTTTTCTTAAGCTATATTAATGAAACTATGTTGCTTGGAAATCTGCCTTTCTTCAAGATCCATGTCAATTGTGTTATGGCCTGGAATGACTCACGTTGTGCCAACGCCATCTCAAAATGCGCGTTGTGGGTGAGGTGTCTGTTGCCACTCTCAGTTTTGAGGCGTTTCTTCTCTCTGTTGAGCAGCTTGCTAATAGGCATTTAACTCATTGCTAAAAACTAGTGAGAGAATCAGTTCCTAGGCAGGTTGATAAGGAGTCTGGGGGTCCCCAAGGAGAGAGGGGTCTGGAATTCTCAAGGAGGAAGAAAGGACAAACTTTTTTTCTTTCTCCACATTCCTTAGGATTATATAACAATAATGTATCCTGCCTAAAGACAGTCTCTGGATTAAACCTTCTGTTATCTTAAAATGTAAATTATGGGAGTAGACCTGGTCTTTACAAGGATGTATCCTGCCTGAGGACAGTGTTATCTTAAAATGTAAATTATGGGAGTAGGTCTGATGAGGTCTTTACAACCTCCAGACATTCTTTGGATTATATAGCTTCATTGTTAACAGTAGCAAGCGGGTACTCTTTCTGCCCCCTTCTGACGCCTATGTCAGAAGCTTTCTCTATCTCCTTTATACTTTAATAAAACCTTATTACACAAAAGCTCTGAGTCGTCTCTGGCCCCGGATTGAATTCTTCTCCTCCAGGGGCCAAGAATCCCGGTGTCTTCACGTAATTCAACAACAACCTTTCACTAGCAAGGGCGCACTCTTTCTGCCCCCTTCTGATGTCTATGTCAGAAGCTTTCTCTATCTCTTTTACTTTAATAAAACTTTATTACACAAAAGCTCTGAGCTATCAAACCTCATCACTGGCCCCGATTGAAATCCTGTCCTCCAGAGGCCAAGAATCCCGGCGTCTTTCACAGCTCATAGCAACACCTTTCTATCATATGTAAAACAGTGGGAATCTGCTAAATAACACAAGGAGCCCACCTTGGTGCTCTGTAATGACCTAAAGGGGTGGAGTTGGGGGAGGAGAGGGAGGCTCAGGTGGAAAGGGATATATGTGTGTATGTGTGTGTGTGTATATGTGTATGTGTGTGTGTGTATAAGTATGACTCTCTCATGTCATTGTATAGCAGAAACCAACACAAAATTGTAAAGCAATTTTCCACCAATTAAAACATAAAATAGAAAATAAAAAGGATAATAATTACAATGGGCTGAAACATGTCAAATGCTAAAATCCATGAGTTCATGATGATATATATTTTGAAAAGCTCATTGTTCTGAACAGAGGTGAAAAGAGGGAAATAACCGAGGTTTTGCCCTGTCTGTTAATATAGTGTATCTCTCGGTGGGCTTCCTAAGTGGCACTAATGGTAAAGAACCTTCCTACCAATACAAGAGACCTAAGAGATGAAGGTTCAATCCCTGGGTCAGGAAGATCCCCTGGAGGAGGGCACAGCAACTTACTCCAGTGGTCTTTCCTAGAGAATCCCATGGACAGAGGAGCCTGGCAGACTACAGTCCATGGGATCGCAAAGAGTCAGACATGACTGAAGCGACTTAGCGTGCACTCACGCACATATCTCTCAGTGACCAGAGTCGCTGAGGGGAAGTTTATCTTTTCAAAAGATAAATGAAACTGAGCAATGCTAATGCTGTTGATTAAAGATCCCAGCCTTACTGAAGTTACATGTTCTGTAGATTTTTGTCTAGTAGATAAACAAATTGTTTCTGTCCAGTGGAAAAGATAACCCCTAAAGTAAGATACCTACCAGTTTAGTATATAATCTAGCAAACTGACTCTAACATTTCTTTATTAAACTGAAAATGAATCTATAGCCCCTCAAAAGTGTACTTGGAACTGCTCTTTTTATCTTACTGTTTTCCTCATTAATGAGTTGAGTAAAATCCTAGATGTGTGTTTATGCTAAATTTGATGAGAGTCATTATTTTATGTTTTTGAAAGTTATATTTTAGCAGCAATAAGTAATAAAACTAGTAAGTGAAGAAGAAATGATAGATTTGGATTGTCACACTGCTTTGCAACTCCTACGGAATTAATGGATTAGGCAAAAATCGTCAATTGCTAATGATGTAACACACAGAAGAGATAATTAAGCGATATGTTCGTTATGATGGAAATACACAATACCACCTTGAGAGCAGCTGTGCCAAAAATACTGAACCTGGATCTGAAGATATAGGTCAATTAATAAACAGGTTTTGGAACAAATGGTGCTGTATTATTTTTAGTGATAATAAAAAGCACCTTTTTATTAAAAAATTTTTTTATTAAATTTTATTTATTAAAAAGCATCTAACCCTTTCAGTCAAAGCTGGCAGTGTCATGATGGTTAACGTTCTCAAGAACTTTGTAGCTGTCTCATGTATATCTTGGGATTCACCTCACTGGGCAAGAGCCTCCTGCTTCACACATCTCGCCTGGTTATTCCCGTCTCTATTCCTGGCTTCTGCTTAGCTTGCTGACGGCATCTATGAGTCACATGCTTAATCTTTTAAGTATCTCAATACCCTGACTTACTAATTTTTTTCTAAGTTGTTAGTGAAACGATATTCAGTGACACCCTCAGGGTTTTTTTCTTTCTTCTTTGGAGCATAATTTCCTGAGAATGATCTCTTTACTTTCACATCTTTTACAATCTGAGATAGAATAATAATTTCCCAAAGTATCAAAATCCTGGTTCTTTTTGTTTAAAAGTTCTATCTTGAACGTAAATCTTTCCTCCCGCATTTTATGAGGACCAGCAAGAAGAAAACCATTCATACCTTCAACGCCTTGGTTGGAATCTCCTCAGTGAAATATCTAAGTTTATCACTTACAGCTTGTGCTTTCTATATGATGATAGAACACAGTTCTCCTAAACTGTCTGCCACTATGTAACAAGAATTCCCTCTCCCAGACCTTTGAGGAAGGTAGGCAAAATAATAAAAGAACAAGGTAAACATAAAAAGTGACCTAGAGGAAGCAGAATTTAAAAAAATTTCTTTCTCCCCTTCATGCTCTGTCACGTCTGAGTCTTTATGACCCCATTAACTATAGCCCACCAGGTTCCTCTTTCCATGGGCTTCTCCAGGCAAGATTCCTGGAGTGGGTTGCCATGCTCTCCTCAAGGCTTTCTCCTAATACCTTTCAATTAATAACTTAGAAGAATTCAGGAATGCATGAATATTCTACCCATAGAATACCATTGCATGCATTAAATTCTACTCATGAAAAGAAATAATAAAAGAACTGATTGATATGATTCTAATTTCCTTCTAAGTTCTCACTAGAGGCACCTTTAATATCTGTAATATTTCTACTGGCAATATGCTCATGATTTACATGTTCTCTGAAGGGATGTTTCTTCTACCCTGCTCCTCACTTCCTCCTGAGTCCTTACTGGCAGCATCAGTTTTTTTCCCCATTGTTCTTTTAAATTGGAGTTCAAACGCTTTGCAGTGTTGTGTTAGTCTCTGCTGTACAGCGCATGAGTGAGTTACATGTATATACATCTCCTCCCTCTGTGCCTCCATCCCTCCTGCCTGGATCATCACCGAGCACCGAGCTGAGCTCCCTGTGCTCTATGGCAGCTTCCCACTAGCTATATATTTTGCACATGGTAGTGTATACATGTCAGTGCTACTCTCAGTGTAGCAGCATCATTTTTTATCCACTTTTGTGCTCTTGGTATATTCAAAATGCTCTAGACTTTTCCTATCACGCTCCTCAAAATTCATCTAGCCTCTGCCCACTGCCCAAGTCTAAAGCCACTTCCATATTTTAAGGTATTTATTACGGTAGCACTCTACTCTCAGTACTAAAATCTGTTTAGTTTTCTATTATTGCTGTATCAAATGACCACAAAGTTAGAGATTTAGAATAATATAAATGTATTATCTTACAGTTCTGTGGTTACAAATCCAACATGGGTCTCAGCATGACAAAATCAAGGTGTCAGCAGGACTTTGTTTAGCTTTCAACTGATCAGATTTCCAGGAGAGTGCTGACAAAGTGGTGTGGAAACATGCCTCAGAGGATGGAATTTTAAACTAAATTTCTAGAACTGAGGGAAACACATGTTTCTCTCTACATGAGGGAAGGCCTCTTCATGAAAAAAGGGGTAAACATAGATATCTGTGAGAAGTCTTTGGAAGTCAACTATTTAAATTTAGGAAATCAAGAATGCTAAAAAGCTTTCATAAAAGAAAATAATACACACAAGAAGACACATCTAGTTTGGGCATGTCATCAGTACCACTAGCAGATGATGAAGTAGAAACGCTTTTAAAGATGTAGGTTTAAATAATTTTAAACACAGAGTACCTAGGCCAGTCAAATTATTAGTTATGAATGAACGTAAAATTAAAGATACACATGCGTTAAAGTACTCAGAATGTTTACCTCCTACACACTCTTCCTTGGGTTTTGAGTTTTAGTAAAATGAGGCACAATAAATGACAGAAATGGTATGGACCTAACAGAAGCAGGAGATATTAAGAAGAGGTGGCAGGAATACACAGAAGAACTGTACAAAAAAGATCTTCATGACTCAAATAACCATGATGGTGTGATCACTGGACTAGAGCCAGACATCCTAGAATGCGAAGTCAAATGGGCCTTAGGAAGCATCACTTCGAATAAAGCTAGTGGAGGTGATGGAATTCCATTTGAGCTATTTCAGATCCTGAAAGATGATTCTGTGAAAGTGCTGCACTCGATATGCCAGCAAATTTGGAAAATTTATCAGTGGCCACAGGACTGGAAAAGGTCAGTTTTCATTCCAATCCCAAAGAAAGGGAATGCCAAAGAATGCTCAAACTACCTCACAATTGCACTCATCTCACACACTAGCAAAGTAAAGCTCAAAATTCTCCAAGTCAGGGTTCAGCAATACATGAACTGTGAACTTCCAGATGTTCAAGATGGATTTAGAAAAGGCAGAGGATCAAATTTCCATCATCACTGGATCATAGAAAAAGCAAGAGAGTTCCAGAAAAACATCCACTTCTGCTTTATTGACTATGCCAAAGCCTTTGACTGTGTGTATCACAACAGACTGTGGAAAATTCTTCAAGAGATGGGAATACCTGATCACCTGACCTGCCCCCTGAGAAATCTGTGTGCAGGTCAAGAAGCAACAGTTAGAACTGGACATGGAACAACAGGCTGGTTCCATATTGGGAAAGGAGTAAGTCAAGGCTGTATATTGTCATCCTGCTTATTTAACTTATATGCAGAGTACATCATGAGAAACGCTGGGCTGGAAGAAGCACAGCTGGAATCAAGATTGCCAGGAGAAATATCAATAACCTCAGATATGCAGATGACACCACCCTTATGGCAGAAAGCGAAGAAGGACTAAAGGGCCTTTTGTTGAAAGTGAAAGAGGAGAGTGAAAAAGTTGACTTAAAATTCAACTCTCAAAAAACAAAGATCATGGTATCTGATTCCATCAGATGGAAAATAGATGGGGAAACAATGGAAACAGTGACAGACTTTATTTTTGGGGGCTCCAAAATTACTGCAGATGGTGACTGCAGCCATGAAATTAAAAGACGCTTTCTCTTGGAAGAAAAGTTATGACCAACCTAGACAGCATATTCAAAAGCAGAGACATTACTTTGCCAACAAAGGTCCATTTAGTCAAACCTATGGTTTTTCCAGTAGTCATGTATGGATGTGAAAGCTGAGCGCTGAAGAATTGATGCTTTTGAACTGTGGTGTTGGAGAAGACTCTTGAGAGTCCCTTGGACTGCAAGGAGATCCAACCAGTCAATCCTAAAGGACATCAGTCCTGAATATTCATTGGAAGGACTGATGCTGAAGCTGAAACTCCAATACTATGGCCACCTGATGCAAAGAACTGACTCTTTTGAAAAGACCCTCAGGGTAAGATTGAAGGCAGGAAGAGAAGGGGACTGCAGAGGATAAGATGGTTGGATGGCATCACCAATTTGATGGACATGAGTCTGAGCAGGCTGCAGGGGTTGGGGATGGATGGGAAGCCTGGCATGCCATAGTCCATGGGGTCGCAAAGAGTCAAACACGACTGTGTGACTAAACTGAACTGAACTGAAAATACGGAAAGACTCTCCAGATGAGAAAGACATGAGCTATGGTAAATAGTGGATCAACCAAACACAGCTGTTTGAGAAGGAGCCTGAGAATAGTAGCTGTGCACCTGACCTAGGAGCCCAGCCTGAAGCTGAGGGTGGAGGCCTCTGGGGCCGGGGGAGAGGAGGATGTTTTTAACTATGGAGGAGACAACTGAGAGATTTGACATCTTGATAATGCAGTAAACAAATGGAGGGCAAGAAGTATAGGATGACAACCTCCAGGAGGGACAAAAAAAAATTGTATTCCAAAGTGTTATTCCAAATAAGAAGGGAAAAGTTTCAATTAGTACAGAAAAACAAAATGATTAAGAGATTGGGTGACATCAGAGATATGGTGGGAAGTCATGTGATTCTTCTGCCCCATAACAACAAAAAATATCAATCATCAATAGTGAATGGGGAGTAGGGGTCAATAAAAAGTGTACAAGAAAGGCATGGTATGAATCTGAAGCAAATCAAAACATGGCAAAAATTAAAAGAAATATAATGGAAATATGCTACTTGAACTGTAGCAAACAATATTTCCTAACCATAATGCTAGGATTTCAGATTTGAACTTTAGAATATGAAAGACTTTGAATACCACGAATTCAATATTCCTTATGTTAATACATAAATACAGTTATAATTAAAAGAGGTTGGGATGTGAGTGCCAGGTGAAGAAAGGAGGGCTGTTTCATGACAATTATCAGGTGACCAAATAAAGCTACAGATGCCATAATATAGAAATTATGTGTATTGACTGGTAATTCAAGTTAGGAAAATGATACTTCTGTTTCAACTTTGTTTTGTAATTTTTCCTCCTTTATCCCTAAGTACAAAATATATGCAGTAATATGAAAGTCTTCACTGAGAAAATTAATCATTCCCTCCTACTTAGCCATCCTTCTCCACTTTTAATTCTATATGCAGAAGCAATGGTTCAGATTCTGCTATTTTAAATTTTTAAGGTGGTTTATTCCTGTTTTGACCAAATAAGGAATCTAGAGTTTTGTTTTTGTCCTTTTTTAAAAGTGCATGAAACTGTAAATGGAGGTTTAATTACACTCTTCGAAGTTTCAGGATAGTTCAGTAGAGAAATCAAAACTAAGATTGATTTAAAGGATTATCTAGATCTTTGGTCTTTCTTGTTTTGTCTCTTATCATTGTTGCCTCTGTATTTGTCTTACAGTTTTTTTAGGCAAAATTTACATACGTTGAAAGGTACAGACGTGTATCTTCCGAGATCCGTCTGTGTTGTGAGTGCTTTGGTGGTTTGTTGCTTTTTCAGTTGAGTGATATTACATGATAAGAATATACCACTGTTTGTTTATTCACTCTTCCGCTATGATATTTCCAGTTTGGGCTATTATGAATTAATCTGCTATAAACACTCTTGTATAAACATTTTCATGAGCATATGTTTTCATTTATTTTATTTATATGCCTGAAGTAGAGTCAGGTCAAAAGGTAAGAGAATGTTTAATGGGATAGGAAATTGCCAGACTTTTCCTAAAAGTGGTTGTAAAGTGAAGTGAAAGTTGCTCAGTTGTGTCTGATTCTTTGCTACTCCATGGACTATGCAGTCCATTGAATTCTCCAGGCCAGAATACTGGAGTGGGTAGCCTTTCCCTTCTGCAGGGGATGCCATCCAACCATCTCATCCTGTGTTGTCTTCTTCTCCTGCCTTCAATCTTGCCCAGCATCAAGGTCTTTTCAAATGAGTCAGTTCTTAGCATCAGGTGGCCAAAGTATTGGAGCGTCAGCTTCAGCATCAGTCCTTCCAATGAATATTCAGGACTGATGTCCTTTAGGATTGACTGGTTGGATCTCCTGCAGTCCAAGGGACTCTCAAGAGTCTTCTCCAACACCACAGTTTAAAAACATCAATTCTTCAGCACTCAGCTTTCTTTATAGTCCAACTCTCACATCCATACATGACCACTGGAAAAACCATAGCCATGACTAGATGGACCTTTGTTGGCAAAGTAATGTCTCTGCTTTTTAATACGATGTCTAGGTTGGTCATAGCTTTTCTCCCAAGGAGCAAGTGTCTTAATTTCATGGCTTCACCATCTGCAGTGATTTTGGAGCACCCCCCCAAAATAAAGTCTGTCACTGTTTTTATTGTTTCCTCATCTATTTGCCATTAAGTGATGGGACCAGATGCCATGATCTTGATTTTTTGAATGTTGAGTTTTAAGCCAACTTTTCCACTCTCCTCTTTCATTTTCATCAAGAAGCTCTTTAGTTCTTCTTCACTTTCTATCATAAGGGTGGTGGCATCTGTGTATCTGGAGGTTATTGATATTTCTCCCGGCAATCTTGATTCCAGCTTGTGCTTCATCTAACCCAGCATTTTGCATGATGCATTGCGCATAGAAGTTAAATAAGCAGGGTGACAATATATAGCCTTGATGTACTCCTTTCCCAATTTGGAACCAGTCCGTTCCATGTCCAGTTCTAACTGTTGCTTTTTGACCTGCATATAGATTTCTCAGGATGCAGGTAAGGTGGTTTGGTATTCCCATCTCTTGAAGAATTTTCCACAGTTTGTTGTGATCCACACAGTCAAATGCTTGGCATAGTCAATAAAGCAGAAATAGATGTTTTTCTGGAACTCTCTTGCTTTTTTGATGATCCAGCAGATGTTGGCAATTTTATCTCTGGTTCCTCTGCCTTTTCAAAGTCCAGCTTGAACATCTGGAAGTTCATGGTTCATGTACTGTTGAAGCCTGGCATAAATAATTTGATTTGGGAATCCTGCTCTTAAGAAGGATGACTAGGAGTAGAAAGGAAATTCAACCCAATGTGTATAGATTTCTGCCAAAGTCCTGAGATCTAGCAGTGGAGCCCATAAGGTGTGTTGAATCTGTGTACTGTGTGCCTGTGTCCTTCCTCTGGCACCTCCATCATGGTTGGGGCTGGTCTTCACACTGAGTTCCTCACAGGGCACTGAAGAGGACTGCAGTTCACATAAGAAATTGGATTGGGGAGGAGAAGAGAAGAACTCTTAAATGTTGTTAAGCTTCAAGTAATTGTTGAGACATGGTTGTTAGATTAACAACAGAAATCTTATTAATGACCTTGAAAAGAGTGGCTTTGGGAGATGATAGGCATATTAGCCTGATTGGACAGTGCTTAAGGGAGTATGGAAGAAGAGGACTTGGAGTGAAAAAGTATATACTCCTGCCTTGAGATTTGTGATGAAGAAGAGCAGAGAATCTTCCCCAAATGTCCCTCTAAACTGGAAGACAGCATGACTAAGCAGAAACCCAAATCGTTTTTCAGTCATACATTTTGAATGACAGAGAGATGAAACAACCCTAAAGAAATCATAAAAATAGAATCGACATAAAATGATAAAATTCTCTAAGTCCTATAAGTACTTATATTACTTGCATACTCATTTATACTTATATTTCTAAGGAGAACAGCTATTATAGCATAATAACTTGTCTTATATAGGGTCTTTGAGCTAAGTAGGTATTGTAGTTAGATAATTCAGAAGAATTGGACAACTTTTGATTTGAGAGTCAAATATGTTTAACTGTATTTTCAAGGTAATAAAAAAATTTCCCTCATTCTTGTGTTTTGTGTACCTGCTGATATATGGAGGGTCATGAAAATAATGCCAGGTATTATTTTCATCGCTTTGGAGTGAAATGAAGCTGGCCAGAATGAGAATAATAGAATAAGCATTAGTTACTGAATTATGGCTCTTATAATGCATTCTATTATTATAAAACATCACCCAGTGTTGCATTATTTCAGTCACTCAATAGTAAATGGAAAAGCAATTCTTAATTAAATTAATGAAACCTAGCACCAGGCTGACCTTTCAATAATTTATTTTATGGCTGAACTGCAAAATAGATTAAAAAATGCTCTATGATCTTTGATATTTTGGATTTAAATAAATTAAATGGAATTAGTGTAATACACATGCAATTGAAAGAGTATGGAGATAGGACTATTTTTATATGTGACTTTTCTAATTAGGTAGTGAAATAGGCTATTAACAAAGGATCACATTGTTGCCATTACTTTCCTTGAGGCACTGTAACTAGAGGAAAGGCTTAACTTGAAGGCTTTATTAAAATTCATTGTGCCTTACCCCTGACCCGTGTTTCAAATTCTAAGTATAAACAGAAAGAGGAATGTCTAGTTTTAGCTTAGGTCTTCAAAGAAGTTTCTAAAACTTCTATCTAGACCAGTTCATTAAGAGCCCACTGAATTGTGGCAAAGGAGGCAATTAAGAACCCACTTTGTTTTTTTCTTAACTTTTTGTTTTATGTTGAAGTATCAGTTCAGTTCAATTCAGTTGCTCAGTTGTGTTTGACTCTTTGCGACCCCATGAACCGCAGCACGCCAGGCCTCCCTGTCCATCACCAGCTCCTGGAGTTCACCCAAACTCATGTCCATTGAGTTGGTGATGCCATCCAGCCATCTCATCCCCTGTCGTTCCCTTCTCCTCCTGCCCCCAGTCCCTCCCAGCATCCGGGTCTTTTCCAATGAGTCAACTCTTCGCATGCGGTGGCCAAAGTATTGGAGTTTCAGCTTTAGCATCAGTCCTTCCAAAGAACACCCAGGACGGATCTCCTTCAGAATGGACTGGTTGGATCTCCTTGCAGTCCAAGGGCCTCTCAAGAGTCTTAGTTGATTAACAATGTTGTGATAGTTTCAGGTGGACAGAAAAGGGACTTATCCACACTTATATGCATCGATTCCCCACCAAACTCCCCTCCCCTCCAGGCTGCCACCTAACATTGAGCAGAGTTCCCTGTAGAGGGCCCACTTTTCCTTCTACACATTTACTTCCTCTCTGTTCCTTCCCAGCTATAGTGTCTTCAGTTACCCTTACGGTTTGCGTGTGTGTGTGTGTGTGTGTGTGTGTTCAGTCACTCAGTCGTGTCCGACTCTTTGCAAACCCATGGACAGTAGCTCACCAGGCTCCTCTTGTCCATGGAATTTTTCAGGCAAGAATTTTGGGGTATGTTGCCGTTTTCCTCCTCCAGAGGATCTTCCCGACCCAGGGACTGAACCTGCCTCTCTTGTGTCTCCTGCATTGGCAGGCAGATTCTTTACCACTAGCATTACCTGGGAAGCCCATTCTTATGGTTTATTTTTCCACAAATAACTCTTTAATGAAGATCTAAACATTTTTCCTTTTATAGAGTTAATCAGTACTAGACTTACTGAATAATATTCTAAATATTTGGCATGGTATTCTTTCCTTCATTCTATATAAAATTGATAGCAAGTGCTTATATAAATATAAGATATAGATATGGATAGATTCTGGTTTGATAAATTGGAGTTCTTTTACTCTGCCCAGGTGATCTGTTGCTTTGTCCTTATTTCCAAACTCAGCTATTATAACTAAAGCTTTATAGTATATTCATTACCTGATAGAGAAATTCAACTCATCACTTTTTTCAAAATTATTTTAGCTAATCCAAAGGTTTACTTTTCCCAAAATATTTTGAAACTTTTAGAAGTAAGTTTCCAGTTAAGCTTTTAAACTGTTTTGTCATAAATGACCTTATTTTCAATATTTGACTTTCTCAGGCACTAACAAGGTGTGTCTTCTCTATGTATGTACATCTATTCACACTTTGAAGTTTGTAGGTTTCTTTATCTAAAACCTTGGCATTTTCCATGAATATTATAAATACACATTTAAATACATGTGCCTTGTACATTACCCTTCTTTTTTTTTTTTTTTTTAAGTCCTTCAAACTTCTCTTTGCTGTTCTTACTATTTGTTGGCATTTTTTTTCCCCCACCTTTTCTCCTCCCTGAAACAGACATTGAAAATGGTTAGAGGAAGCTTATTATATCCACATATCACTTAGTTCTGTCATGTCAGAAGTGACAAATAGATACCATTCTTGAATCAATGAAGGATAATCGTGGTTCCTTTACTATGATAGAGAAGTCATAGAAAGTGACTTGTCCACCATTATTATTCAAATATAGTAGGATTTATATCACAGATTCTCAGCACAATATAAAATATGATAATAAATCATTTAATATTTTGCTTCACTTACCAAGCAAATTACTAGCTATTTTCCTCCAGCTCACCAAGATAGATGTTGCATTTTACAATTTGTACTTCTTTTTATTGTAGGTATAAAAATGAAGCCATTTGACAAGATACATAATGACAAGAAAACAGAAAGAGTTCAAGCTTTATGACACACAATTTGATTAAAGGTTATAAAAATATTGAGATTAAACATTTTTTCATAATCATATATTGTGATAACACAAATAATCTTCAGTGAAAAGAGCTTGTTTTCACAAACTAAAATCAGAAGAACTTTCTTTCTAAATAATATACTTGAGCTGGTAAAAAAAAATGTAGCTAAAAAGAACATATTTATAGACTGCATACAATTTTATGATAAAAACATTAAAGATTTTATGCTGCAGGAACTGTAAGGCATCTTTTATATTTTCAAGGTACTTTACAAATAATATAACTTTTCCCAACTTTTTACATATTAATTTTTTAATGGAAAATTTCAAGCCTTATAGACACATTAAGATTTTGGGACAACCCAGGAGTAGAAAGACAGGAGAACAAGGTACTCATAGATTATAGAGAATTTCCTAGAGAAGAAATGAGTTGAGAAATATTAGCCATTGTCCCAGAACGACTTGGTTGCAATTTGAAGTTATGGTAAGTGGAAAAGTCTGCATATAAGCATCTCCGTGTTTTAAGAGGCTCATAAGTCAAGTTTATAACAAAGGCATTGCCTGTTTTTGCTTTTAAGGATTCCCAGCACAGGCAAGTGTTAGAGGAGAAACTTCTCTTTGAAAATCAGTAATTCAGAAGAGATGAGAAACATGTCCTACATTGGGTAAATAAAAATGTTTCATTTTAGTAATGATAATCACAATTCTATTAGTCACTGAATTGGTAAAACCATCTATCAGTCCCTATTATTATAGGAGGAATCCTTGGAAAATTAACACATCTATTCTTCTTTGTAGTTTGGAGGATAAACTCAGTAGTAATATTTCTTGCATCCAAAGTAGTGATTTGTTTGCTATTAGCAATGGTTTAGTAGTTTTAATGCAAACATATAGCTCTTTTCCCCTAGAAAGTTCAAATCACTAGTACGGTTTAATCACTTATTACTGGAAATTTTGGTGAAGTCGGAAAGCAACTGAGCCCTAAACATATATTTATAATGCTCCCAAATGATAAATTCTCCAAGGTCTTGAGCAAACACAAATGGGAGGTTGTGTGATACCTGAAAAAAAACTGACTTGGGGGGATTGTTTCCCCTGTTTTCATGTTTGATATAGTTTAAAGCAGAATGCTGGTAGAATTGGTGCTGTTTGTCTTGTTAGAGGAGAAACTGGTGGACTCTTCGAGTGTGTTCATTTATCACACCAAATGGGTACTGATGCAGCAAGACAGCCTCCACTCCCCATTTTCTATGGGAACCTTCTGTTCCATGAAATGCCTTAGTTGTGTTTATGTGGTAGGTGGTGATGAGTTAATCAGTCACATGCTAGGCAGGGAATACAGATTCTAAAGGACTTCATACCTCCTGGGTCCTCCAAATAAACTCTGTCTTCAGATGTCCCTGGCTTTCATACAATAAATTCTGATCCTCTGGGTCAAAGAAGACAGATGGAAATGTCTTCCATGATCATTCACTCTGCTTGCTGGTTTTAGGTTTTACCTGGCAAAAGGCCCGTGGCTCTTGTGTTTTCTAGAGTTCTAAGCTTTAACTCAGAATTGAAAATGACTGAACTATGCACAGTTCTGGGAATTTTCTTCAAAGAAGAATGTAGTTGGTTCTTTACAAGGATTATGGCTCTAACATACTTCTGATATTCAGGACCCGAGAAGAATTCCCTTCAATCCAATCCCAAGACCTGAATTTTTCAGACTGAGAATGTCTGGTAGGGCACTGTTTATCCCTCAAAGTCCCAAAGGTTATCTCTATGAACTGTAAGGAAGAAATACCCACTCCTTGGTTCAGCTGTCTTTCTATTTTAATCCTTGCTTTGAAAGTCAGTCACAACAAAAGGAATATAAACAGATCAATCAATCAGTAGATAACACCTCCTTTTGTGTTGACTCATGCATGCACCAAGCCTTTATTGGCACTTGCTGTAATCACAGCACTATCCCATGTAGTTTATGAAAGCAGGTTGCTAATACTTGTTGTCAAACATCAAGGAACTACAGTCTCATGGAGACACAGAGAGATAGGCAGACAAGTCAATACATAAGGCCGTGTGATAGGTTTTATAACTGAGAAAGAAGAAATGGAAAATGTACAGAGAATCAAGTTCAGCTTGGGAAATGAGGGACAAGATCTGAAAGAGGTAATTGTGAAGTATGCCTCGAGAAGTAATTGGTGGAGAAGAGGTGTGGAGATGTGTAAAGCTGAAAGGAAAAGCTTATGAGCCAAAGTGTGGAGGTGTATAAGTCCTACAGAATGGTTAGGATCCAGAAAATGTTCTGCTACCCTGGGAAGAGAAGACAGTGGAGCAGACACTGGTGTTGGAGATGGAACGTGTGTGGTGATTTCCACGTGTGGTCACAAGGATTGGGGACTAGTTCCTAGGCCATAAAAAGCTATTGAGATATTTTAAAGGAAGGAGTGGCTTGTTCTGATTTGCCCAATCAGGAAGATTCTCTTAAATATTAATATATCAAAGGCTGAGAGACTAGCTGTGAGGCTATCACATAGTGTAAACAATAGTGTAAACAATAGCTGGGACTCAAAGGCAGCATAAGTAAGTCAACTTCTTTCCCTGAGATGTGAAGAGTTGAGGAGAAGGTCCATCTAGATAGGGAAATATGGGGAGAGCACATTAGGCGCCCTCAGCATTTTTAATGAAGCAGCCAACAAGCAAATCAGCTAAGACATAAGCTTAAAGGTTTCTAGGAGTGGTTTGGGAGAAAACAGCTGTAACAGTTAATCAAAATTTGCTTTGGAGTGTGCTAAAATACACTGCTATTTCAATGTGATGTAGAAACACATCAAGAAATCTTTTGGAATTCAGAATTGTGAGGGGTGGGTGGGAAGAACCAAGGGAACCCTGTGGGTATAGCATCAGGAAATGGACCTGTAGGAAACATATAGCATAGTCCTACATTTCAGGAATAAAAAATTCTAAGTAATTAATTATTTTGGGCTGTGCTTAGTCTTTGTTGCTGCGTGCAGGCTTTCTCTAGCTGTGGCGAGTGGGGTGTTGCTTTCTCTAGTACAAGTTGCTTTCTCTAGTGCAACTCTCTAGTTGCGGTGCTCAGGATTCTCATTGCAGCAGCTTCTTTTGCTGTGGGGCACAGGCTGTAGAGCAGGCAGGCTTCAGCAGTTGCAGCACACAGGCTCAGGAGTTATGGCCCAGGGGCCCTCTAGTGCTCGGGCTTCAGCAGTTGTGGCACCCGGGCTTAGTTGCTCCTCTGCATGTGGTATCTTCCCACACCAGGGACTGAACCCATGTCCCTTGCATTGTCAGGTGGATTCTTATCCACTGGACCACCAGGGAAGTCCCAGGAAGAAAGTTTTTGAAGAAGAAACTCCCTTTGCCATGGAGAGGTAACAGCAGGATTCACTCACTGGTGGGATAGCATCAGGAAGACTTCTATTGAGAAGCAACTTGACCTTGACATTGCTGACTCTTCATCCCTCTCTGTGCTCTTCCTTTCTAGTTCTCCCCAGTGTCATCCTGAGGTGCCAGGGTCCGTGTATTCTGTCCCTTAATTGTTATTTTCAGTTGAGAGGTAGACAATATGTAGATAAAAGGAATGACCCACTGCTGATAGAAGACACTCATGTTCATATTTACATTAAGGTCTTAGGATGAGGGGATGAAAATGGACTTTGAGGAGGGGTACAGTCAGAGACTTCCCTGGTGGCTCAGATGGTAAAAGCATCTGCCTACAATGCGGGAGACCCGGGTTCGATCCTTGGGTTGGGAAGATCCCCTGGAGAAGGAAATGGCAACCCACTCCAGTATTCTTGCCTGGAAAATCCCATGGACAGAGGAGCCTGGCAGGCTGCAGTCCATGGGGTCGCAAAGAGTTGGACACAACTGAGCGACTTCACTTAACAGTCAGAGAGAAGATTCTGCCATAGGATGGTAAATGAGAGGGAATTGACATGTAAAATGGACCCGCTATGACCAGTCATTGTGTTTAGTACTTTGCATCTGTTATATCTTTTAATTCTCAAAACATTTCACAAGGCAGGTATAATATTCCCCTTTTACAAACAATGTAGTTAGAAACTAGACATGTCAAAATGCTTGCCCAAGCTCATCTAGCTGGAGAGCAGCAATAGTGAGGTTTTGTCAAAGCCCATTTGTTTCAAAAGACCACGTTCTTTCTTCTATTGTGAAATGTGAGTGTATTTAAAAAAATCTACTATTCAAGCTGATCCTAAAATTTGGAGCAACTGTTAGTTAAAATGATGTATTTATATGTTCTGATATACTCCATTAATTTTTAGTGGCCTATTAGTGTAAAACTTTTTAAATGTTTCCAAGAAGATATAAAATTATGATTATTGTTACTACCAAGCATCGAGCATTGAGAGTTCACTAAAATTTTATTGTAGCTCTGTTAACCCTGTCTTCCCTTGTTGCTGTTGTTGTTCAGTCTGTAAGTAGTGTCTGAGACTTTGTGACCCCATGGACTGTGGCATGCCAGGCTCTTCTGTCCTCCACTATCTCCTGGAGTTTGCTCAGATTCATGTCCATGGAATCAGTGATACTATCTAATCATCTCATTCTCTGCCGCCCCCTTCTCCTTTTGCCTTCATCTTTCCCAGCATCAGAATCTTTTCCAATGAGTCAGCTCTTTGCATCAGGTGGCCAAAGTATTGGAGCTTCAGCTTCAGCATCAGTCCTTCTAATGAGTATTCAGGATTGATTTCCTATAGGATTGACTGGTTTGATCTCCTTGCAGTCCAAGGGACTCTCAAGAGTCTTCTCCAACACCATAATTGAAAAGTGTCAATTCTTCGGTGGTCATCCTTCTTTATAGTCTAACTTTCACATCTGTACATGACCACTGGAAAAACTAGCTTTGACTATACAGACCTTTGTTGGAAAAGTGATGTTCCTGCTTTTTAATACGTTGTCTAGGTCTGTGATAGCTTTCCTTCCAAGGAGCAAACATCTTTTAATTTCATGGCCACAGTCACTGTTTGCAGTGATTTAGGAGCCCATGAAAATAAAATCTGTCAGTCTTTCTACTTTTCCCCTTCTATTCACTCTCTTCTTCCACCCTCATTAAGAGGCTCTTTAGTTCCTCTTCACTTTCTGCCATTAGAGTGGTATCATCTGCATATCTGAGGATGTTGATATTTCTTCCAGCCATCTTGACTCCAGCTTGTGCTTCATCCAGCCCAGCATTTCGCATGATGTATAGGTTAAATAAGCAGGGTGACAATATACAGCCTTGTGTACTTACCCAACTTTGAACCAGTCCATTGTTCCATGTCTGGTTCTGTTTATTCTTGACCTTCATACAGGTTTTTCAAGAGACAGGTAAGGTGGTCTGATATTCCCATCTCTTTAAGAGTTTTTCAGTTTGCTGAGATCCACATAGTCAAAGGCTTTAGCATAGTCAATGAATCAGAAGTGGATGTTTTTCTGGAATTCCCTTGCTTTCTCTATGATCCAGTGAATGCTGGCAATTTGATCTCTAGTTCCTCTGCCTTTTCAAAATCCAGCTTGTACATCTGAAAGTTCTCAGTTCATGTACTGCTGAAGTCTAGCTTGAAGGATTTTGAGCATCACCTTGCTAGCGTGTGAAATGAGTGCAATTGTACAGTAGTTTGAACATTCTCTGGCACTGCCCTTCTTTGGAATTGGAATAAAAACTGATCTTTTCCAGTCCTGTGGCCACTGCTGAGGTTTCCAAATTTGGTAGCATATTGAGTGCAGCACTTTAACAGAATCATCTTTTAGGATTTGAAATACTGTAGCTGGAATTCTATCATCTCCACTAGCTTTGTTCGTGGTAATACTTCCTGAGGCCCACTTGACTTCATACTCCAGGATGTCTGGCTCTAGGTAAGTGACAACACCATCATGGTTATTTGAGTCATTAAGACCTTTTTGGTACAGTTCTTCTGTGTATTCTTGCCACCTCTTCTTAATCTCTTCTGCTTCTGTTAGGTCCTTGCTGTGTCTTCCCTAAAGAGAGAAAAAAAATCCAGTAAAATCATGCTTACATTTACCCAGACCTTGCTTTGGACCACAGTAAATCAAGTGTGATTTTAAAAACTTCTGCTAAGAAAATAATCCAGTTCACTTGCTGGCTGCACAGTGTAAGTGCATTGATATTCTCGCCACCCAAAGAGCTCTAGCAAAACTTCAACTTCCCATACAAATTTCTTTGTAGCCTCTGCTACAGTATATCATCCTTGTTTATTTCCAATAAAATATGTGCAGACAACAATAATCTTTAAATTTAATCATGACACCACAGTGCCTTTTCTATATGGGATCCTGATTATTTGGTGTCTATAACTTATTAGCTGTCAGTGGTTTGGTCTAGTCACCCCTCCAAATGCCGTCCTTATGCTTTATAATTTTCATGGCAAGAAAGTCATGCTTCCTAGCAGAAAGCACCAGCTGTCTGGAAATGCTTCACAGTTTCCACATGTAAGAGAAAATGACATCATTTGTTAAGGGTACTGTGTACCCTTGGCTGTCTCGATATTCTAAGAAGCAAGATGTGCCTCAAGCAAAGAGGCTGGATTCACGTAGGGGCAACACCTATCAAGCTTGACGAGTCTGAAAGAGCGTTCTGTGATATTTTGTGGTTAACCTTTTCTGCTCCTTAGTCTCCTGTTAGATGAAGCTGCCTTATGAATGGCTCAGGAATGCTGCTGAGAATGTGTGCATGAAATACTCAACTCATGTCTCTCAGTTCTGATTTCAAATGTTTCATACTCTGGTTTCTTGTTTCTTCTAGAACAGCCTGCTCTTTAGCCAAGACAGATGGCATCAGAACCTTTGATCCTTGGTTTTCGCGTGATTCACAGTATCTTCCAGGCTTATAGTTCATTGGTTCCTTCATTTAGTCATCTCCTTTTAGGGTCAATGAACTGAGGTGGGCACTGTGCAGACAGAAATAAACAAAACCATTTAACTGTAGCCTTGTAAGACCTATGCCAGATTTCTGAACTCCAAAGTCATAAGACAACAATTTTGGATTGTTTTAAACCATGATAATGGCTTACAGTGATAAAGTGCTGCAGGGGCAATAGGGAAAAAACACACTATCCTTTTCCTTGCCTTTCTGAGTATTTCAGTGCATTCGGCATTAAGCCAATCAGTCAGCTTTGATGGAAATCATCACTTTTAATTAGTTTTGTCTTAAATTTGATTTGAACATGTGGCAGTTAAATTACCCTCTTAAATATGTGAATCATGTCATTGTCCTTTCTACTAAAATCTGAAGACAGAGCCATCCAGCAATATTAATTATGTGAGAGGATGGCATATTTTTTCATATTTGAATTATGTCTTATTTATTGGATTATCTTGCTTGTATGTATGGTTATTAAGTATGAGAAAGCATTGCCTAGTGTGAGTTATGCTAACAAAAGTATAATGCTGGATGCCTCATATTTTATTAAATAACATTTATTGTAAGTTAAAGAAAAATATTAATTTAAATATGTATTGTAACATGAAAAATCTCAGGCATTTCTATTTGTAGAACTACACTGTGTCAGTGTTCGTTGGTAGACAAAAATAATGTGAGCAGCAACCAAGGGTGATGATTTTTCTGACTGATTTTGAGATAAAAGAAAATATAAAGTGTATTAAAAGAATATCTATATCAGGATCCATTTGTTTCCCATTTCAATTGAACTTTAGTAGGCTTAATATTGGATGACAATCATTAGAGCATTTTAATCTAAGGTTATTTATTTATCCATTTATTATGAATCTTTATCTTGTTCTTAATGCTGAGAACTAAGTTCATCTGTTAGTGTTCCTTTTAAAAGTATTTGACAAATTATGGAAGTGTTGAGGCTCAATAGTTGAAGACAGGAATTATTAGAGAAGATTATGCAATCTAATAACATATCTAATATGAAAAAATATATTTTTTTCTAAGTTTTTAATGTAAAATAATTACAAATAATTATTATGCATGTGTGCTAAGTCATTTCAGTCGCATCCAACTCTGTGTAACCCTATGGGTTGTAGCCCACCAGGCTTCTCTGTCCGTGGGATTCTCCAGGCAAGAATACTGGAGTGGGTTGCCATTTCCTCCTTCTTAACCTAGGGATCAAGCCAGTGTCTCTTATGTGTCCTGCATCAGCAGGCAGGTGGGTTCTTTATGACTGGCACCACCTGAGAAGATCCAAATAATCATTATGCAATTTAGTAACATTGGTGGCATCAATTGGCTCATAAGTGCCTTTTAAGACAAGAAGATAATTGTAATCCTCCTTATATGATGATTCATACTCTCATGAATGATTTATTTACACGGAGAATTAGAATAGAAAATTTTGTATATAGGATACATCATCTAAGATGCATTAATTCAAAATATCTATTACTATGCAACCATATTCATTTATCTCTGTTATTATTCCTTGTTATAAAGCTTTTCAAGATCTTAAAGTTCTAAAAAACTAATACTAAATTCTTAAAATTCTAAGTATAAAACTATTAAAATTCTAAAAATAATTAAATCAAATAATCAGTCCTTTATAGTAAAATGCATTGTTTGGGACACTACATGTGAATAGTTTTACCAAACTCAGTGAAGAGAAGTCTGAACAACAAAGTTTGCTGAAGGCAACCTTATTTTGATTAGTAAGAACTCTGATAATCATATATAATGATTGTAATGATGATAACAAATATATAAAGCCAGAAATTTAAGAGATGAAACCCCGAAGGGGAAAAATTACAAAAGAAAAACATATAAAACATTTGCCTTCCTCAACTTTGTTTTTTGGAAGAAAGTGAAAAAGACTTTCCTTATTCTTTAAAAAATTTTTTTAAATTTAATGTTTATTTTATATTGGACTATAGTTGATTAGCCAAGTTGTGTCTGTTTTAGGTGTATAGCTAAATGATTCAGTTATACATATACATATATCTCTTAATTCTTTATAATCTCAAGGCAGTTGTCATATGAGTGGGAACAAAACTCTTACAATTATCTTAGCCCAAAGAAAACCTGAAGAAGGAAGCCTGAAAATGTTTAAATTCGGATTTCATTGGTAGTGCTGAAGACATCTGATAAAAACAGATGTATATATCATCTGGAGGAAAGCTTTAAATTTAGGCATCAAAGAGTTCCACAGAATTTTCCAGAGGAAAATGAACTTACAATCAGACATCTTAAAATATATGAGAAAGTAAGTCACCATGCATGAGAGCATTGGAAACAACAAATACCTGATTTATCCACAGAGACTGGTAGTACTATCATGTATAAGATTTTAGATTAGTATATTTGGTGTATTTAAAGAAAAAAAAAATAAATGGAACCAAGAATATATGTAAGGAAAAAGAGACCATTCAAAAGTAACCAAGAATATTTTAGTGAACACAACCAAAATTTTAGAAATAAAAAAAAATATATATTTGGATTTAGAAACTCAGAGCAGGGGTTAAGCATCAGAGTAGACACAATGAAAGAGGGAATTAGTGAACTACAGTTTAAGTCTGAAAAAACGTACTCAGATTGTAGCACAAAGGACTTTAAGGGAACATCATTATTAAGGATGAAACAGTTAAGACTTTTCTCAGATGCTGAAAATAGTCAAGGGTACCCAGTAATGCCACTTTTCTTCATTTACCTGGACATCCTAACCAGGATTATGTGGTCAAAGAAAGAAATAAAGAATGAACGGATGAATAAATACTTGAGAGATTGAAAGATTGGAGAGAAGAATTAAAGTCACTCGTGTATGTAGACAATTCAAAATATCAGAAGCATTATTTGAATTAATAAGGGACTCTGACAAAATTAGAGATATAAACTAAGTGTAAAATAACCAATTGTATTTCCACATACCAGCAATAAAGGAAGTATCTTAAAAATACAAAGGTACCCATAGGATAAATAACATGTAAATCTAATAATATAAATATAAAAAATGAGAAAAAGAGAGCCAATCCAATAGAAAAGTCTGAAAACATCAAGTTTGGGTGAGAATATGAAACTTTTTAGAAAACAAAAGAACAGCCTTTGGACTCTGTGGGAGAGTGAGGTGGGGGATGATTTGGGAGAATGGCATTGAAATATGTATAATATCATATAAGAAACGAATTGCCAGTCCAGGTTCAATGCAGGATACAGGAAGCTTGGGGCTGGTGCACTGAGGCGATCCAGAGGGATGGTATGGGGAGGGGGTGGGAGGGGGGTTCAGGATTGGGAACACGTGTACACCCATGGTGGAATCATGTTGATGTATGGTAAAACCAATACAATATTGTAAAGTAATTAGCCTCTAATTAAAATAAATAAATTTAAATTTAAAAAAAGAAAACAAAAGAGTTTGACACTATCTAGTAAAGTGGAAGATATTCTTCCAGCTGATGTGTGTGTGTATACTCAGTTGCTCAGTCATATCTGGTTCTTTGTGACCCCATGGACTGTAGCCTAGGAGGCTCCTCTGTTTATGGGATTCTCCAGGCAAGAATACTGGGATGGATTGTCATTTCCTCCTCCTGGAGATCTTCTGGACACAGGGGTCGAACTTGTGTCTCCTCCATCTCCTGCATTTTCAGGCAAATTCTTTACTATTGAGCCACCTAGGAAGCCCTATCCACTTGGTGAGCCCTGATACAAAATGGAGGGTTCAGGATTGGGAACACATGTATACCTGTGGCGGATTCATGTTGATATATGGCAAAACCAATACAATATTGTAAAGTTAAAAAAAAATACCTGAACAACTTAAAAGAAAATTATGTCAAATCATAATAATATTAATATAATTAATAAAAATGGAATATCAATGGCCAAGAAATAAATATAAAACAAATGTTCCACATCATTAGTAAATAAATGTAAATTAAAATGTCATTTCACTTCTAAAATTTGTAAAGATTAAAAATAGAAATAGTATCAAACTTTACTTTTTTGCTGTAAAGTGTTGTCATACACTTCATATGAAATATTAATGGGTATAACTTTTCTAGAATGTGGTTTGGCAATTAACACAAAAGCATCCCTCACTTTTGGCCTCGTAATTGGGCCTTTTAATCTAGGAAATAATAATAAACAGGCACAGGAATTGTCATGCAAGAATGACCACTGAAGATCATTTTTGAATAGCAAAACAAATTTCCAAATTTTCAAAAAGTACAGTGAAAGGGGAGACTTAATTTTGCATATCCAAACTGTGAACCATGCTGTATAGTTAGCGTTATGAAGAAATTCTCAGCACAGAATGTCACACGATGCAAACTTGTTAGAGAACAAAAGTGTTCATAGCATAACCCAATGCTATTTAAATTTTATGTATATGCATAAAAATGGTGAAATGTTTATGTGGTAAGGTAACAGGCAATTAGACAGTACATTCTCTTTATTGTTTTCCATATTTCAGCAATATGATTTTTTGTATATAAAGATTATTTTTAAAATGTAGGAAAATCAATATCATAATTATTCAGCATAACAGCATCTCTAATAGTGTATATCTGCTTTCTCAAAATTTAACATTTGCAAGTATGTTTTCTTTGAGTCTTGGTTCTACATTATATACACAATTTATTCTTGATTTCTTTGCATCATGAGAACACTCTTCAATTCTTTCCACAATACATTTTCAGTGAATTTCATCTCATTTATAATTATGTATTGAAGAGGATCAACATTATGATTAAATATTCTGTAATAAAAAAATGCCCACAACTGCCTAAAATATAAGGAGTTCCTTATGCATCAGGAATAGCATCCAAATAAGATGGTCCATGTCTGCATTAATTCAGTTTATTCAGCAGTTTTGAAATTAACCAGAGCAACAAATGATGTGGACATTAAATTCCAGGCACAAGCCTCTTATTCAATATTTGTTGTAGTATGAGTTATTACAGCAAGTCTGCCTGTATTTATGCCATCAAAATAAATACAGCTCAATTCTTTAATGTATGCATTAGGAGATAAAATTCTAAAGAAACAGCTACTTATAGTTCATTGGCATTGGGGTAAAGCCGGATTTTTATTATACATTTTAAATATAACCCAGCAAATGTATCATTCTGAATAAATTTATTTAATTATTTGGTAGTGGGTTGAATGGTGGTCCTAATTCCTGGAACCGATAAATATTACCTAATTTGGAAAAAGGTTTTTTTTGCAGATGTGACTAAACTAAGGATCTTGAGATGGGAAAGTTATCCTTGATTATCCAGTTCAGTTCAGTTCAGTCACTCAGTTGTGTCCGACTCTTTGCAACCCCATGGACTGCAGCACGCCAGGCTTCTCTGTCTATCACCAACTCTCGGAGTTTATGCAAACTCATGTCCATTGAGTCGGTGATGCCACCCAACCGTCTCATCCTCTGTCGTCCCCTTCTCCTCCCATTTCAATCTTTCCCAGCATCAGGGTCTTTTCAACTGTGTCAGTTCTTCCCATCAGGTGGCCAAAATATTGGAGTTTCAGCTTTGGCATCAGTCCTTCCAATGAATATTCAGGGCTGATTTTCTTTATATAGACTGGTTGGATCTTCTTGCTGTCCAAGGGACTCTCAAGAGTCTTCTCCAACACCACAGTTCAAACGCATCAGTTCTTTGGCACTCAGCTTTCTTTATAGTTCAACTCTCACATCCATATGTGACTACTGGAAAAACCATAGCTTTGACTAGACAGACCTTTGTTGGCAAAGTAATGTCTGCTTTTTAATATGCTGTCTAGGTTGTTCATAACTTTTCGTCCAAGGGGCAAACATCTTTTAATTTCATGGCTGCAGTCACCATCCACAGTGATTTTGGAGCCCAAGACAATAAAGTCTGTCACTGTTTCCACTGTTTCCCTATTTATTTTCCATAAAGTGATGGGACCAGATGCCATGATCTTAGTTTTCTGAATGTTGAGCCTCAAGCCTACTTTTTCACTCTCCTTTTTCACTTTCATCAAGAGGCTCTTTAGTTCTTCTTTGCTTTTTGCCATAAGGGTGGTGTCATCTGCATGTCTGAGGTTATTGATATTTCTCCTGGTAATCTTGATTCCAGCTAGTGCTTCCTCCAGCCCAGCATTTCTCATGATATACTCTGCCTATAAGTTAAATAAGCAGGGTGACAATATATAGCCTTGATGTACTCCTTTCCCAATTTGGAACCAGTCTGTTGTTCCATGTCCTGTTCTAACTGTTGCTTCCTGACCTGCATACAGATTTCTCAAGAGGCAGCTCAGGTGGTCTGGTATTCCCATCTCTTTAAGAAGTTTCCACACATTTGTTGTGATCCACACAGTCAAAGGCTTTGGCATAGTCAATAAAGCAGAAGTAGATGTATTTCTGTAACTCTCTTGCTTTTTCAATGACCCAACGGATGTTGGGAATTTGATCTCTGGTTCCTCCACCTTTTTTAAATCTAGCTTGATTATCCAGGTAGGTCTTAAATGCCATTGGATATACACTGGATCAATACTTCCCATGTCCTTGTAAGAGAAAGGCAGGGAGAGCATTGACATTCACCCAGAATAGAAGGCAGTGTAACCATGGAGAGACAGAGATTAGGGTGAGGCAGATACAAGCCAAGCACCAGAAGAGAAGGCAGTATAACCATAGAGACAGAGATTAGAGTGATCCAGACACAAGCCAAGCATCAGAAGAGAAGGCAGTATAACCATGGAGATAGATTAGAGTGAGGCAGACACAAGCCAAGCAGTGCTGGCAACCACCAGAAGCTGTAACAGGCCAATGTGAGCAGATGATCCCCTACAGCCTCCAGAGGGAGCACCACCCTCCTGACACCTTGGTTTCTGACAAGACTACAGAGAACTGTGGGAGAAGAATCTTTGTTTTAAGCCACGCAGTTTGTGGTAATTTGTTACTCTTTCACAGGAAAGTAATACATGGTTCATAATATAAAGACCATTATCAGTGACCCTAAGTCATTGTTATAAATCATTGGCTACATATTTGCAGGAAAAAAGACAGGTTTAACTGGCAAAAATACTAAAATGTTTTTTTTTCTAAGAACAATTATTTCTTAAATGTCATTTTTCATAGTCATTTGTATGGCATATTCTTTCTCTCTTTAATATGACTTTCTCTCCTACATTAGCAATTGGATTTTTCTTGGCAGTCTCTAGTGATCCATGCTTCCCAATTCCAATTCCCATTTATCTTTTTGTTTTAATAAGTATAAATGAGTCCATGACCTAGAGAAGAAAACACAAAATCATCATATAGGCTTTTCAAAACATGAGAGCCTGAGGTTACTAATGCTAGAACTCACTATTAAGTTCATAATATTATTTTATTTTCTCATTATGTAATAAATGGTCCTAATCTTCTTGAGAAAAATTGATAAGCTTCTTGTTGTTCCTAGAAAGCACAATTTGGAAGCTGAGTGATAAGTGCTCAGACATTTGCTTGTTATTTTTTTTTTTTCTCTCATTAAAAATATATTTTTAAATTGGAGTATAATTGCTTTACAATGTGTTATTTTCTGCTGTACAATAATGTAAATCAGCTGTATGTATACATATATCTCCTCCCTCTTAGCCTCCCTCTCGCCCTCCCATACTACCCCTCTAGGTCATCACAGATCACCAAGCTGAGCTCCTGTGCTATATAGCACCTTCCCACCGCCTATCAGTTTTATGCATGGTAGTGTAGGTATAGCGATACTACTCTCTCAATTTGCCCCACCCTTTCCTTCCCACCCCTCACGTTGTGTCCACAAGTCTTCATCTCTATTCCTGCCCTGCAAATAGGCTCATCAGTACCTTTTTTTTAGATTCCATGTGCTGTATGCTGTGCTTATTTGCCCAGTCGTGTCTGACTCTTTGTGACCCTACGGACTGCAGCCTGCCAGGCTTCTCTGTCCATGGGATTCTCCAGGCAAGAATACTGGAGTGGGTTGCCATGCCCTCTTCCAGGGGATCTTCTCAGCCCAGGGATCGAACCCAGATCTCCTGCATTGCAGGTGGACTCTTTATGGACTAAGCCACCAGGGAAGATTCCATATATATATACACGCACGTGTTAATATATGATATTTGTTTTTCTCTTTCGTACTTCATTTGTATGACAGACTCTGGTTCATCCACATCACTGCAAATGACCCAATTTCATTCCTTTTTATGGCTGAGTCATATTCCACTGTGTGTGTATATATATCTCACAACTTCTTTATGCGTTCATCTGTTGATGGATATTTAGGCTGTTTCCATGTCCTAGCTGGTGTAAATAGTGCTGCAGTTAACATTGGGATACACGTGTCATTTTGAATTATGGTTTCCTCATGCATTGGAGAAGGAAATGGCAACCCACTCCAGTGTTCTTGCCTGGAGAGTCCCAGGGATGTGGGAGCCTAGTGGGCTGCCGTCTATGGGATCGCACAGAGTCGGACACGACGGAAGCGACTTAGCAGCAGCAGCAGCAGCAAGGTATATGCCCAGTAGTTGGATTGTTGGGTCACGTGGTAGCTCTGTTTTAGTTTTTGAGAAATCTCCATATTGTTTTCCATAGTGGTTGTATCAGTTTACATCCCCACTTCATTCTTATTTTTAGCTTTTGGTTGCTTTGTTATTTTTATGAAAGTAAAACAAATATATGATAAAAAAACTTTTTTAAAGGATTGTAACACATACATCCTCTATACTTCTAATCTCCACAGAAATATCCTTTGATGGCTTCAGTTTTAAAATTTCCAGTTACCTCCATTTATTAAATAATGCAATTCTACTGTTACTTCTTGATTTATTATCTTTTCCATGTTTTCTATTGTGTCATAAAAGGTGGGGATTTAACTTGAAATGCACATCCTACCATTTTCCAGGACTTTTGGGTGTTGGGCTGTGCACAGGTGATGGGGCTCTTTTCTTCCTCACCTCCTTTTTTTTGCATTCACATTACATATATTGACCCTACTTATTTTACCTTTTACCTCTATAAACTATTTATTCAATTAATTAATGGCTGTCTTCGGCCTTTGTTGCTCTGCTGGGCTTTCTCTAGTTGTGATAAGTGGGGGCTGTTCTCTAGTGGTGGTGCTCTGGCTTCCCGCTGTGGAGGCTCTAGGGCTGGGTTTCAGTGGGTGTGGTATATGGGCTTAGTTGCCCTGTGGCATAAGGGATCTTCCCAGACTAGGGATTGAACCTGTATCACCTACCTTGGCAGGTACAGTCTTAATCACTGGGCCACCAGGGAAGTCCCTCTATTTTATTTTGAGTGTTTTAGTCTCATCTTTAACTTCAGTTGGACCCTTGCGTCTAGCTAGCACTCTTTCTAGTTTTGTGATTTGAATCTCCTTGATTCTCCATCCTAAACTTCCAACCTCTCTCCCTCTCGTCTCTCCTCAGAGAAGACCTTGTCTCCCTCAGATAAATGTATGTGAAGTAACCAAGAGACGCCTCACGATTTTGTACCATAACTACAAAGTAACCACCTCCGATGTGGTTTTTTCCTACTTTTTTCCTGCTAAAATGGAGGAAGTGCGTTTTTTTCCCCCAATTAAGCTTATTCACTTTAATCTACTTTTGACTCTTCTGAGTCGTCCAATTCGTTTAACCTCCTACCGAGTCCTCTGGATTCTGCTTCTAAATTCTGTCTAATTCTCTTCATATCTCCTGTCACACTTATCCCAGCTGTATCAGATGACAATGGACCTGTTTGGTCTGCCATTCCACTCGTGCTCCCTCCCAGTCCACAGAGCACCCAGGGTGAGTTTTCATAAGTGTGATTTCTGATTGTAGCTCCCTGTTGCTTAATGTATTTCAGTGGCTTCCCACTGCCCTTGGAGTAATGTCTAAACAACTTAGTGTACGCGTGCACGCTCAGTTGTGTGTGACTCTTTGTGACCCCGAGGACTGTAGCCTGCTGGGCTCCTCTGTCCATGGAATTTTCCAGGCAAGAATACTGGAGAGCATGGTAAATCTTGCCTTTGCTTATCTTTTTATTTTCTCTCTTGCCGACTATCCATTATATCTTTGCTTCAAGTTAAATTATCTGATGGGAGAATTTTTTTTTTGAATTATCAAAATTATCAAAATACTCAAAGTTATATGAGAGGCGAGTAAATGAATAGATGGGTGGATTATAAGGATTGTGGAATTTTGTTTATGCATACATAGTTTACAAAATAATTTACCTGCAGAGATAGTCTTGTTTATATTTTATAATTGTTAACTCTAAAAGATTAACTGAGTCAGAGAAAAAGTGTACTTCAGCAACATGTTAAAATGTCTTTGTTTACCACATTCAGTGAGCCAAATGCCATCAACTTCAGGACTTTCACTGATAAGCTGAATATTTGAATGACTCATTTCACAAGTGAGTTTGAAGTGATTTGCAAATATTCCACAGTTTTCCTTTTTCTCATTTTAGCTGGTTAACAGCCATAAACGACCGCTTTGTATTTGTCACAATTAATATATCTCAGAAATAGGGGTACAGCTCATTTCCAATGCAGTTTACATAAATCTCCGAGTCAGACATGCCACTTTTAATGAAATAGCATTCATTTTTCTGTCTGAGAAGAAATTTTCATCTGGGGAGATGTTATTATGTCAAAAGGGCATTTTCATCCAGAAGGCTTGTAACATTAGATTGATAAAACTTATCTCCTCCTTGCTTAAATTCTTTATCTCATGCTGTGCTCAGATGTTGGTTCACTAGGCACATATTCTCATGGTTCCACACTGGAAAATTATTAAACTGAATTCTTTAAAGGCATTAACCCTTCAATCCTCTTTTTAATTAGTCAATAGCAAGATAAAATTGCATTGATTTTGACCCCAAACCCCTGAGAGTCAGTACAATTTATTTTGCATTGGCTCTATGTAGACATTATAATTATGATGAAAGTAATTCCTAAGGAACAGATGATACAAGTTTAGACCTTAAGTGGCAATTTGTGGTAGTAACAATTACACATGAAAGCCCCCAAGTTGTCTTAAGAAAGCTTTCATACAATCATGAGCCAAAGCAACATTCAGAAATCCTCTTTAAAAGTAAATAGGTGGTTCATGAATTGTGTGATCCAGGGATTTCAAGGTATGTCTCTTTCTAGTTCTGAAAGGAAATCTTTGGTAATTTATGCAGGGAGATCATATTGAAATGTATTCCTGGAGCACTGGGGCTTCACTGACCTCTCTGCCGTGGCTGGAGTCAATGGTGATTTCACACCACAGCACACCAAGGCACTTGGTGTGTGTGTATGGAAGTGTGTTATGGACTGGCTCATGTCCCCGCCAACATTCAAATGCTGAAGCCTAATCCCCAATGTGGCTGTATTTGGAGATGAGATTTTTAAGGAGGTAATTAAGTTTAATTAAGCCATAAAGTTATATCTCTAACCTGATGGGACTGGTGCCCTTAGAGAAGAGGAAGAGACACCAGAGACCCACATGCACACAGAAATAAAGGCCATAAGATAATAAGGGCACTATGAGAGGCCTCATCTGTGAGCTGAAAGAGAGCTCTCACTAGAAGCCCACACTGCTGACACCTGAGCTTGGACTTCTAGCCTCCAGACTGTGAGAAAAGTAATTTCTGTTTTTAAGCTACCCAGTCTGTGGTATGCTGATGAAGCAACCTGAGCTAATACAACATGTGTATGTGTGTGTGTGTGTGTGTGTGTGTGTGTGTGCGCGCGCACTAGAGAGAGTGAGCAAAAATGAGTGCCTGGGATACTGAGCTCTATACAACTATGATTTGATTGACAAAAAGATGCCAGTGGTGGTAGTTTAGTCGCTGCTGCTGCTGCTAAGTCGCTTCAGTCGTGTCCGACTCTGTGCAACCCCATAGATGGCAGCCCACCAGACTCCACCGTCCCTGGGATTCTCCAGGCAAGAACACTGGAGTGGGTTGCCATTTCCTTCTCCAATGCATGCATGCATGCTAAGTTGCTTCAGTCGTGTCCGACTCTGTGCAATCCCATAGACAGCAGCCCACCAGGCTCCTCCATCCACAGGACTCCGTAGGCAAGAATGCTGGAGTGGGTTGCCATTTCCTTCTCCAGGTTTAGTTGCAAAAAGTTGTTAAAAAGTATAAAGTTTCTGTAAAAACATAGGATATGGAAACTGGCAGAAAGAATTTCATAAAGAAAAATGCAATACAGTGTACAATACTTCCAGGATTCTTAGGGCTGCTAATTGTTCTCCACTCCCTAACAGCTGCTTCTCCATGGTCTGCAGGGAGTGAGGGATCTGCCCGGTGTGAGAGACGCTCTTGTCATGATAAGAGGTGGTGTGTGTGCATCTCAGTCACTCAGTCATATCTGGCTCTTTGCAACCCCATGAGCTGTAGCCTGCCAGGCTTCTAACAGGTTGCTGATATTCATTACTAGCAGTTCTGGAGATACTGAAGAGATGCCTATCTGTGCACTGGGTGTATTTAGTTAGTCTCAAACAGCCCAGTATATTCCTGAAAGTTATTATGAATGTGGGTGAAGCAAAGATCAATGTTTTAAAAAATCACTGAATCCATAGAAGGTAGTGACAAGTTGAAATGATAATGGAGTAATCACAGCTCAGGCACACACAAGGGAAATCAGGTGGCCATTGAGGATCTTATGTCAGACACCTCCCTGTACCACTGAGAACTTGAGCTTTGAGCTATACCAGTCCTGAGGAAACCACACCTGCCAGCTGCAATTTCAGGGTCTCAAGATCTCCCTGGTAACTATGTAACCACTTCAGACCCCAACCAATCCTTGTTTGACTAACACCATCACATCTTGCCAGCTCCAGTTATAATTTTTGACACAGAACTTGGGGAACTAGCTGTGGCCTTGGAGCTTTTGCCTTTATAAGCTTCCTGCACTTTGTAGTCTCAGTTCAGTTCAGTTCAGTCGTTCAGTCGTGTCCGACTCTTTGCGACACCATGAATCGCAGCACGCCAGGCCTCCCTGTCCATCACAAACTCTCGGAGTTCACTCAGGCTCACGTCCATCTAGTCAGTGATGCCATCTAGCCATCTCATCCTCTGGCGTCTGGTGGAACACAATTCAAGTGCTTTTTGAAACTGTGTCTCTCTGGCTGCAGTCTTTTTTTTTTTTTTTTTAAGCTGGAGTATAGCTGCTTTACAATGTTGTGTTAGTTTCTGCCGTACAGCAAAGGGAACCAGCTATATGAATACACACATCTCCTGTTCTTTGGGTTTCCTTCCCTCTTGGTCCCCACACAGCACTGAGTGGCATTCCCTCTGGGGGAATGCCACTAATGACAGTGGGTTGTCATTGGTTACCTATTCTATACATATTGGTATGTGTATGTCCGTCCCATCTCCCAGCTCATCCTACCACTTCCCCTCTCCCACTTGCTAACCATGAGTTTGTTCTCTACATCTGTGTCTCTATTTCTGCTTTGCAAATAAGTTCAGTTCTAGTGAATCTCAGTATATGCCTCTTTATTTCTATCAGGTTTCCATTTCTGAAATTTTGGCTAATAAGAGACAAACACAAATGTATAAAATTAAAAATGTAGTTTCATAAATGTGAAAACCTAGATAACACAAAAATATAAAGTACCACATTTACTTAAGAAGTAGAAAATCTCAGTAGATTTATCATTTTGGAGGAAAATAAAAATATTCTTTGAAGTCTACTCCCTTGGCTCCAAAATACTTGAAATATGTAGATTTATTGGTGAGTTTTTTGAAATTTGGGGGGAAACATCCCCTTTCCTCTTAGCTTTTCCAGAAAATATGATTCTGAGTATGCCAGAAGAGTCCAATATGTGGAAATCTAATAAAGCAGACTACCTCAATAGATTAAATAAGAGAATCTGTAATATCATCTTAACAAATATTTATTGAGTAATAATATTGACTACAGAATTTTGCTAAAAGAGAGAGTAAAAAGTATAATCAACACTCAGGCCTCCTAGATGGGAAGACACAGTTGTAGTATTATTACAAAATAATATTATAGTTTAAAACAGTAAATAATTAAACACCAACATGATTCATTGATGCTTGTGAAGAATTGATGCTTTTGAAATGTGGTGCTGGAGAAGACTCTTGAGAGTCCCCTGGACAGCAAGGAGATCAAACTAGTCAATCCACAAGGAAATCAACCCTGAATATTCACTGGAAGGACTGATGCTGAAACTAAAGCTCCAATACTTTGGCTACCTGATGCGAAGAGCCAACTCATTGGAAAAGACATGATGCTGGGAAAGACTGAAGGCAGGAGGAGAAGTGGGTGACAGAGGATGAGATGGTTGAATGGCTTTGACTCAATGGACATGAGTTTGGACCAACTCAATGGACATGTGAAGGAGATAGTGAACGGACAGGGAAGCCTGGTGAGCTGCAGTCCATGGGGTTGCCAAGAGCTGAACATGACTGAGCAACTGAACAACACCACCAAATACATATAATAAGAACTCAGAAACAGAGGAGACTGATATAGCTCTAAAGGTAATTTAGGCTGGACTATTAGACATTTCTCCCTAAAAGTCAAAAAAGAGTCATATTGCCTGCTTTAATAATCCACTTTTGGGAAAAAATGCAGCACTTTATGCCTAAACTGCTTTGTTATGAATACATATCTGAAGCTTTGTTTCATAGTATAAACTATGAAAACATAAAAAGAGCAGGAGATTTTAAGAGTGTGTTCCAGTGACCCCTGACAATATTGTGAATTAAGCAATGAGGGTATTTTTGCTAACTCTAGCCGTTTTGTCTGTTATTTTACCAATACTGGCCGTGTAATATCCAGGGAAAGCCTCTCAAATATCCAATTTTCCACTGGTTGTTGACACATTAGTTTAAACTTAGTCATTATGTAAATGTGCCCTGAGGTTTAGTTACCCTTAGGAAATGCAAGATTTTGTCCCTTACCAAAGCCACATTAACATCAGAAATTTTACATCAGAAATTAGATAGGACATACGTTTTGGGAAATATTTAGAAGCACTATAAGGGTAGACATTTCTGTCTTTATGCCTTGGCCCTTGTGCCCCTGCTCTCCTACCTGAGAGCGAGGACACAGAGATGAGTAGTAGTAACAGATTAGACAGGAAGCCAGATGGCCTAGGTTGAAATTCCAACTCTGTTGTTAGTTATTTGTGTGACCTGGGGCCTTCTTAACATCTTTGTGGCTTAGTTTCCTCATCAGAAAAGTGTAGTGTATATATACACAACATATACAAATAGTGTAGTGTATATATACACAACATATACAAATAGTTTACGTTTCCATCCTGTGCAGATGCAGTGATGTCATCCATGTAAAATGCATTATTTCTGGCGAGCAATATGCCCTTACCAAGGATTAAATGCTTCCCTGATAGTTCAGCTGGTAAAGAATCCACCTGAAATGTGAGAGACCTGGGTTCGATCCCTGGGTTGGAAAGATACCCTGGAGAAGGAAAAGGCTACCCACTCCAGTATTCTGGCATGGAGATTTCCAGAATTCCTGACAGACTTTATTTTGGGGGGCTCCAAAATCACTGCAGATGATGACTGCAGCCATAAAATTAAAAGATGCTTGCTCCTTAGAAGAAAAGTTATGACCAACCTAGACAGCATATTAAAAAGCAGAGACATTACTTTGTCAACAAAGGTCCATCTAGCAAAGCTATGGTTTTTCCAGTAGTCATGTATGGATGTGAGAGTTGGACTATAAAGAAAGCTGAATGCCAAAGAATTGATGCTTTTGAACTGTGGTGTTGGAGAAGACTCTTGAGACTTCCTTGGACAGCAAGGAGATCCAACCAGTACATCCTAAAGGAAATCAGTCCTGAATATTCATTTAGAGGACTGATGCTGAAGCTGAAACTCCAATACTTTGGCCTCCTGATGTGAAGAACTGACTCATTTGAAAAGACCCTGATGCTGGGAAAGATGGAAGGCAAGAGGAGGAGGGGACAACAGAGGATGAAATGGTTGGATGGCATCACCGACTCAATGGACATGAGATTGAGTAAACTTCAGGAGTTGGTGATGGACAGGGAGGCCTGTGGTGCTGCAGTCCATGGGGTTGCAAAGAGTCGGACATGACTGAGCAACTGAGCTGAACTGAACTGAAGGATTAAATAGTAATCTGGGGACAGCACTAGTCATGCTAACAAAGTGCCATTGCACACACCCCACATTAACAATAGGAGTAATCCCCTGCTCCTTCATGTTTGACACACACTTCAGAACACGAGTGACATCCTACTAGTGGTTCTGATACGGTGTGGTCAAACTCTGATGGAAGTTTAGTACTTTCTACCTGCACAATAGCATTCTAATAGTTCTATTATCAATGATTCTCTTTAAAATGCTCTATGAGAAGCACATCCGTGTGCCTCTAGGGTTGCTTTAGTTGCCTGAAAGTTTAGGCACGGGACTGGTTCTCTCCTGAGTAACAGCTTCATTGTGTTACGTGTCGCCAGGAAGTGCCTAGGTGTCCGTCCTGCAGCCCAGGGAGCGGGAGAAGCGCTCTTTTTCCTTATGAAACCATGTTTCTTCACATGCTGTGATCGGGCCTCAGAATAAAGAGCCCCCATGTCTACCTCTTCTGATTTGATGTTACCATATAGTGGGGAATATGGATCACAAAGGTAGCATAAAACGTCTGATTTGAGGGCAGCCAACCATTTATTGCCACATTATCTGCTTCTGAAAAAGAGACTACAAAAGCTGTCCCCACCCCTCTTCCCTTGCCCAACACATAAAACTTGATGAGATATTAACATCTAAATTACAGCACTCTTTATTTTCATTCTTTTCTGTTCCAGAGGCTTTGAAATGAATTAAACTGTTTCAAACTGTCTTCTGGGGAAGCTTAATAAGACCTCATGCTTTTATGTGGGTCTTTCCCAATGCGGCAACCTGATGTCACTCCCTGTGTCCATGAAGGGGAATATCAGTGATTGCTGGCAATTTGGGCCCTTGTTTGTCTGTATCTCAACACAAATTCAACCTTGCAGGTGCTTCAGCCCAACAACTTGAACCAGATAAAAGGTAAAATTTTTGCTCTCCTCCACCTGTGAATACCCTGGGTGTTTAGGCCTTTTCTTGCCTGTTCTCTTCCTGTCGGCATACATGTAATATGAACCCAAGATAGGCTTTTAATTAGCAAGTTGGAAGGACTGAAGCCATGCTGTCACTGGGCCTGTTGAGGCCTGTTTTCCATGAACAGTAAGTGAAGAAGAGTGTTATCTAGCAAGAAAGCCCTACTGCCCCTGCCTCCCCAGCCATGGTCACACTTTTAGCCATACTGTGTGACTTGTAGGATCTTACTTCCCAGCCAGGGTTGAACCTGGGGCCCTTGGCAGTGAGAGAGCATAGTCCTAACCAGTGCACCACCAGGGAATTCCCTAACTCTTCTTTTAAGGCCCAGCTCAGATGGCACCTTTTTTCTATGGTTTTTCATAATACCTTGTCCTTTCTCCACTGTCCTCTGAGCTAGTGAGCAAATGAGTTTGCCCATCTGTCTTTCTCAGGATTGTATGTATAATATAGATTTATTAGTTTGTGCCTATGCCTGTTTGCTAGTCTATGATGACACAGTTACTTTATTTTTTTCAAATTAATTTTTATTGGAGTCTAGTTGATTTACAATATTGTGTTAGTTTCAATTGTACAGCAAAGTGAACCAATTATACATATACCCTGTATTCAACTCTTTCTTTTTTTTCAATTCTTCTTCCATATAGGTTATTATAGAGTATTGAGCAGAGTTCCCTCTGCGACCCAGTAAGTTCTTATTGGTTATCTGTTTTATATACAGGAGTGTATATATTTTAGTCCTAATCTCCCAATTTATCCCTCTTCCATTTCCCCCTCTGTAACCATAAGTTTGTTTTCTACACCTGAAACAGTTATTTTATTTCCATTTGTACCATATGTACAAATGAACAGATCCATCTATGGTACCATAGGGCTGACATGTAAGAAATGATCATCTAATTGCTCGCTGAACTAAAATGACCTAAAATAATAGATTATATATGCAGTAATAAGTAGAGCTTAACTATATTTAAAATTTTCTTCTGGTATCTACTACCTGGATAAAAAGCTTGCCTGAATAAATAACCGAAGCACTGACTTAGTTACGTTAATATTACAGCAGCTATCATTAATTGAGTGTTACTTGTACCAGGAACTACCATAGGTATTTACCATAACTCCATGTAAATGATGAATTATTCTGCCTATCTTAAACTGAGGAAACTGAGGCTCAGAAAGGATAAACAGCACCTGTGAGATCTACTAGAGTCATATTAGACATACTCTCTTCTGACTTTGGTTCTCCTCTCAACTACTCTATTTCCTTACTCTTCTGAAGCTCACAATGCTCACTCCCAAGATATTTGCAGCTGCCCCCAGTTCCGTATGCGGGCCACAGTGCAGGTGGAGTGCTCAGAGTCCTGAGAACTGAAACGCAAGCTGGAGTAAAACTCCCTTATGCCATTTTCAGTAGTGTGTGCTCATATCCCCAAGGAGCAGGATGTTAAGATAAACATACTGATCATGCTATTTAGTGTTGCAGAGGTTAACTGTTTTGTGGCAGTGAATGAATCTTAAATCCTCTCGGAACTTGTAGAAAAAACCTTAAGATACATAAAATAAGGTCATCTATCTGTAAGCCCTTCAAAAGGGACGAATAAAAAGGCTTTTAAGATGTCGGTCATCTTTAAAATGTTAAATTATTAATTTATTCATTCAAAAGTATTTATTGAGTGCCTACAAGGCACTAGCTACTATTTGAGAAGCCAGGGCTACTGTGGTGAACAAGAAATGTAAATCCTTGCCCTTGGGGTATGCTATTTTGTGCTTAGTCGCCAGTGGTGTCCAATTCTTTGTGACCCTATGGACTGTGGCCCACCAGGCTTCTCTGTCCAGGGGGATTCTCCAGGCAAGAATACTGGAGTGGGTTGCCATTCCCTTCTCCAGGGGATCTTCCCAACCCAGGGTTTGAACCCAGGTCTCGTACATTGCAGGTGAATTTTTTACCATCTGAGAGACCAGGGTAGCCCCAAAATACTGGAGTGGGTAGCCCATCCCTTCTGCAAGGCATCTTCCAAACCCAGGAATCAAACTGGGGTCTCCTGTATTGCAGGCAGATTCTTTATTAGCTGAGCTATCAGGGAAGTCCACTCTTGGGGTATATTCTACACTGAAAGGAGACCTAGAAAATAAAACAGATCATTATAATGTCATGTGATTATAGACATTAATCACATAGAAGAATTAGAGCATGCTGTGAGAAGAGACGGGGAGGATTATGTATTAGTCTGCCATAACAAAATACCGCAGAACTTAACAACAGAAATTTACTTTCTCATGGTTCTGGAAGTTGGAAGTTCAAGATCAAGGTTGGCAGAACTGGATTCTCCTAAGGCTTCTCTCCTTGGTATGCAGATGGTTACCTTCTCACTGCACCCTCACATGTCTTTTTGTCTGGGTGTGCCAAGAAGTTGGTCACTTAAACTCCTAATTTGGCTCTTTGAATTCTTCTCCTCTCTCCTACTACATACGTTATCTGTCCTTAAGTAAATAGGAGTTATTTGAGGGCAGGAACTGTCCTCTATTCTACATACTCTACTATATTTCAGAGGCATGTTGAGTGAAGATCTGGAGTTCAGATTTCTAGGGTCAAGCTGCCTAAACTTGAAGCCCAGAGTTATTTGAGGGCAGGAACTGTCCTCTATTCTACATACTCTACTATATTTCAGAGGCATGTTGAGTGAAGATCTAGAGTTCAGATTTCTAGGGTCAAGCTGCCTGAACTTGAAGCCCAGCCCAGTCACATACTAGATGCATGAACTTGGACAAGCCATTTATCTTCTCTTTGCTTTGATGCCCTGATTTTTTAAAATGGGTATAAAATAATTATCTGTCTTGTTGAGCTGTTGTGAAGATTAAATGAATTACTTTAAGGAAAACACTTAGAAGAACCCCTGGCATGCTGGAAGTACTCATTATTCTAGTTGTCCCATTCACAAGGACTTATCCTGTCCATGTGAGCATCTCATTCTATATATTGTATTGTCTCTATTGAAATGGTTTCAACTATTTTGAACTTTGTACCAAAGCAACTAAACTTTGGTTCTGCTAAAATCAGCCCTTGGTAGCAAGCAAACTGGGGTTATGTGGATCTTTAGAGGCTATTCAGCGTTAGAGATTGTATGTGAAAGGAAGGAATTCTCAGAATGGCAGGGAAGGTTAGATTAAGAAAATGTGGATTCAGTAGACCAGGAATGGTTTCTTCTTTGTCACCTAATGTCAGAGCAAATTTATTTGAGTTCTCAGGCTTGCTGCTGCATCTGAGATGATGGGTATTACAATTCAAATGCATATGTAGCAGCTAAACTTGCTTAGATAAAATACTTTTGGGTACATTGCTGAAAGCATTATCCTTCAGGTTATTGAAACGACAAGTGCTCTTTTTGTGGGTTTTTCTTTTGAGAGGGTGGTTTGTATGCATTTTAAGAACTTTATTGAGAAACAATTTATATATCATAAAATGCAGTCTAGATTTAGAGTGTATATTTCAATGGATTTTAGTATTTTAACAAACTTGTGCAACCATCACCACTAATTCCAGAATATTTCCATCACCCCAAGAAGACATTCCACATTAACAGTCCCTCCCTTTGCCTCTCCATTCCTCCCCCTCCTCAATCCTAGGCAATCTCTCACCTCTCTGTCTCTAAGAATCTGTCTACTCTAGATTTGTATATAAATGGAACAACATAATATGTGGTCTTTATAGCTGCTTTCTTTAACTTAGCATAATGTTCTCAAGGTTCCTCCATGTTGTATCATGTATTAAGATTTCATTCCTTGTTATAGCTGGGTAGCCATTCATTACATGGATATGCCATATTTTGTTGATCTGTTCTTCAACTGAAGGAAAGAGTGTTTGTTGCATTGTTATAAATAATGATGCTATGATCATTTGCAGACATTTTCTTGGGTGTGTGTGTGTGTGTGTGTGTGTATGTTTCTTGCATATATACCTAGAAGTGGAATTTATGTGCATCTTTAGACCATATTAATATGGCTTGAATATTTTTATAAAGGAGTAAACTCAAAGAACTTTATGCTGCATAGAAAGATCAGCACAAGGAAAACCTCCCTGAAGGTTACAGGATATCTTCAAATATTTTTCTCAGCTGTTTCCACCACTGTGTTCTGAAGAGCCAAGCAAAGATAATTCCCATTTTACAGATGAGGAAATAGGTTGTGCTGAGAAACTTGAGTTTAAATCACATGTCAGTCAAATGGGAGAGAAGGAAGAATAACCATTGTTTGTATGTTTTATTCAAAAATTCTAGCTGCTGCTTTATTAGGGTATTATTGTGTTCCTACAGCCATAGAAATTTTTATAAGCTGGTAACAAAGACATATTTACAAGATCAAGCTACTTATATAGCAAATTCAGTTTTCTTTTTTATGGATATATGTGGACCTTGATGTCTATACTCTGACACTTGGGCTGCTGAGTGAGTCTAGACAGAATTATCAAACAGTATGCCATATACTGATTTCAGGTTTTTAACCTCAACTGAGACCTCAAGACCATCCTGCAGTTGTCGTGTTCCTGGTCAATCTCTACTTTAGGAGGTGAGAAGCTGTCAGGGGCTATGGGATGTCACATCTGATGTCTCCAGCTAGATTCCAAGCTTTTTAGTGCAAAGATCGCCTCGTGTATTTTTCACTGTTGGTGTCTACTGGAGTGACTTACATTGAGGGTATTCAGTAGGGATTTTCTGATGACAGTTATTCTGATGATCTTCCTTCCTATTTAGTTAAAAGAGACCACGATCAAACCCTTTGCAAGAAGACTTTTATTTGCAATTTATCAGGCATTTAATATAGATGGTGTCTTCATTGTATATGTCAATATGTTGAAAGAATTACCAAAATATTTATATATTAAAGGATAGACATTAGCTGAGGCTGAATATTTTCTAGGATTTAATATTGGTAATAATTTATAAACAGACCCTTAGTGCATTACTTGTCTAACTTTATCCCTTTCTTTCCTTTTAGCTGTATTCATTCTCAGTCTAGCACTGGAACTGATCCTGATGTTTTTCCTACTAAAACTGAAAGGGATCTGATGGTTCATGGCCCAGTTTAGTTTAATATTTTCCTTATTGGTTTTGGATTGCTAGGTAAAGAAATGATTACCTTTGACCTTAAACTTAACTTTGAAAATGGAGAGCATTTGAGGATTTGAGAATGTGTCCAACACAAGCTAAACGTGCCGGGGCTTCTTATAGAGCTGAAAGGGAGAAGAACGTGTGCAGTCATGCCCTAGCTTCTCCCTCTCCGAGTGACAGCCATTCTTACCCTTTATGTACAGGTTTTTATTTGTTAGAAGATTAGTCAAGTGTGAGACAAGACAAACATGAGGCTGGGTAGGACTGAAGGAGACAGAAAGTGAAGTGCCCAGTCGAGCTGACCTCTTGCTTTGTTTCCTGTTATCTCGTTTGACTCCTGGCCAAAAACTTTTATCCTCAAGTTAGTGAGTAAATCATAACAGACAGGATTAGACGTTTCAAACTAGTGCCAATCCACCTAGATGCAGCTTTAGTTATAGATTCATACATAGCAGCTTATAAGAGATTAATTTTACGTGCCAAGATCTCTGTACATGGAAATATTAATGCCAGAGGCTCTAGGATGGTTTCAACAGAAAATGATAAGTGTGCAAAATATAATGAATGTATTGCTTTGAATAAACTCATATACTTTGAGTTATCATTGGCAATTATCTTGAAAACTCAAGTCAGAGACAAAATTTATACTATAGAATGTATACTGTAGAATCACAAGCTTTTGTCAGTCATGCAGTCCAGATATCATGTGCATATGATAATAAGTTCATTGGTCCAGTTTTAGCTTCCTAATAAGCCTTCAGAATTAACTCATAAATACAAGTTACTGGTTCCATAGTCCTACAGATTAAGATGAAGCCATTTTCTAATGATATTACATGGTTTAATAGCTGGACATCATACTTCCAAGGTGCTCCATGTGTCCATGCGTGCTAAGTCGCTTCAGTCATGTCTGACTCCTTGTGACCCTATGTACCATAGCCCGCCAGGCTCCTCTGTCCATGGCATTCTCCAGGCAAGAATATTGGAGTGGGTTGCCATGTCCTCCTTTAGGGGATCTTCCTGACCCAGGAATCGAACCCACATCTCTACGTCTCCTGCATTGGCAGACGGGTTCTTTACCACTACTGCCACCTGGGAAGCCTGGTGTCTCCATAATCTATGGCAATAGGAACAGGAAAATTCAAAGCACCCATGCTTCTGTCCTAACAGATAAAATAAGGATAATTTTTTTTTAAAGTAAATTAAGGCTAAGAGTAATCAGAAATTTATTTTTTTAATTTTTAGTTTTCGGCCACATGGCATGTGGCATCTTAGTTCCTTGACCAGGGCTTGAACAGGCACCCCTTGCATTGAAAGTGTGGGGTCTTACCTACGGGCTGCCAGGGAAGTCCCCAAAGAAGGGTATTTTAGTGACTGACTTATACAAGTGAATTATATTTTTGCCAGAGAGAAGTAGAAAGACAAGTAATAATGTCTGATTATATTCTAAGGGTATTTTACTTTAGTCAGCTTAATTTACTTCATAAAGAGGACACAATCAGTTTTACTTTCTAATCACCTTCTTGAAATTCATTATTGCTTGGAGAGCACTGCTTTACTATCATTGATTTTTTTATATTGGGAAAATCTCCAACTGTGTGAGTTTGTGATCCTATCTTATGAAAGCCCTGGTACACCACAGACTCTTTTGGCTGGCACAAATGAGTTCAACCTTAAAGGCTACAGCCAGAGTTTACTCTTTACAAAACCAGATTTCTGCTAGTGTGGCTCTGCATTTTTCATCAGCCACTTGGAGTAACATGGTCCTTGGTGTATTTTTTTTCTCCCAGATACCAACAGGAAAAGAATCTGAGTTGTAGCTAAGTGCTCCTGACATGGCAGACTGTTGATGTAACTGGAGAAGCTTCTGATTCTATTGATAGAGGTCACAAGGGCGTGCTAGCCAATGATTGGGTAAAGAGATAGAGGTTCCTTCTCACAGAGGGAAGGAGCTATAACATGAAGACCATGGTCTTTGCTTTATTATCTCTGAACATGTAAAGGGCACCAAGTTCATTAGTCCAGATGCATTGAAATTTCTGATAATGACTGGACATTTACAAGAAAGAAAAAAAAAAAAACAAAAAGGAAACAAGATGAAACAAAGGCATGAGGGGAAAACCAGACAGCCTGTGTTCTCTGAAATGCAAGGAAAGAAAGGTGGGGGCGTGTGATGGTTCCCAACATCCCCTGGAGAAGGGAATGGCTACTCACTCCAGTGTTCTTTCCTGGAGAATTCCATGGACAGAGGAGCCTGGTAGGCTACAGTCCATGGGGCTGCAAAGAGTAAGACACAACTGAGTGACTAACACTTTCACACTTTTCAGATTTGGATGGGGTTTCAGGAGTCAGATCTGCCTGTGACCTGCAAAAGCCTGCAACCAAGGGATCAAAGCCAAAATCAACAGTCAACCCCCAGATTCAGAGTAAGCATTTCTCTAAAGGGGCTGAACTCAGAGGAAGGAAAACTGAAGTCACCAAGGCTAAGCAGATAGGACCAGATATTTAAGAGACAGAGTCTGGAGGGAGTTCCTAAGGAGATGGAGGGTGGCTTCATGTGTGTCCCATTAGGGCTGGAGGGAGAGGCTAAGAAGAGCACAGAGCACTTACATGTGTAAAGAGAACAAAGATCAGTGGCTTCCAGAGAGACCCTGTCTGTGGAAAGACATCAGGGAGATCGACCACTTGCATGTGCATAAAATATCTAGGAAGAGACCTAGAGACCAGTTCAGTTCAGTTCAGTTGCTCAGTCGTGTCCAACTCTTTGTGACCCCATGAATTGCAGCATGCCAGGCCTCCCTGTCCATCACCAACTCCCAGAGTTCACTCAAACTCACATCCATCAATTTGGTGATGCCGTCCAGCCATCTCATCCTCTGTCGTCCCCTTCTCCTCCTGCCCCCAATCCCTCCCAGCATCAGGGTCTTTTCCAATGAGTCAACTCTTTGCATGAGGTGGCCAAAGTACTGGAGTTTCAGCTTTAGCATCAGTCCTTCCAAAGAACACTCAGGACTGATCTCCTTTAGAATGGACTGGTTGGATCTCCTTGCAGTCCAAGGGACTCTCAAGAGTCTTCTCCATCACCACAGTTCAAAAGCATCAATTCTTTGGCACTCAGCTTTCTTCACAGTCCAACTCTCACATCCATACATGACCACTGGAAAAACCATTGCCTTGACTGGATGGACCTTTGTTGGCAAGTAACGTCTCTGCTTTTGAATATGCTGTCTAGGTTGGTCATAACTTTCCTTCCAAGGAGTAAGCGTCTTTTAATTCCATGGCTGCAATCACCATCTGCAGTGATTTGGGAGCCCCCAAAAATAAAGTCTGACACTGTTTCCACTGTTTCCCCATCTATTTCCCATGAAGTGATGGGACCAGATGCCATGATCTTCATTTTCTGAATGTTGAGCTTTAAGCCAACCTTTTCACTCTCCTCTTTCACTTGCATCAAGAGGCTTTTGAGTTCCTCTTCACTTTCTGCCATAAGGATGGTGTCATCTGCATATCTGAGGTTATTGATAGTTCTTCCGGCAATCTTGATTCCAGCTTGTGCTTCTTCCAGCCCCGCGTTCAGAGACTAGTAGGATTGGTTATCTCTGAGGAGGGAGACTGTGTGATATCTCCTCCAGAAAGAAGAGGCGTTTTCACTGTATTCTGGTTGTGTTTTGTTTTAATTCTGAGTTACATAAATATAGCAAACAGAAGTTGTGTTTTTAAAGAAAATTAAGTTTTTATAGTCAAGTTTTAAAAGTTAAAGTTAAATTAAAAATTAAAGTGTTTAAATTGAAAAAGTTTAACTTTAAAATTTAAAGTTAAGTTTTAAAATCAAGTTTTCAAAAAAAATTAAGTAAAATTAAAAAACAAAACAAAACAAAACAAAAACTTCCTCCAAGAAGAGTGGGAATGAAAGGGTAGGGAAGAAAAGAGAAGTAGAATATAAACGGGAAATAAGAGACCATTTTCTTCATGGTTTAGTTTTAGCTGGTAAATTCATGAATGTTTCTAAGGCCAGCAAGTATGGGTCATCTTTGCTATTTTCATCATGAATTAAAAAGTGAAAGTGTAAAAATGTATCAATGTCCCTATTCTTCTTTAAAAGAGTATTTTAAGTATGACCGTGACTGAAAAATTGGGCCCATAATCAAGTGGGAATTATATATAAACAATCTGCCGGTCACTTAACAACATATTTTGTTATTCATAGTAAATGTTATCAAAAAACATTTCTAGTTTCACACCGATGCATTTTTTGAAAATGCTGAAATCACACCAAATCTTAAAAACCACTGCTGGAAATGTGTGGTCCAACCCAGATAGCACATAATGATACTTGAAATAAAGTTAACATAGTAATCTGTATAAGACAAAGAGTGAATATATACTGAGGAGTATTAACTAAAGAAGGCTAAACATGGTAAATATTGGCAGTATTATGGGAAATCCATCTCTCTCCAGTTACTATGGAAAGTTTTCTTGGAGAAGAGAAATTGCTATCGAATGAACAAAGAGAGCAGAGGGAATGCCAGGCATGTAATACCTGGGAACATTCAGAGATGCACAAGGGATAACTAGGTAAAGCCCAAATAAGTAGATGTTCTTAGGGGAAATGAATTGTCCAGAGGATGAAAAGCAGGAAGAGAGTCAGCCTAGCAAAGAAATGGGAGAAGAGGCTGGAGGAAGAGGCAAGATAGAACACATATCATGTTCAATGGAATACGACTCAGCTCTAAAAAAGAACAAAATGTTGCCATATGCAGCATCATGGATTCAACTAGAGATTATCATATGAAATAAAGTAAGTCAGAAAGAAAAAGACATATATATGTATATATATATGATATTGTTTATATGTAGAATCTAAAATATGGTACAAATTAACCTATCTACAAAACACAAACAGACTCACAGACATAGAGCTCAGACTTGTGGTTGCCAAGGGAGAGGCGGGGGGAGAGGGATGGACTGGAAGTTTAAGGGTGGTAGATACAAAGTATCACATTTAGAATGTATAAACAGTTTAAGGTCCTACTGTATAGCACAGGGAACTCTATCCAGTCTCTTTAGATAAACCATAATGGAAAAGAATATTTTAAAAAGAATGTACATATGTGTAAAACTGAGTCACTTTGCTGTACAGTAGAGATTGGTACAACATTGTAAATCAATTATACATCAATTTTAATAAAAGAATATACACATGTTCAGAATGTTAAGCTGCACAGTCCCCTGGCAAATGACAAGACTATCAACAAGCCTGTTGGCAAGAGATTGTGAATGGGATGAGGAACCAGACAAAGAGAGTGTTTCAATAAAAAATTGATCAGTAGTGTCAGGGCTGCATAAGATACAAGAAAAATAAGGACCTACCAGAATCCTTTCATTCATCAGCCGCGGGTGATTGGGGACCTTAAGAGCAGAGTCAGGGCAGGGTGGAGCAGGAACAGACTTTTATGATTTGCAAGCTGGGTGAGAGTTGGAGACATTGAGTTCAGGCAAATCTTAAAAGAAGCATGGCTGTGAAGGAAATAAGGAATTTGAATGGCTAAAAGTGTCAAGAGGGGATTTCTTTCATTTTGTAGATGAGAGGATATTGAACGCTACATGGAAATGAACAGTAATGAGAGCCTGACCCCTATCTCGTGTTAGCGGTACAGTAAGGTGGCTAAGCGTGACAGCCACGAGCACAGGAAAACTGGCCTTGGAAAGAAGACATTGTTTACAGAGAAGGAAGGAAGAACTAAGTTTTAAATTCACATCCTATGGCCTCTACCTCAGCTTAAGCACCTTCAGTCCTTAAGGAGGTATTGCATTATTTTCATGCATGTTTAGTCCAGAACCCTTACATATATCTGGATATCCTGAACACTCATGGGACCGTTTGCATGCTGGCTCTTCAGCATCTGGAGACAACCCAACTAAAAGGGATTTAGAGAGTTCTAGGGTCAACACTTCACTTAAAAGTACAGCAGTGAATGTTCCTAATTGAGGTTGAATAAACCATCCCCCTTGAGTCCCACTACTGTGCTCAAAGTCCCTCTGGCCAACTCTGTGGACCCAGGAACACAGAATTATTGACAAAAATTCCTAAGACCAGGCCAGAAGAAAACTCCTCTTGACCAGAGGTCCCCAACCTTTTTGGCACCAGGGACTGATTTCATGGAGGACAATTTTTCCATGGACCAATATGGAGGGGATGATTTCAGAATGCACATTACATTAATTGTGTTTCTATTATTATTGAAATGTTATTTATTTATTTTTATTTCTATTATTATTGTATCAGCTCTACCTTAGATCATCAGGCATTAGATTTCGGAGGTTGGGGACACCTGCTCTAGACAATGCTATAAGGAGTCTGGGTTGTATACCTCGTAAGGGAGGAGGTGGGCCCAGTCTCTTTCCTAGGGCCCATTTAGGTCCGGAAGCTCCAGAGCCAACCAGTTGAGGACCAAGGTCAGACCTGTGTCTATTAGAATGAAAACTCTGTGAGGGGCAGGTGCTTTGCTTGTCTTTAGTCCCTGGCATATACCAAAAGACGAACTGAATAAATGGAAGCATTCTACCTATAGCACCAGCACAGAACCTTGGTGATGCTTCTGCTGAGCTCTTACTAGACAGGTCACAGACGAGAGTGGGGGATCAGGCAGTTCTCTGGGCACACAGCAGTAGTGCTCGGGAACTTTGCAAAGGGATTGATGGGTGGCAGAAGGCCAGGAGTGGTCTCCAAGGGACAAGTAGGGGCAGATAAGGGTTGAGATTCAAATTAGGGACATTTGTGTCCTCAACACAGAAGTAGTATTCATCATCAGTCATACAGAGCCTTGATTTTCTTATCTATAAAATGAAGATAATAACACCAAGTCCCTCATGTTTTTGCTGTTAAGATTAAACAACACCATGTTTAAGTGTAAAGGTCTTAGCACAGTTGGTGGAAAACTGTTGGACCTTAGACAAGAGCCTCTTTTCTCCCATCCTCAGCACCCTGGACAGAGTAAGTTCTTATCACCAGGGAGAAGAATGTGCAGTGTTTGCATGGAGTCAAGTGTAGTTTCATATGGGAATGCAGTAAGGTGATTATGGCAGTTATTGCCCTAAAGACTATGAGTGACAGTGAATGTAAACTCCACAGCTGACAGCCTGAATCAATACATATCAGGAGTAATGATCCATTGACTTCTAGGTAATGAGAGAAAGTTATGATGTTGTGGATGTATTATGGCTTCTTGGAATTTTTATTGTGTTCCTCATGCATTAATATAATAACAAGAAGTATGAATCATTTGCTTCTGGACTGCAAGAAGCTTCAGACTGAGATATTGATCATTTAATGTCAGAAAGTCAGCCCTGGAAGAAAAACAGCCTGCACAGTGCCATGGCACCAACTGACACGTGCTTTTAATTTGCAGCTAGCCACGCTAGGTGATTTGCTTCTGGAATTATTTGGGTCCTGTTTGGGAAAAAAACACCTGTCATGTTAGAAGGGGAGTACATAAGTCAATCAAATATGGGCACTGAAAGTAAATTTTAAAATGGAAAATTGAGCATTATGTCCACAAACATTTTTGGTGTCCCCTGTGTGCTTAACTTTGTTCTAGGCATCAGAATACAGACTTTCATATCACACATGCCCTATCATGAAGACATTTGTGCTGCGGTCACAGATGGAGCCAAATTAATGATGAATTGGAAGGCAAGATGGTAAATAGGAAGTTTAATGACAGATGACAGATTGAATAAGATAGGAGCTCAGAGGAGTGAATCTTAACACAAACATGAAGAACCATGGCAGACAGTGTCCCTTGATATTAAAGGTTGATTAAGAATTACCTCTATATGTGGGAAAAATGTGAGGATGCGTGCCAGAGCACTTCAGTCATGTCCAACTCTGTGTGACAGCATGGATTGTAGCCCGCCAGGCTCCTCTGTCCATGGGATTCTTCAGGCAAGAATACTGGAGTGGGTTGTCATGCCCTTGTCCAAGGGATCTTCCCGATGGCATGAGCCAATACGTAGTTGAGAAAAAGCATGGTATTTGAATGGAGAGGAGAAGAGGCCGCTGGAAAGAGTTTGCTATTACATATGTTGCAAGGCCAAGGGTGTTGGGAGACAAATATGCAGAAAGAGGAAGAATTTAGGCAACAATCTGACTTGCATTTCATGTTGAGATAAGTAGCCTTTATCTTTTAAGTGAATTTTACTGAAGCCACGGCTGGACCTTTAAGAGTTTTAGGCAGAGTTATCACCTGATTACATTTAATTATATCAATATTTCATGAAGTAGTAAGCTAAAAGGCGAAGGATATTTATATACCATGGAAGTGAAGTTGACTGGGCACTCAACTCTGAGGCAGACTCCCTTGTGATCACCTCTAGTCATTTATGGCCAGTGTTCCACCTCTCTTGTTTTCTCTCTGAGCGTACCATCGAGTAACATCCTGTATTCTCTTTCATGCTGCTGCTGCTAAGTCGCTTTAGTCATGTCCGACTCTGTGCAACCCCATAGACGGCAGCCCACCAGGCTCCCCCGTCCCTGGGATTCTCCAGGCAAGAACACTGGAGTGGGTTGCCATTTCCTTCTCCAATGCATGAAAGTGAAAAGTGAAAGTGAAGTCTCTCAGTCGTGTCCAACTCTTCGCGACCCCATGGACTGCAGCCTACCAGGCTCCTCTGTCCATGGGATTTTCCAGGCAAGAGTACTGGAGTGGGGTGCCATTGCCTTTCTTTCATGCTAGGCATACCTAATAATCTCCTGTGACTGGGACATAAGTGATGTTTGTATAATTTACATATCCATAGTCACTTGTTGAGGTTTTGTGTGGTATTAAAGAAGAACACACAAAATTGTATACAAATATTCCTCCCTTTGCCAATCACATATATTTTTGAAGCTGAATTTTTAAAAATAATTTACTTAACAAAAACAATGCATCATGACAGATTGAAGGCAGGACATATATGACAATTCAGCTATTTTTTCTCAAGTCAGATAGGAAAAAGATTTGCAAAAGATGTAAAATGAAGACATGCTTCTCCTTGAAATGTTTTGTTTCAGAAGATATATTTTCAATAACTTATTATTTATATTAGCATATAAGCAGTCTATCTGTTTCAATTTTGAATACAGAAAGCATCAGTATGTATAGCCTATATAAAAACTCCCTTTGGGGGTCCTCAATAATTTCTAAGAGTGTAAAGAAGTTCTTAGAACAAGAACAAAAACAAAAAACTGAGAACTACTATGCTAGAACAACCGGGTGACTGAAATCTTACATTTTATTCAAACGTTTTATTTATGTTCACCAGTTTCCCTAAGCCAGTAGCAACTACTTCCCTTCTCTTAAATCCTGTTAGCACCTTATTTGTACAGTATCATTTATTACAGCTTATTATGGCTTCTTTTTGTGGTCGTTTAGTCCCTAAATTGTGTCTGACTCTAGCCTTTCCCTTCTCCAAAGGATCTTCCTGGCCCAGGGATCAAACCTAGGTCTCCTGCATTGGCAGGAGGATTCTTTACCACTGAGCCACCAGGGAAGCCCATGGCCTCTTTTACCATGTATTAAATCTCTTATTAGAATGTAAGCTTCATGACGGTAGGATCTATATGTAATTTATCTTTCTGCCTCCCACTGTATCTATCACATTTGTAGCACTAAATAACTACTAGTTTGGTGAGCACAACACATAAAACGAGCACACAAAAACTTCCATCGCCAAGACCACTCGTATTTGGTATTTGAATCATGCTTCTTGACTACATTTTACCACTGGACCCAAATTCAGATTGCAGGTGTATCTCACTCTTTCTTCTGTCCCATGTTTCTCTTCTGAAAAAAAAAGAAAAAAAAACCCAGATTCTATATAGTACTAGTATCAGATATAATTTCTCAAATTAATCAGAAGAAAAAGCATCAGTGCCCAAAAGTCTCTGGGAAATAAGCCAATAAATATCTCGGTATTCTATCATGTTAGTCACTATTGACCATATAAGAGAGAGAGTTATGAGAAAAGGGAGAAAGGCAATCTTGTCTATTGAAAATTGTATAATTTTTGCTTCCTGCATTCACATTCTTTGCCATCTGAGCCACCAGGGAAGCCTACATTCACATTCTTAATGATGACTAATTAAGTTCTCATTAATCAGGGGTTATTATTGACCCCTTATTAAGGGATCATAGATATGATTAAATGAAAAACTATGGGCATCAATGAACAGTAAAGAGACAATTTAAAGGTGTTAATCTAAGTGCATTCTTACAAAAGAATTTAATCCCTCCTTCCTTTATTTAAAGCAATTATTAAAATTCTTTGCATGACCTGCATTTGAGTTTTAGTTAAAAACAAACAAACAAAAAACAAAACTAAGTTCCTCATGAAAGAAATTTCAGTAGAAAATTCAGGTGGTATGGTTTCAATTCAGTGAAAACATAAACACTTCTCATTAATTTCCTCAATTATATGCAAACATTTGAGTAGATCTTAGGATCACAGTGACTAGTAAAAGGTAATCCGTCACTACAGGAAATTATTTCTTGCACTCCAACACTTTGCTGCATTATTTTTTCAATAGAATAACAAGTTATTTTCTTGATATAAATCTGACCTATTAATATCTGATTTATGTGCTTGCTATGGTGTTTCATCACGGAGAGAGAACAGGCAAAGCTGCATAGCATGTTGTCAATAGGTCTTTGTTCTGTCAGAGAAAAAAATACAGCTTTTCCCTTGAAATACTTCTTCACATGCATGGGGTGCTTATGGAATCACCAAGACTTAGGTGTATTAGCTACAGCAGAATAGCTCTTTGAGCTAATTTCTTGCTATAAAAAACCTTGCTTCACAAATTTTAAAAATATGTAAAAATATGAAGAAAATTGAAATATAAATACCAAGAAAAGCCTCTGACAGAAAAGCTGATCATGACTGCCTGAGGCCTGAGGTGACTATTGAATTGAAAGCTTCTATTTGCCTTTTCTCTACTTTTTTTTTTTTTTCACTCAGCAAAAGCCATTATGACCTTATAGGCCAGTTAATATCATGCCATTTCATTAATCATTTTCCATTGCCCTGAGAACACATAGAAAATGTTAACATGGTCCCAACCCTGCCTGATCCAACCTGATTCATGGCTCCAGTTCCAGTTCTCATTCTAACTCAACCATCTCTTCTCTATCTTCTACATGTGGGATGATTTCTATTTGTTCTTCAAGTCTCAGCTTAAATGGAACTTCTTGAGAGAAGGATTCCCTGATCCCTCAATCTAGATTAGGTCTCCCAGGTTTTTCCATATCTTTAGGTTCCTTTATACTATTTCTCAAACTTTATAATTATATATTCACTTATGAATTTAATTGTGTTTCCCCTCCAGATTGAAAGCTCCCTGAAGAAAAGGAAGCTGTTTACCAGGTTCTCCATTGAGTGAGAGGAGTATGCATGCCAGTGACTGATGTCTATTAAATAGTGGGCATGTCCCTTTTTTTAAACTTTTTATTTTGTATTGGGGTATAGCTAATTAACAATGTTGCGATAGCTTCAGGTGAATAGCGAGGGGACTCAGCCATAAATATACATGATGCATTCTCCCTCAAACTCCCTTCCCATTCAGGCTGCCACATAACATTGAGCAGAGTTTCATGTGCTATACAGTAGGTCCTTGTTGGTTATCTACTTTAAATACAGCAGTGTGTTCATGTCCATCCCAAACTCCCTATCTCATACTCAGCAACCATAAATTCGTTCTCTAAATCTAGGAGTCGCCTTTTGTTTTGTAAGTAATTTCATTTGTATCATTTCTTTTTGGATTTCACATATAAGGGATATCATGCAATATGTTTCCTTCTCTGTCTGACTTACTTCATTCAGTATGAAAATCTCTAGATCAGTCTATGTTGCTGCAGATGGTATTCTTTAATTCTTTGTAATGACTGAGTAATAGTCCATTGTATATATGTACCACATCTTTATTCATTCCTCTGTCAATGGACATTAAGGTTGCTTCCATGTCCTGGCTATTATTGTAAACAGTGCTGCAGTGAACACTGGGGTGCATGTATTCTTCTGGATCATGAACATGTCCTTTTTGATGGAATAAACCTTTAATTAATAGATGTTCAGATGATCATGCCACATATTACCAGTGTGCACCTCCCCTTTCTCATGAAGATCCTTACCAAGGTAAAGTCTGGCAAACTTCATCAATGAGAAGACAAGATTCCGAATTCTAGTGACCAAGATGAACTGAAAAACTTTTTCTTTAATTTTCCTGGACTCCCCTGAACCTTTGAGGAAGGCAGAAAAAGTCTTTGCCTCAAGCATTATTTTCTTCAGGTGACACCATCTGGGAATACAGGTAGCCATCAGGTACCACCAGACCACTTCTTTTGGTACCTGCAAGAGTAACTTCTCTTCTCAGCCACAAATAGGTTATTTCTTTTCAAACCCTTGCAGAGACCATATTTCCAATATCCCAACATGCCTGAGGTGAGAGATTGTTGATCAGTGGCCAGCTGTACCTTGGGTCTTAGTCTGAGTGTGAAGAAGGATGAAGTCAGGAAGAGCTCTGTGAACACACTATGGAATGCAGCCTTTTGTAGACAACCCCTGTACAGGAGGAAATGTTTTTCTTCAAGACCATTCATGATTCTGGTTTCCTAATTCCATTTCTGAGCAGCTTCTCTGCACTGTGTTGGCTGTCTTTGGGAAAACAGAAGGCCCTCCTGAAGATGGTGAAACTGTCCCTTGTCTCTCAGTAAGTTCCCTTGATCTTGCCTCTTTGTCTTGATTTGGACTTTATGTTGAATCATCTATTTTCCCATGCTCTTCCTAATTAATTTGCTAGGCTAAATTAGTGCCAAATAAATAATGAGTTTCCAAATTAACTGACACCATAATGGAACAGAGGTTTAATTAATTTACTATCAGGGGCCTTCTACAGACAATTGTAAGTTTACAGCATAAAGTGATGGTATTTATTAATGTGGAAAGTTGTCTTATTTTAACAGGTGATTTTAATAACCAGATATTAATATGGAGACCTTTTCATTCTCATCTCTGTAAACAACAGGATTCAGGTCAAGCAAAGATGTACTAATATTCAGTACACTTCATTTCATATAAGGTTATTTGATTTTGCTTATGTAGCATTGAGAATAGTTGATAATTCTTTCAGCCTTAATAGTTTAAGTATTCAAGGTGATTTTTAATGCCTACTCATATATTACAGGCATAAACATATGCAGAAATCTCTGGTATTTGCCTTTCACTGAATCATGAATTGGAAGCTTTCTACTAAGACTGCCTTTAGTGTATGCACTATTTCCATCTCTTCTATTTCCCTAAATAGATTCTTACATGTCAGCTATTTCTATGGAACCCTAGGTGGACCATAAATTGGTGGAGACTGTATAATAGCTGGTAACTTCTACTTGGTAAACATATGATTTGGGAAAATCATATTCTCTGAGAACTCTGATTTATTCTTGCATTAAATGTAGATATTGTAGATATTCAATCACCCTCCTTATTAAATCCACTGGGTTGTTTGGACTATCTGTATCAGTAATACAAATTGGTAGTAATAACAATGATTCCCATTATTTTGTTATCATTTAGAATTTCTACCTTCTAAGCCTCTGATAGGTTCCTCTTTTGGCCAGCTCTAACCGAACCAGATGGTGATAGGATTCTGAAATGTAGGTCTCAGTATACTTCAACTAACCTGAAAGATAGAGTGAAGTTTGTATAAAAATGTCTGGCTAGAAAAGTATATGCCTCTTAAGATCAATGGTTTGAGAGGGTAATTAATGAAGAAGGGGAGATAGAATTTTCTCAGTCTTTAAAGAGTATGAAGCAGAAATAGGTGGGGCTATAAGTAATACTGAAAATATAGATGATTCATATGACAGAGAGAGAGAGGAGGGGAGAATAGATGAGAACATTAAATAAAGTTAATGCTCTGTCATGTAAGTATTCAATAAACTTTCTAATTAATATTTCAGTGTATTTTTTAAAAGGTGTGGTTTTTCTATTTGCATTAAATAAAATGTTATAATTTATGCTAAGAGAAGATGTGAATATCTGTGTAAATGTCACTTAGGATTTCTCTATGAAGCAGCAATAAGCAGTTTAAACAAGTATGTAAGACCCATCACAGAATATGCTCGAGAGAGGAAAGATAGATTCCCATGGCCACTGAAATGGGAGCAGTTACTTGATGTTCTAAAGCTGAAAAAATTTTATATTCGTAACATTTATTTCTCTCATGAATAAGTTACTTTAAAAAAACTAAAAATTTGAGGGGACAAAGGTGAAGAAAGGAATGAAGGAACTATAAATGTTCTTCTACTTCAAAAATTTTCTGACATCTGAGCCAGAAGACTTTCTGCATCTATCAGTGACTTCTTCTTCATGTGTCATAGAATGAGTTCAGCATGCTAAAACTGAAATGTATGAAGAGTTAATATGCATTAGTCAGGAGAAACTTTGTGCCTCTGCATAGATAAACTCCACAAGAAAATTCTTAAAGGGAAAAATTAGCTGCTGGCACAGGATATATGTCTTAATAATATTACCTGTACTCTCTTGAGACTCGTATCTTTTTCTCTCTAGACAGACAAAGATAGAGTCCATGGTAGAACATCCAGTATGTATTTTTATATTTAAAACCTCTTACTGATTTATCTGTCATTCAAAATAAAATCTGTTGTACTCAGCATTACTATTTTCATTTTAGAAATGAGGCAACAGATTTAGAGAGATTTAAGAACAAGAACAGAGTCATTCAGCTAGTAAGTTGCAGAGCTGAAATTCAAAGAGGGGCAATGTTTTCATGTTCCTTGTGCTTTGCTGCTGTTGCTGCTAAGTTGCTTTAGTCGTGTCTGACTCTGTGCGACCCCATAGACGGCAGCCCACGGGGCTCCCCTGTCCCTGGGATTCTCCAGGCAAGAACACTGAAGTGGGTTGCCATTTCCTTCTCCAATACATGAGAGTGAAAAGTGAAAGTGAAGTCGCTCAGTTGTGTCCGACTCTGTGCGACCCCATAGACAGCAGCCCACCAGGCTCCTCCGTCCATGGGATTTTCCATGGGGTGCCATTGCCTTGTGCTTTAGCTATAGTGTAAACCTGGACTAATGAAAATATGTGCCTTTTGGCAAATATGTCTCATAATCATGCCTGGTTTTAATGCTTGTGGGTCTTAGGACACAGATATCAATGTAGGTCCATAAATCTAAGTGTTATGGCACCCCACTCCAGTACTCTTGCCTGGAAAATCCCATGGACAGAGGAGCCTGGTAGGCTGCAGTCCATGAGGTTGCGAAGAGTCAGACACGACTGAGTGACTTCACTTTCACTTTTCACCTTCATGCATTGGAGAAGGCAATGGCAGCCCACTCCAGTATTCTTGCCTGGAGAATCCCAGGGACGGCGGAGCCTGGTGGGCTGCTGTCTCTGGGGTCACACAGAGTAGGACACAACTGAAGCGACTTAGCAACAGCAACAAACTGTTTAACTATATTTTTATCCTTGTATCCTGAGAAATCTACCTTTATCAAGCAAGTTTTTTTTTTAATTTAATTGAATGATAATTACTTTACAATGTTGTGTGAGTTTCTGTTGTACAATGACATGAATCAGCCTTATGTATACATATATCCCCTCCCTCTTGAATTTTCCTCCAACCCCACCCCTCCATCCCACCCCTCTAGGTCAACACAGAGCACCAGACCGAGGTTCTTGTGTCATATAGCAAGTTCCCACTAGCTATATGTTTTACACATATACACATGTGTGCATTTCAGTGTGACTCTCTGAATTCATCCCACCCTCTCCTTCACCCACTGTGTCCACAAGTCTCTTCTCTACATTTGCATCTCTATTCCCATGGACAGATGAATGGATAAAGAAGTCGGGGTATGTATATACAATGGGATATTACATGGCCATGAAAAGGAATGAATTTGAGTCAGTTGAACTGAGGTGGACAAACCTAGGGCCTGTTATACAGAGTGAAATAAGTTAGAAAGAGAAAAAAAAGTCATATACTGATGCCTATTTATGGAATCTGGAAAAATGGTAGTGATGAACAAGGCCAGCTTTGAATTGAGAACTCTTGGTCTCCTTGTATTTCCAAGATGTAACTCATATCCCAGCTCCCTTCTCTTCGCACCCTAGGCTATGTCTTGTGCCCTGAAGGGCCTTACGTATAACTGTGTAGATACTCCAGGCCCTGTAGCCACACCCTATCCAACACCTCCCCGCCAACAGCTGGCTTCCCTTTGGCCTGGAGATACACACATGTGCTCCGAAATCCACCTCAAAAAAGCAGACCCACACAGGCTCTGCAAGTGTGTGCAGGACAGTCTGGGTGGAAATTTCAGTTTCCCTTGTATCCAAAGTCTGGTCTATAAGTCGGGGGTCTGGGGGTGTGCACTCTGTATCAGCTACATGCATTTGCTCCTGTGGATTTCTTAATCCACAAGGAGGGGCACAATCAGAGGAGGGACGAGGAGGGGTAGAGGCCCCTGATGTTGGGTATAAGGATGGTTCTGCTCACACTTGTAATCTGTAGTAGCAGGGACAGAAATGGTTCCCATAACTTGAAATAACCAATCATTCATTACCTGTTCATAGGTCAGCACTCTTTTCATTCATCTCAGAAAGCAGTGGTTGAGGATCTTTCTTACCTTCTCTCTAATCTTCACCTACTACTCCTCTGTACTCAGGAATTGAGGTAAAGAAAGAGAAAGCAAGTGCAAAACATATCAGTTCAACTCATTTGACATACTCTCAAATTTTCAAAAGAATTCTGGTCTACATTAGCTACAAGGCCAGTCTGAAATCGTCTCAGCAAATGCTTGAAAAAATGGACCAAGAAAGAGCAAAAACCCACTTCACTATAAGCTAGCCCACCAGTGTTCTCCCTGGAATCTGGGCCAATAACTCATGATGCTACTTACCAAACTGTTCTATGCCCTTCCCTTTACATCCATCATAAGAAATGTGCTAGGCCCCAAGAAGCTTCAGAATTAAAGAATTAAGACTCTAGGACTGAGCTGACTGAAAAGTCATCACCTTATGCCTTTTATCAGTGTATATCAACATAAATTGTTTGAGAGAAAAAATTACTTCCTGATGTTCTTCATGTTGAAACATATGCAGTGCAGGCTCTGCCAGGAAGAATGTGTAGATGCCTGTTGTCAGTACTCATTAGCAGTCTGAAGAGACTGTTGAGTATGAAGCACATAATATGGGAAATTGATCAAAGACTTATCTCTAGTTTCTGTGGAAATTAGCATATTTACCTAAAAAGTGATACTGTTGCAGGAAGGGGGACCCCTTCCACGGCCCAAAAGTGCACTCTTGGCTAACACTCAGAAATGAGTTGTCCGAGGAGACACACATGGTGACAAAGCAAGAGATTTTATTGGAAAGGGCTCCCCGGTAGAACCAGGAGGGTAAGGAACCCAGGAGAACTGCTCTGCCACGTGGCTCATGGTCTTGGGTTTTATGGAATGGGATTAGTTTCTGAGTTGTCTTTGGCTAATCATTCTGACTCAGCGTCCTTCCTGGCAGTGTATGCATTCCTCAGCCAAGATGGATGCCAGCAAGGATTCTGGGAGGTGGTTGGACACGTGGTGTCTCCTTTTGACCTTTCCCAAACTCTTCTGGTGAGTGGTGGCTTATTGGTTCTGTGTTCCTTACCATGACCTCCTGTCATAAAATAACTCACACAAATGGTTACTACGGTTCCTGGCCAAGGTGGCGGTTTCAGTCTGTGTGCTTCCCCTGACAACAAAACAGGATAAAATTTCAGGATGAATTTCATCTAACTCAATCCCTTTGCTTTTAGAAATGTAATATAGATGTTGAAGCTAAAGAGAAAATAAAGCTGAAGTTAGAAAAAAGCTATCATAAAAACATCATTAGTCATAAGTATTTTAATAAACAAGTCTACTTTAAGGGAAGCTATCTATTCAAGTTTCAGAGACTGGTTGGTGAAAATACTAATGTAAGAACTCTTCCTCTTTTTCCTAAACATAGTGGAAAAGTAAATCAATTATTTTATGAACAGGCTATTACTAAGAAACATGAAATGAGAACAGAATGAAGATGGAATGAAACCGTTTAAATACACATGTTTTACTTAAAACATAAGTGAAAGCAAGTCCTTGCTTAATGAATTTACCAAATTTTCTAACGTGTGCATTAACCACTGTTGTCATTTAGCTGTTGCATAAAGTTGTAATGTTGGTTGCTGAATGAGGCCTTTGTGGTACTCTGCGTTGGTGGGTCCTATTACTTGGCTTATTGTGAAATCGTCTACAGTAATGGTTTCAAACTTTAATGTTCCTGTTACCTGTGGAGCTTGATAAAAATAAGCATCCTGATTCAGCAGGTCTGGGGTGAGGCCTGATATTCTGCATTTGTAACACGTTCTCAGGTAATACTCACGTTGCTGCTCTGTGCACCATACTTTGGACAGCAAAAGCCTAGAGACCTGCATAAAGATATATATTCTGTGGTCTCACTTCTAGAGATTCATACTTAGTACAATAGACCTTGTAATGTTTCTTATTTTATAGGTGTGCAAACGGAGGCTCAAAGAAATATAGTGACATGTAACAAAATAGCAGTCAAGCCAACAGTAGATCAAAGGCCTCCTCATCCCTCAGCCCATTGCTGTTTTCCTTACACAACATCTCCTGTATTGTGGAAACTTCCGCCTTTGTATTTAGGATGTGCCACTTATGCAGCTGCATTAAGGCTCCATGTTCAGAAGGGTCCCATGATTGGGGCTAATGTTCTATGGTTGACATCTTGAAATTTGTAATTATTTTATCTTTGAATTTATGATTTAGAATTAAAGTCCATTGGGACAATGGAGCACATGTAGAGGGAGAGCTTGGAGCCTTGGCTCCACATGTGGACTTGCCTCCTGCAGCCTCCTTACCTCCCTAGGATAGACGATTGCCCCCTGCTATCAACCCCTGATGCCTCAGGCTTTGCTTGGCCTCCCTTGCCCCAGCTCTGCTCTAGACCTCTGTCATCTTCCTCCTGGAGTGGTGATCAGGTTGAACTGGGGAGAGAAGACTCATGTCCCTCCAGCATCCTCCTCTCCTGTGGAGACTGGGATATGCGTGTTGGGGGGATTAGGGTTGAGAGTGTCCTGTGATATCTCAGGGTGCATCAGTATAGCAGTGTGATGGGTTGACAGGAACTTCTCATCTACCCCCATTCAAGTACCAAGCGTGTCTCTGTGCAGAGGTTTAGATCCCTTGGGTTTACCCACATGTCATGAGTTAGAAAGATATTCTAATTATATAATCTAATATATACATTAGATATTATATAATATATTGATAATAATTAATATCAGTTATATATTTGTATTGATTGTCTATATATTAATATTAATGTATAATTTTAATATTATATATTACTGTTCTTATTATATAGATAATACCGTGTCAGTCGCTCAGTCATGTCCAACTCTTTGCAACCCCATGGACTGTAGCCCACCAGGCTCCTTTGTCCACAGAGTTCTCCAGGCAAGAATATTGTAATAGGTTGCCATTCCCTTCTCCAGGGGATCTTCCCAACCCAGGGACTGAACCTGAGTCTCTTGAATTGCAGGCAGACTCTTTACCATCAGAGCTACCAGAGAAGCCCAGATACTAGTTTATATATTATTAGAATATCTTTCTAATTTCAGGGAATGCTCTATTTACACATGCAAAAAATCTAAAATTTCAAGTGATCTCCAATGATGCCAAAGTTGTTAAGCCTTCCTTTCAAGCTCCATACTAGATAACTTGGTTCCCTGGTTAGGAAAACTTTTGTTCATCTTAAATACTTCATGTGCACACTATCTTCAACAAGCACAATAAATTGGTTTACTTGCTTCAGCTTTGTCTGTTCCAAATATCTGCCCCTTCCAGAGTTTTGGTCATTTTCCTGTTTCACCTTGGAGAGTTTTGATAGATTGTCGCTTTTGAGGAATTGGCCCATTTCCCCAAAGTTGTCAACATCATGTGCGTAGTTGTTTGTACTAATACCTTACTCTCTTTTGAATGTTTGTGTGCTATGTAGTGGTGTCTCCCATTTTGCCTCTCAAACTGGTCATTTGTACATCATTTTTTTCCTGTCAGTTTTACTGGGGATTGGTCAATATAATTGTGTTTTTTTTTTTTTTTTTTTTTTTTTTAGTGAGCTCTTATGTTCATAGATTTTTTTTTCTTTCTAATTTTTCTGTGCTTAATGTCATTGATCTACTCTTACTGTTTCCTCCTTTATGCTTGCTTTGGGATTATTTTGTTCTTTTTCTGTGGTTTCTGTGGGTGGAAGGTTGGGTGATTGATTTGAGACCTTTCTTATTTACTAATGGGGTCGCAAAGAGTCGGACACGACTGAGCGACTGAACTGAACTGAATATAAGCATTTAATGCTATATATTTTACTCTAAGTACTATTTGGCTGCATTCCACAAATTTTGATATACTGTGCTTTCAATTTTGATCAATTTCAAATACTTTCATTTGTTCTAGAGCAGGTGTACCAATGATGAATTCTCTGTTTTTATTTATCTGAGAACATCTTTATTTCACCTTCATTCCTAAAGGATATTTTCACTGGATATAGAATTCAAGGTTGATAGCTATTTTTGGTAGACTCTCTAAAAGTGTTGTCCTACTGCTTAACGGACTCCTTGATTTCTGATGATTGTCATTCCAATTATATTTTCCCTATATATAATACGCTTTTTCCCTCTGACTGCTTTCATGCATGTGGAAGGGGTGGTGGAATCTAGTTTTCATGTTTGATTATGGCATGTCTGGGCATGAACTTCTTTGAGTTTATCATGTTTGGTTTTTACTAAGCTCTATGAACCTGTAAGTTTATATATATTTTCAAAGTTTCTATGTATTACTTCTTTAGTTTTTTTTTTTTTCCTAAACTGCCCTCCTCATTTTCCCCTTCTGAGATGCTGGTGACATGAAAGTTAAACCTTTTAGCATTTTTACACAGTTCCATGGGAGAGGGTATGATCATTTTATTTCTTTTTTGGTTTTCCTTTGTGGTGCAAATTGAATCATTTCTGTTTACCTAGGTTTAAGTTCACTGACTCTTTAGCCATCTCTATGCTGCTGTTGGGCACATGAGCTGTATTTTAAATTTTGGTTTTTGTGTTTTTCAGTTCTAAAATTTCCATTTTATTCAATTTATACCTTATATTTCCATGCTGAGATGATCCATCCTTTCAGTGTTGGTCTTTAGGTCTCAGAGCATGGTTATCACGGCTACTTTGAAAGTCTTTGTATCATAATTCCAACATACTGTCATCTTTGGATTGGTGTCTGCTGCTTGTCTCTTACTTTGTGAGTTGTTGAGATTTTCTTCATTCTTCATATAACAAGTAATTTTATATTATATCCTGGAGATTCTGAATATTATATTAATAGATTCTTACATCTTATTTAAATCCTAGAGAAATTGTGTATATTTTCCTTTATTTTAGCAGACAACTAAATTAACTTCAGACCACAAGTTCTAACCCATGTCTTGTGGTCTGTGGATCCAACTCAATTCATTTCTCACTTTGCTCTATTCTTTAGACCTGCTTTGGTTGCCCACTTTGGAAACTACACAGATTTCTGCTCTGTGATTTTGGGTTACCAAAGCTTTGGTATTTGTTCATGTCAGATTCATACACATTGAGCCCTCTCCTCAATATCTGTGACACTCTTTCATTCCCAAAGGGCCCTCTTCTAGGTCTGATGGCCAAAAGCCTAGAGCTTTAGTTTCTGGTTTTGCATGTACTGACACAGCTGAATATGCCTCCAGAACCAAGCAGTAGGGAGATAAAGAGAAACAAAAAGCATTATGAGTCTTTTCAACAAATGGGGTTTGGCAGCTGGATATCCACATGCAAAAGAATAAAGTTGGGCCCCTACCTTACATGGTTTTATTAATATTATAGAGTGATTAGTAGTTGAGTTAGCTGGTTCATTGGGCAGACTTTCAAGCCTAAATATGTGAAAATCTTTTAAACCTTCTACTCTTCTCTTCATGGAGGGAAAGTGGTTGTAAAATATTCTGTCTTCTGTGCGCTGGGTGGATGAAAGTAGTTGAAGGCCCCACCATTTAGTGTGAAGATGTCCTGGAATTCTACTATGCATCATGCAGTGGCCCTGAAAACTTTTATATAGTTATAGTCTCTCTCGCTCTCTCTCTTTCTTTTTTTAAAGATAAGGGGGTTTGTTCCTGCCTCTTTGATGTTGGTTGTCCAAAACCTCTCTAGGTCAATTTCTCCAGAGAGTAAAAATTTGACCCCCCTGCCTAAGAATGGGGTACAATTGGTTTTCAGAAGTAAGAGGCAGGATCATGGATTCCAATTATTTCCTATATTTATATTTAACCAGTTTGATCCTTGCCCACTGAAGAACTTTGTGTCTCCAAGTCCTAAGTACATTGACCAGGGGTGCATATTGTCACTTATCATTAGCATTTTTCCCTACAGGTGCCTTGGTTGGGTTCCTTCTGCCTTAATAAATCAGTTATTTCTCTCTGTGTCATCCCCATAAAAGTATTCTATGGCTACTATCTTTTTTTTTTTCCCCTCCTATATTTGTCTGTATTAACTTAAAACTTTGTTTTCATTCCTGTAATATCACTTAATGTGTTCTTGGGAGAGAAAGGTGATAAACAAGGTTTTTTAATATGGCATGTTTAACTAGAGGCTTAATGTATTGTTTTATTTAAATAAACCAGAGATAACTTAGAACTGATAAAGGCCAAAGAATGCCTTGATCCTCAGTATTAAACTGTATCTGTCCAAATTAGATAATGCAATTAGGAGAATAATGAGGAAACCACCCTCCCGTAGTTCTCCAAGGAGGTTCAAGGGATGAATTAGTCAATGAGAGATAAGTCCTTACATCTTGTGCATTATTTTGGGTGAGATGGTCCTGTGGGGAAGTGGCTCTGTTCTAATGGAAAATGTGAAATGTGAAAATGAATTCATGAAAGGAATGAATTATGGTTATAGATAAGATTGCTAAAATTTGCATATCCTTTCTGTTTGAAGGGTATCTTGGTACTCAACCTGACCCACTGGAGTTTCCTTGGATAAGAGCCTTGGCAGGGACCCAGCCTAAGTAATTTATGGTCTGAGAGTGCTAATTTATATCACATCCATCATCTTCTACCTCATTCCAAGGGAAGAATGTCCTGACTGTGAAAGAATTCTGGGCCAGGACCAGGGAGCAGGGCTGATGTGTAATATTCTTGTATCCACATTATATAAGTGAATTAGGTAAGGTTAAAATAGTGCATCTTTTGGTTATTTTAAGAGCCATCTGTAAAATACCGCCTAAAGTTATACAATCTCTGTGAGGGATCTTGATGGTAACTTATGGTTGCTGTAAGCATCTCTGTTCTGCTATTCTATTAACATGTAAATAGAGTTGCTCTGTGACTTGTTTGTGGTGGTTTGAACAAAGCATTTCACTTTCAGTCACCAAAATGGAACCGCTTGAAAGCTGTTCTCTAAGACTGATGACAGTGAAGGTCATGAGCTTCAGCGAGGGAATTAGGAAGTACAGCAATGAGTGTCTCTGGTTTGCAGAACATTTACCTCTGAGATAAAACCTTGGTTTTTATTTTCAAGGATATCTTAGAGTAGGCAAAGGTAATGCAATTATTCTCAGAGGAAGTACACAGTGATAGAACAATGGGAACACTTACAAGGTGCCCTTAGCCATTTTCATATAAAGGGAAGGCTGAAAAGTCTCTGTTCATTCATTTATGTTGTCATTATAAAATGTCTTGGAAACCAAGGTTCATGAGTATAAATTGCTGGGGAAGCAATTGACATAATTAATGGAGGAGAAAATGTTCTTTTAAAAATGTCCCTATAATCAGAGTTTGGATATAGTGTTCACTGAAGTATGTGGATGTTGGTGTACATATTTGGCTTGGAGATACATTTTTTTTTCCTCTGATGCATCCATTGGGCATAAATGAGTATTAGATCCTACACCCACTTCGTTAATGTAGGACAGTACTCTGTCTATGATATCACTAGTGCCCGAGCATGTATAAATTTTGATCATCACACTCATATACACATCATATCTCATACATTACTTAAATTGTTAAAATAAATTTCCAGGCAAAAGTGACATAATTTAAAATGTGATGGCAAACTTATAAAATTGTCAATTTATTTTCTTTTACAAGTATCCATGACAAAAGCAAACACAGGAAAATACCTCAATGTCTACTTCACTTGATATCTTTTTATAGCAGTGATTATAAAAAATAATCAGTTAAATCAATAATGTAGTTTATCACAAATAATTTTGACAAATACTATCCTCAAAATGTAATATTTACAGCTGAGATTCAAAGTACAGTTGAAACCAAATTGGCTTTGCCTATTAATTTTATATTTAAAGTGTTATTGGAAAATACAGTTAATAATAGTACTACCTTATAGGATTGTTATAATATTTCCATGATTAGTTCATGCAAAATGCTTAAAACTGCCTGAAGAATAGTAAACACTGAATAAACTGTATTTATTATACTGTTAACAATATAACTTACAGTTAGGCTGACAGTTACAGTTAGAATTGAATGTGGTTTTATATTCTACTCTTAAATACTTTTGGCACTTGTTTGACATTCCTGTACTTAGATTAAGCTCTTAATCTTTATTTGAAAGTCTGGAATTACGTTTTTCATCCCAATAAATATTTCCTCCACATTTACAAATGTAGTAAATGCTGTATCAATCCCAAATATTCTCTATAACTACAATTTGGTAGCTGTATCCCATAAATAAAAATAAAAACTTACAGAAAGTCACCAATTAAATATACTACAGCTATATCACGAGTAAACAAATTTTTTATTTTCAAGGAAATGTGTATGGTGAACCGTGTTTTAGAATACAGTTTTGCCTTAGCATTTTCATTTTACATTCTCCACTAAGTAAATGTTAAATCAAAGGCAACTTTTGTTAACGTGAGATTCTTACACAGAAAGTTTATGATTAATGTCAATGGGCACAAAAACTAATGAAAGATTTATTAGATGCTCTATTCCCACAAAACCCATAGACAAAAGTGCTGATAGAATGATTCATACGCGTCAGACTTAGTTAAGTCCCTAAGACCAAAGTCAAATTGAATTTGGGATACAGCAAAATGAGGGCATCATTATCTCCATTCCCTCAGATTCTCTTAAACGTTAGTCCATTTATCATTGACCATCCCATTTCAGTGAGAAACATAAAAGGCTATGTTGAGGATTTTATCTGGGAATATTATGTTGAACCTAAAACATAATATTCTTTCAACTGCTTTAAGTTACGTGTACCTGATGCTTCCTTTATAAAATGTTAGCGAGTCTGTTTCTGTACAAGTGGCTGCAAACCATGTGACCTAAGTAAAAAATTTTTGGTTTGAGATAGAGTATTGCTGGCATACTAACAGGGCTCAACATGTATTTGCAAAATTTTAAACTCTTCTCTCAAGAGGTATAGTGGTCTCTTTGGAACACGGGGTCCATTGAGTATGAACCAGGACAAAGATAAAACTGAAGGACATGAGATCTATTCTATAGAAAGAAGGTTCTGGCAGACTCGATGAGTTGTCAGTTCCTTGCCCAAGTAAGATTCGAGATTATCCTAGTGGATGATCTGCTGTAAATGATGAGTGTAGGGAGAGCCTTATTTATATATAGATTAGGCATGTGTGGAAGAGATTATGCATACATAGGATAAGCTTCCAAAGGACTCATGCCAGATACACAGGATATGAACTTAAGTCAAGGTGCCTAATTCTGGGTCCTGCCAATACAACTGACATCATTTGTGTGTGCTAAGTCCCTTCCATTTTGTCCAACTCTTTTGTGGTCCTTTGTAGCCCACCAGGCTCCTCCGTCCATGGGATTCTCCAGGCAAGAATACTGGAGTGGGTTGCCTTTTCTTTCTCCAGGGGATCTCCCTGACCCAGAGATCGAATCTGAGTCTCCTGCATTGCAGGTGGATTCTTTACTAATGAGTCACTGGGAAATCCCATTATTTATACCACTACCCAAGAAGAGGTTAAGGTCTTAATATATAACCACATTCAAACTCACCCCATCCCTGAGCTAATCCAGGACACACCTGCAGGTGAAGGTCTCTAATCTCTCCACTGACTAGAGGAGGGGGTTGACAGGTACTGAGCTCTCAGCAGCAGGACTGACAAGCCTGAAGAGTGGGGAATATTTGTTTGCCTTACCAGAAAATTCCAAGTTTGGTTTCGTGGCCTTAAATCCAGATTAAATCCATCAAAAGTTTTGACTCCTCCACCTCTTTCAGAATAAGAAAGTTCACTGAATTAGCTTCCTTAAGATGACTTCACATTATCCTCTTGAACACTGAACTTTGGAGAACTTGATGTGCTTTCCCAAATGGACCATGCTCCTTATACCAGCCTCATTGGTAGGAGGTTGGTGGCTGGTCCATTCCTCTGGGGCTTGCAGTCATTTACTCTGTCTCCTTCTGAACTTTGACAATCAATTTATAGCTAATTGACTACAAATTTTAAAATATGTATCTGCTTGAAAGTGAAAGCAAAGTCGCTTAGTTGTGTCTGACTCTTTGTGATACCATGGATGGTAGCCTACCCATCTCCGCTGTCCATGGGATTTTCCAGGCAAGAATACTGGAGTGGGGTGCCATTTCCTTCTCCAGGAGACCTTCCCAACCCAGGGATCGAACCTGGGTCTCCTGCATTGCAGACAGACGCTTTACTGTCTGAGCCACCAGGAAAGCCCATGTATCTGATTACTTCACCTAAATGGGAAAAGAATTTGAAAAATAATAGACACATATATATGTATAACTGAATCGCTTTGCTGTACACTTGAAACTAACACAACATTGTTAATCTACTATCAGTTCAGTTCAGTGGCTCAGTTGTTTCCGACTCTTTGTGACCCCATGGACTGCAGCATGCCAGGCTTCCCCTGTCCATCACCAATTCCCAGAGCTTACTCAAACTCAGGTCCATTGAATCAGTGATGCCATACAACCATCTCATCCTCTGTTGTCCCCTTCTTCTCCTGCTTTCAATCTTTCCCAGCATCATCAGGGTCTTTTCCAATAAGTCAGTTCTTCACATGAGATGGCCAAAGTATTGGAGTTTCAGCTTCAGCATCAGTCCTTCCCATGAATATTCAGGACTGACTTTCTTTAGGATTGACTGGCTTGATCTCCTGCAGTCTAAGGGACTCTCAAGTGTCTTCTCCAGTACCACAGTTCAAAAGCATAAATTCTTCAGTGCTCAGCTTTTTTTATGGTCCAATAATATGACAATGGTGTGATCACTCACCTGGAGCCAGACATCCTGGAATGTGAAGTCAAGTGGGCCTTAGAAAGCATCACTAGGAACAAAGCTAATGGGGGTGATGGAATTCCAGTTGAGCTATTTCAAATCCTGAAAGATGATGTTGTGAAAGTGCTGCACTCAATTTGCCAGCAAATTTGGAAAACTCAGCAGTGGCCACAGGAATGTTTGAAAAGGTCAGTTTTCATTCCAATCCCAAAAAGGCGATGCCAAAGAATGCTCAAACTACCTCACAATTGCATGCATCTCACACGCTAGTAAAGTAATGCTCAAAATTCTCCAAGCCAGGCTTCAGCAATACGTGAACCATGAACTTTCAGATGTTCAAGCTGGTTTTAGAAAAGGCAGAGGAACCAGAGATCAAATTGCCAACATCCGCTGGATCATCGAAAAAGCAAGAGAGTTCCAGAAAACCATCTATTTCTGCTTAATTGACTATGCCAAATCCTTTGACTGTGTGGATCACAATAAACTGTGGAAAATTCTGAAAGAGATGGGAATACCAGACCACCTGACCTGCCTCTTGAGAAACCTATGTGCAGGTCAAGAAGCAACAGTTGGAACTGGACATGGAACAACAGACTGGTTCCAAATAGGAAAAGGAGTACGTCAAGGCTGTATATTGTCACCCTGCTTATTTAACTTATATGCAGAGAACATCATGAGAAACACTGGGCTGGAGAAAGCACTAGCTAGAATTAAGATTGCTGGGAAAAATATCAATAATCTCAGATATGCAGATGACACCACCCTAATGGCAGAAAGCAAAGAGGAACTAAAAAGCCTCTTGATGAAAGTGAAAGTGGAGAGTGAAAAAGTGGGCTTAAAGCTCAACATTCAGAAAACGAAGATCATGGCATCTGGTCCCATCACTTCATGGGAAATAGATGGGGAAAGAGTGGAAACAGTGTCAGACTTTATTTTTTGGGGCTCCAAAATCACTGCAGATGGTGACCGCAGCCATGAAATTAAAAGACGCTTACTCCTTGGAAGGAAAGTTATGACCAACCTAGATAGCATATTGAAAAGTAGAGACATTACTTTGCCAACAAAGGTCTGTCTAGTCAAGGCTATGGTTTTTCCAGTAGTCACATATGGATGTGAGAGTTGGACTGTGAAGAAAGCTGAGCACCAAAGAATTGATGCTTTTGAACTGTGGTGCTGGAGAAGACTCTTGAGAGTCCCTTGGACTGCAAGGAGATCCAACCAGTCCATTCTAAAGGAGATCAGTCCTGGGTGTTCTTTGGAAGGAATGATGCTAAAGATTAAACTCCAGTACTTTGTCCACATCATGCAAAGAGTTGACTCATTGGAAAAGACTCTGATACTGGGAGGGATTGGGGGCAGGAGTAGAAGGGGACAACAGAGGATGAGATGGCTGGATGGCATCACTGACTTGATGGACGTGAGTTTGAGTGAACTCCAGGAGTTGGTGATGGACACGGAGGTCTGGCGTGCTGCAATTCAGTGAGTTGCAAAGAGTTGGACACGACTGAGCGACTGAACTGAACTGAATCTACTATGCTCTAATATAAAATACAAATTAAAAAAAAATATATAGTTGCTTAAGTTTATATTTGCTCTACTGTACATCCACCAAATTGTCTTTTAATTCAGCTCCTCCCACTTTACGGAATTTAGCCCCTTCTTTTTTTGGGGGGAAAGTGAGTGGTGCTGCCAAATGCTCAGCATTTACAAAATCTTGCTCCCCAATGTATTTTCCTGAGGAATTCAGCTTCTTCCACTGTGTTTCTCTGATCAGTAGGGTGTGCCTTGCTGCTGCTGCTGAGTCGCTTCAGTCATGTCCGACTCTGTGTGACCCCATAGATGGCAGCCCACCAGGCTCCCCCGTCCCTGGGATTCTCCAGGCAAGAACAGTGGAGTGGGTTGCCATTTCCTTCTCCAATGCGTGCAAGTGAAAAGTGAAAGTGAAGTCGCTTAGTCGTGTCCTACCCTCAGCGACCCCATGGACTGCAGCCTTCCTGGCTCCTCCGTCCATGGGATTTTCCAGGCAAGAGACTGGAGTGGGGTGCCATTGCCTTCTCTGAGGGTGTGCCTTAACCATCTTTAAAAATTCAGAAATTGTGCATTGACACCTGAGTCCTCAAATCACCTGAACTTTTGGATGGGTAAATTAAGTTTACATCCTGTTAGTAGCCCTTTGTTTTAGGTTTGCCTCATATATCTCTGGGCCTGGCTGCCTGGGTTAGTCTGTTCTGAATGGATACATCCTTTATTCCTTATAGAAGTCAACACTTTGGCTAGAGGTGGATTTACCTGGAGACTAGTTGAGCTAAAGTTTGGGTCTCTCCCTTACATAGTCCCAGCCAGGGCTGAGAGTTTAAGTGTCCTACCTGAAGAAGGAACACTTGAATATAACCAGGCAGCATCTACAGAAGAATTTCTGGCTACTTTTCCAAAAAGACCTAAGAGGAAAGACCTGGATCTCTTAGAACCCAGTCATTTCTTATTATTCCTTTTCTTATCTCAATAAATATTCATTTGTACCTAATTCTGTGTTCTTTTGCTTAAAGTATCCCCCTTCTCCAAAGAGTTGAAGCTTTAGGCAGGCCTCACACAACCTGCATCAACCCCTGCTCTTGGCATCACCTGTTATTTTTGTAGCCTGCACTGTTCCTGCCTTGTTAACTGGCAAGTACATGGTAGGAGGCTGCCTCTCTTCATGGTCCTCACTTCACACTTGGGGATACATTAGCTGTGCAAGAACTTGTACTAGTTGTCTACACTTGACCTCCAATAGGTTTTGTCTGGGACAGCCTGCTGCATCCATTTCTCCTTAATTGGCTCAGTGGTGACTTATATTATCTGATCCCTCACTTTCTTTTTTCTTCTGTTTTTTTCTCAGCTTCTTAGACTGTTCAGCATTTAATTTCTTCCCCATAGAACAGTCTTTGATGGGAAGTGTTACCAGGGAATCATGGTGACTCTAAGACAGTCTGCAAAGCAATTGGAATTCATGGAGCATTCCCTATAGAAGCACCTTTTTATATAAGAAGGTGATTCTCCAGCCTCAACAATTTCTATATCTTTGGAACACAGTCTACTTAAATATGCAAAGGAAGTCTCCCTCCTGTGCCCTGGTTCATCTTGAAAACTGACTTCTCTGACTAAATTCTTCCATAAAAAGACAAAGGCTGTCATATTAGTTTAAAAAACAAAATCAGGCCATGTGTTGTTCACAGGAAACTTGGTTCAGGTTGTAGGGAAGGAAAATATTCTTGTCCAACCTAGTTCTTTGACTGGCTTAATAATTTAGTTGACACAAAACAGATTAATAGAAGAAAGACAAACAAAAGTCTAATAACAGGTATATGTTGCAGGAAGGGGGACCCTTTCTAGAACCTAAGAGTGGGCTCTTGTCTAACACTTGGAAATGAGTTTTCCAAGGAGACACATGTGCTGACAAAGCAAGAGACTATTGGGAAAGGGTGGCAGGGCAGAGAGCAGTAGGGTGAGGGAACCCAGGAGAACTTCTGCAGTCTTGGGTTTTATGGTAAAGAGGTTAGTTCCTGGGTATCTCTAGCCAGTTGTTCTGACTCAGGGTCCTTCCTGGTGGCACATGCATCACTTAGCCGAGGTGTATTCTAGAGAGGAGGATTCTGGAGGTTGATAGGATATATGAACTAGTGTCTCCTCTTCCGGGCGGTTGCAACCAGCGCATTTAGTGTGGGCGGCTGCCCCACATCCGAGGTCAGGGGCAGAAGCTGGGAGGACCCCAGGCCCAAGAGGAGGCGGCCAAGAGGAGTTACCCCACGTCCGAGGTCAGGGGTGGCAGCCGAGAGGATCTACCCAGTGTCCGAGGTTAGGGGCAGTGGCCAAGAGGAGCTACCCTCGTCCCAGACCAGGGGTGGCAGCCGGGAGGACCTACCCCACGCCCAAGGCCAGGGGTGGCGGCTGGGAGGACCTACCCCATGCCGGAAGCCAAGGGCATTGGCCGGGAGCAGCGACCCCACCTCCAAGGAGTGGTGGCTGTGTGGGCGAAGGAGGGCCTAGAGGAGCTATTCCATGTTCAAGGTCAGAAGGGGCGGTGGTGAGGAGATACCCCTCGTCCAAGGTAAGGAGCAGCGGCTGCACTTTGCTGGAGCAGCCATGAAGAGATACCCGACGTCCAAGGTAAGAGAAACCCAAATAAGACGGTAGTAATTGCAAGAGGGCATCAGAGGCAGACACACTGAAACCATACTCACAGAAAACTAGTCGATTTAATCACACTAGGGCCACAGCCTTGTCTAATTCAATGAAACTAAGCCATGCCCATGAGGCCACCCAAGATGGGCGAGTCATGGTGGAGAGGTCTGATAGAATGTGGTCCACTGGAGAAGGGGATGGCAAACCACTTCAGTATTCTTGCCTTGAGAACCCCATGAACAGTATGAAAAGGCAAAATGATAGGATACTGAAAGAGGAACTCCCCAGGTCAGTAGGTGCCCAATATGCTATTGGAGATCAATGGAGAAATAACTCCAGAAAGAATGAAAGGATGGAGCCAAAGCAAGAACAATACCCAGCTGTGGATGTAACTGGTGATAAAAGCAAGGTCAGATGCTGTAAAGAGCAATATTGCATAGGAACCTGGAATGTCAGGTCCATGAATCAAGGCAAACTGGAAGTGGCAAACAGGAGATGGCAAGAGTGAACGTCGACATTCTAGGAATCAGCGAACTGAAATGGACTGGAATGGGTGAATTAAACTCAGATGACCATTATATTTACTACTGAGGGCAGGAATCCCTCAGAAGAAATGGAGTAGCCATCATGGTCAACAAATGAGTCTGAAATGCAGTACTTTGATGCAATCTCAAAAATGACAGAATGATCTGTTTGTTTCCAAGGCAAACCATTCAATATCACAGTAATCCAAGTTTATGCCCCAACAAGTAATGCTGAATAAGCTGAAGTTGAACAGTTCTATGAAGACCTACAAGACCTTTTAGAACTAACACACAAAAAAGATGTCTTTTTCATTATAGGGGACTGGAATGCTAAAGTAGAAAGTCAAGAAACACCTGGAGTAACAGGCAAATTTGACCTTGGAATATGGAATGAAGCAGGGCAAAGACTAATAGAGTTTTGCCAAGAAAATGCACTGGTCATAGCAAATACCCTCTTCCAACAACACAAGAGAAGACTCTACACATGGACTTCACCAGATGGTCAACACCAAAATCAGATTGATTATATTCTTTGCAGCCAAAGATGGAGAAGCTCTATACAGTCAGCAAAAACAAGACCAGGAGCTGACTGTGGCTCAGACCATGAACTCCTTATTGCCAAATTCAGACTTAAATTGAAGAAAGTAGGGAAAACCACTAGACCATTCAGGTATGACCTAAATCAAATCCCTTATGATTATACAGTGGAAGTGAGAAATAGATTTAAGGGACTAGATCTGATAGAGTGCCTGATGAACTATGGACTGAGGTTTGTGACATTGTACAGGAGACAGGGATCAAGACCATCCCCATGGAAAAGAAATGCAAAAAAGCAAAATGGCTGTCTGGGGAGGCCTTACAAATAGCTGTGAAAAGAAGAGAAGCAAAAAGCAAAGGAGAAAAGGAAAGATATAAGCATCTGAATGCAGAGTTCCAAAGAATAGCAGGAAGAGATAAGAAAGACTTCTTCAGCGATCAATGCAAAGAAATAGAGGAAAACAACAGAATGGGAAAGACTAGAGATCTCTTCAAGAAAATTAAAGATACCAAGGGAATGTTTCATGCAAAGATGGGCTGGATAAAGGACAGAAATGGTATGGACCTAACAGAAGCAGAAGATATTAAGAAGAGATGACAAGAATACACAGAAGAACTGTACAAAAAATCTCTTCACGACCCAGATAATCACGATGGTGTGATAACTCACCTAGAGCCAGACATCCTGGAATGTGAAGTCAAGTGGGCCTTAGAAAGCATCACTAGGAACAAAGCTAGTGGAGATGTTGGAATTCCAGTTGAGCTATTTCAAATCCTGAAAGATGATGCTGTGAAAGTGGTGCACTCAATTTGCCAGCAAATTTGGAAAACTCAGCAGTGGCCACAGGACTGTTTGAAAAGGTCAGTTTTCATTCCAATCCCAAAGAAAGGCAATGCCAAAGAATGCTCAAACTACCACACAATTGCATGCATCTCACACGCTAGTAAAGTAATGCTCAAAATCCTCCAAGCCAGGCTTCAGCAATACGTGAACCATGACCTTCCAGATGTTGAAGCTGGTTTTAGAAAAGGCAGAGGAACCAGAGATCAAATTGCCAACATCCGCTGGATCATCGAAAAAGCAAGAGAGTTCCAGAAAACCATCTATTTCTGCTTAATTGACTATGCCAAATCCTTTGACTGTGTGGATCACAATAAACTGTGGAAAATTCTGAAAGAGATGGGAATACCAGACCACCTGACCTGCCTCTTGAGAAACCTATGTGCAGGTCAAGAAGCAACAGTTAGAACTGGACATGGAACAACAGACTGGTTCCAAATAGGAAAAGGAGTACATCAAGGCTGAATATTGTCACCCTGCTTATTTAACTTCTATGCAGAGTACATCATGAGAAACGCTGGGCTGGAAGAAGCACAAGCTGGAATCAAAATTGTCGGGAGAAATATCAGTCACCTCAGATATGCAGATGACACCACCCTTATGACAGAAGTGAAGAGGAACTAAATAGCCTCTTGATGAAGGTGAAAGAGGAGAGTGAAAAAGTTGGCTTAAAACTCAACATTCAGAAAACTAAGATCATGGCATCTGGTCCCATCACTTCATGGGAAATAGATGGGGAAACAGTGGAAACAGTGTCAGACTTTATTTTTTGGGGCTCCAAAATCACTGCAGATGGTGACCGCAGCCATGAAATTAAAACATGCTTACTCCTTGGAAGAAAAGTTATGACCAACCTAGATAGCATATTCAAAAGCAGAGACATTACTTTGCCAACAAAGGTCCATCTAGTTAAGGCTATGGTTTTTCCAATGGTCATGTATGGATGTGAGAGTTGGACTGTGAAGAAAGCTTGCGCCAAAGAATTGATGCCTTTGAACTGTGGTGTTGGAGAAGACTCTTGAGAGTCTCTTGGACTGCAAGGAGATCTGACCAGTCCATTCTAAAGGAGATCTGCTCTGGGATTTCTTTGGAAGGAATGATGCTAAAGCTGAAACTCGAGTACTTTGGCCACCTCATGCAAAGAGTTGCTCACTGGCAAAGACTCTGATGCTGGGAGGGATTGGGGGCAGGAGGAGAAGGGGATGACAGAGGATGACATGGCTTGATGGCATCACTGACTCGATGGACATGAGTTTGAGTGAACTTCGGGAGTTGGTGATGGACCGGGAGGCCTGGTGTGCTGCGATTCATGGGGTCACAAAGAGTTCGACATGACTGATTGACTGAACTGAACTGAACTGAATTTGTCCAGTGGGTGGTAGCTTGTTAGTTCCAAGTTCCTTATCAGAACCTCCTGTTGTAAGATAACTCATGCAAGCGGATACTATCATGTCTGGCCAGGGCAGGTAGTTTTGGTCAGTGGTTCATCTAACAGATGCATGGGAGAAACCAGGGAAAACTGAGTAACCTCAAATAAAATGGAAGCCCTCACCTTAAATACTATCTTCAACTAAGACAAAAAATGACGTTGGGATTGGGTTGTCAGTTATAGGACGTTACAGAGAAAAGCACAGTAAACCAAGTATAAGATCTCTAAGCAAATTTAAGTCATTGCCTTCTCCATTGATAATAGTCTCTAGAGATAAGGTCATCTCCCTCTTCACAGTGTAGCAGGAAGACACCCTACAAACGGAGATTTCTCTTATACAAGTAAATTTCCCTTGCAGGGTAACTTCTACTCAGTGCTCAAAGTTTCTCCTATGTATGCAGTTTCTTAAAAATACTCAGTCCAAGATAATCAATATGCCAAAGAGACAAGATTTGGCATAACAAATTCTGCTCCCCTGTAAGACAAGTGATAAAGAATTTGAAAAATAATGAGATTAATCAAGAGATACAGGGCAAATGTAAATATTAGAAAAGACAAGAATGTCAATATTCCATCAGAAAAGCTTAGCTAGAAGTTTAAAAGCACTAACATGTTTTAAAATTATAATAGGCACAATTCCTATTGATGTAACAGTCATAACCCAGTATGCATCTAGTAGCAAAGGAAGTATGTATGAGGAAGATATATTAAAAATGTAAAGAGACAGTGATAAAAAATCAATTTGTAGTATAAATTAAGTAAAATTACTTGAGGGTTAAATGTCAAAACAGATAAGGAAATTGAAAAACTAAGCAACATTGATGAACGATATAGTGTGTGTGTGTTTGTGCATGCATGAACACATACTCATTGTCAACTGAAAAAAATAGAGAACCTGAAGGTTGAGAATTATGTTTTATTCAGTGGACATATTCAAGACTTAAGTCCAAAAAATAATCTCACAGGTAACTGAGGGACAGTTCTGAAGAGGTACAAGAGGAGCCAGAAAATACAGAAGTTTTTGCAAAAAAAAACAAAAAACAAAAAACCAGATAGTTGGAACATCCCAAAATTACTGTTAATTAAAGAAAATTAGATACCTTAAGTTAAGGAATTTAGTGCTCTTCTGTGTATGGGAAGATGCAAGAGTCTGGGCTCACTGAAATTACTCCTTTTATGTGTACTTTATCTAGGGCCAGTATCCTGTTTTCTTCATCCTAAACCCTCAGGGTGCATCACTGTGGCAGCCGAAATGGCTGGTGGCTTAATGGCTGCGACATACTTTACTTACAGATATGGCAGGCAACATTCTTTGCCCACTGTATATATATTACCCACTTTTCTTATGTCCATTTAAAAAGAATATAATGTATTTCCTTGAACACTTTATATTTAAAAAGTAGAGATTGTATAGATCTTATTCTTTGATAATAATCGAATTAAAACATATAAATTTCTAAATTCCTAAAATGGTTAACATTCTTCAACATTCATGAAACAAAGGGGAAATTTAAAAATACATAGGAACAGATATAGCAAAAGTTATATTCAGAAGAAATATATAGTTTAAAACATAAACGAAGAAAAATACAAGAAAAGTAGCAGTCATTTTAAAGTTAATAAAAGAACAAAAAGATAAACGAAATCTAGAAGAGAGAAAGGATAATGGTAAAACCTAAAATTAATGGAAAGGAAATAAAAATAGTAGAAATGATATACTATAAAACTCTTTTGAAAAGATATAAAATAGAAAAAACTGCTGTGAGCATGATTAAGAAAAATGAAAGGTCAAACCCATATCAGATTAAAAATGAGAAAGGAAACCATAGATGTAAAAAAAAGTAAGATGACAATAAGAAAACATCACATGTGACATTAGATAGCAAATTTGATAATGTAGGAGAAAATTATTTACTAAAATTAACCTATGTAAAAATGAAAACCTTTAGTCAATATACCAAAAATTAAGAGAAATGTGATCTCTAGACTTTCCCTTTAAAAAGCCCCAGTAATCAATGAATTCACAGATATATAACAGATAATTTCCTTATGTTTAAGTTATGCCTGACTAGAAATAATAGAAGATCCTTACTTATTCATGAGGCCAGCATAATTCTAATGCCAGAACCTGTTTTTCTTTTAAGTGAATAGCTACTTTAAAAAAAGAATACAAATATCCCAATAAAATTTATTTTCATATTAGAAAGTAAATCTAGTAATATATCAAAAGATATATGTAAGGTTATTCAGAAATATTAGGATGGTTCATTATCATAAAATAAATCAAGTAGGTGGATTAAATAAGAAAAAGCTTATGATTATATTCATATATCCTGAATATCATCTTATAAAATTTATTTGGCATCCCCCATCTCCCAAAAAAGCTTTCATTAAATAGTTCCACAAGAAAGTTATCTTAATACAGTGTAGATTATTTGTACCCAAACCTAGATTACTAACCTAGAGCTTGTCAAGGATACATTTAGAATTTCATTGCATTTTTTTCCTTGGTAGTTTCAGTTTACTCTACAGTTTAATAAAACACTAGGGATAAGAGACTATAAATATGTCTTTATCTCATCTTTTAAAGGTTACATTTTCTTGCTGTTACTGAACTCAGGTTTGGCTACTTGCTGCTCAAAAGCCAATAATCAAGACGTAAGTGTTGGTAGAAAGGAAAGTTGCTTTAATCAGAAGAGCCAGCACTCTGGGATGAAGGTGGACTCATGTCCCGAGACAAACTCCAAAGATTTTCCTCAGCCATGACAGTTTTTAAAGGGAAAAATGGGGAAGTAATCTCAATTAATCACTGAGACAGATTCTCCATCATTTTCCATTGCATGCAGGCTGTCTGACTCTTTATGATCTTTCTCTAGATGTTATCTTACCCTTTGGTCTGCTGCATAATTGCTAAGGAGATTGGATGGGTGTAGAGAGCTAGTCATTCTTTAATTACATGATTCTTCATTCCTACTTCTTTTAATCTAAGAAAAGAGCCAACAGGAAAGGCAAAGTATTGGGTGCATTTAGTCAGGAGTTAGGTTAATGTTTTATAGGTTAATAAGCTTAGGTTAATAAGCTTTTTCTTATTTAATCACCTACTTCATTTATTGTATGATAATGAACCATCCTTATATTTCCTGAATAACATTACATATTTTTCTTTGGATATATTATTAGATTTACTTTATAATATGAACCTATCTCGTGATCTCATTTTTTACAATCAAGGTTTGCTGCTGCTGCTGCTAAGTCACTTTAGTAGTGTCTGACTCTGTGTGACCCCATAGACAGCAGCCCAGCAGGTTCCCCCGTCCCTGGGATTCTCCAGGCAAGAACACTGGAGTGGGTTGCCATTTCCTTCTCCAATGCATGAAAGTGAAAAGTGAAAGTGAAGTCGCTCAGTCATGTCCGACTCTGTGCGACCCCATAGACGGCAGCCCACCAGGCTCCGCCTTCCCTGGGATTCTCCAGGCAAGAACACTGGAGTGGGTTGCCATTTCCTTCTCCAATGCATGAAAGTGAAAAGTGTAAGTGGAGTTGCTGAGTCGTGTCTGACTCTTAGTGACCCCATGGACTGTAACCTACCAGGCTCCTCCACCCATGGGATTTTCCAGGCAAGAATACTGGAGTGGGTTGCCATTGCCTTCTCCGATTAAGGTTTGAGGGGAACAGAAATAGACAAACAGAAAAGGGGAAAAACGGCTACTTACTTCACCACAGTTCTGGAAACTGCTGCACTTTTATGTGGTTGAGATTTCTTCCTCTCTGAATTTTGGGGTCTGAAAATCACTGAAGTGCAATTATTTGCAGCGTTTTCCTTTGGGGAGTAGAAGTCCTTGGAGCACCCATTTCCCCCACTAGCCATTTTCAGTAGTTGTTCCGCCAATTTCTGTTGTACTCTCAGAGGCCAACTGATCTAAAGGTAACTTTCAATAACTCAGTTCTGCAGTTGTGCTTTCATAGACCAACACAGTGGTGCCCAATTCAATACATAAATTAGGGGATCTGCTGATCAAGAATGGGACGACCCAGAGGGATGGAATGGGGAGGGAGGAGGGAGGAGGGTTCAGGATAGGGAACACATGTATACCTGTGGCGGATTCATTTTGATATTTGGCAAAACTAATACAGTTATGTAAACTTTAAAAATAAAAAAAAAAAAAAGAATATTGTGCTGTGCTTAACTACAGAAATGGGGAAGGTAGAGGTAACATTCCAGGAGGAATCTGTTTACATCTCTGGGCACATAATTTTGCCCATAGTAGTCAGATAAAATCCTTCCAGGTCATTTGTCTTTGACAAGATCTCCTGAGGATTTTTAGAACTGACAGACACTAGCTGTAGAATGTGAATCACATAGGGTTTATTATGTGGTTAATAAGCATAATTAAAAACAAGTTGCACATGACTTGTAGCATACCTCGTATGAAATACAAATTACTCCTCTGTAAATGGGAGTGAGGACTTGGAGTCAAGTGTGGCTTTGAGGATGGTCATCTTTGACTTTGAACCCCCTGCTTCTGTTGCCCAGTTCTGCCATCCTTTTGTGGGCACCTAGGTGTTCTTGCCGCACTCCAGTCTGTTTACAGGAGGCCATTTTTATGACATGTCCCTAATCAGAGTTTGGAATTTTCTCAGCCTCCATAATCTGTAACTATCCTAACATCACTTTAAATATGGAGACCTTACTAATAATATTTCTAAAGAGATTTTCCCCATCACCTAATATGCTTTGTAAGCGCCACTTGCTAATCATTGTTTACTCCAGTAGATTCTCTTTGTTGCTGGCCATCTCCTCTGTTTCCTGCTTACTTCTTTCTTCTCTGTGTTCCAACACTGAAGTGTTGGGACATTATCTGATTGTGTGCAGAAACTCACTCACTTTTGAGTTAGGAAATAATTTGGCTACCAGTGATTTTTTAAAAAATACTTTATTTATTTATTCAGTTCAGTCGCTCAGTCGTGTCCGATCTTTGCGACCCCATGAATTGCAGCATGCCATGTCTCCCTGTCCATCTCCAACTCCCGGAGTTCACTCAGACTCATGTCCATTGAGTCAGTGATGCCATCCAGCCATGTCATCCTCTGTCATCCCCTTCTCCTCCTGCCCCCAATCCCTCCCAGCATCAGAGTCTTTGCCAATGAGTCAACTCTTCCCATGAGGTGGCCAAACTACTGGAGTTTCAGCTTTAGCATCATTCCTTCCAAGGAAATCCCAGGGCTGATCTCCTTTAGAATGGACTGGTTGGATCTCCTTGCACAAGGGACTCTCAAGAGTCTTCTCCAACACCACAGTTCAAAGGCATCAATTCTTCGGCACTCAGCTTTCTTCACAGTCCGACTCTCACATCCATACATGACTACAGGAAAAACCATAGCCTTGACTAGACAGACCTTTGTTGGCAAAGTAATGTCTCTGCTTTTCAATATGCTATCTAGGTTGGTCATAACTTTCCTTTCAAGGAGTAAGCATCTTTTAGTTTCATGGCTGTGGTCACCATCTGCAGTTATTTTGGAGCCCAAAAAAATAAAGTCTGACACTGTTTCCACTGTTTCCCCATCTATTTCCCATGAAGTGATGGGACCGGATGCCATAATCTTCATTTTCTGAATGTTGAGCTTTAAGCCAACTTTTTCACTCTCCACTCTCACTTTCATCAAGAGGCTTTTTAGTTCCTCTTTGCTTTCTGCCATTAGGGTGGTGTCATCTGCATATCTGAGGTTATTGATATTCTCCCGGCAATCTTGATTCCAGCTTGTGCTTCTTCCAGCCCAGCGTTTCTCATGATGTACTCTGCATAGAAGTTAAATAAGCAGGGTGACAATATACAGCCTTGACGTACTCCTTTTTCTATTTGGAACCAGTCTGGTTTTCCATGTCCAGTTCTAACTGTTGTTTCCTGACCTGCGTATAGGTTTCTCAAGAGACAGGTCAGGTGTTCTGCTATTCTCATCTCTTGAAGAATTTTCCACAGTTTCTTGTGATCCACACAGTCAAAGGCTTTGACATAGTTATTTATTATTTATTTTTAACCATCCTGGGTCTTCGTTTCTGTGTGAGCTTTTCTGAAGATATATCTTGTTGAACAGTATACCCTTGTGTTCCTTCTGACTGTTCCTCTGATTAAAAAGCTGTTTCTGGTGCTCTTACCTCTGATGGTGCCTAATGGTAAGGGCACTGCTATGCTTTTACTTTAATACAAGCATGAAAACTTAATCAAGATCGCTTCTTTCACCACTTGACCTGGAAGGCAGCACTGAGTGGACATCCCTCTCAGGTGCTGTATCCTGTAACCTCAGTGGTTTTGGAGGCCAAAAGGTAAGGGCAAAAGATGGGAGAAATTTATTATGGCAGCTGGTGGATCACCTAAAGGCACCTCATCCTTTTCTAGAAAAGGCTGCTTTACCTGCCACAAGACATCACCCTGACAAGATATTCTTAAAAGGATTTAGAAGGATTCAATCTTAAAAGAATTCTTAAATGATTGGTGGTAGTGGTTTAGTTGCTAAGTCATGTCTAACTCTTGGACCCCATGGACTGTAGCCTGTCAGGCTCCTCTGTCCTTGGGATTCTCCAGGCAAGAATACTGGAGCGGGTTGCCGTTTCCTTCTCCAGGGGATCTTCCTAACCCAGGAATTGAACCCGGGTCTCCTGCATTGCAGGCAGATTCTTTACTGACTGAGCTACAAGGAAACCAACAAACCATCAGATGTACCCAGATGACTTACTCTCTAATCACAGCAAAGAATTAAGCACAAATTCAAAACATAAACCAACAGTTATACCACCATGAAAAGATTGTTTACAGTAGTAAGTTTAAAGGCTTCTATAGTTTAAGTCAATAATCTGGTGACTATCTGGAGAGTAGTCTATAAAAGCTGAAGAAAAAGCAGATCTTTGAAGATATTCCCAGTATTATTAGAAAGATATTAGAAAAATTTTCTAGTTATATCCCCAGATTTAATATGAAGATGAGTAGCATTAATAAAGTCTACATAAAGCATGTGTCAATTCATACCCTAAGGCTCCTCCATGTGGTAGGAAAGATGGCTACCAGTGATTTTTTGTTCAATTCTTCGGCGCTCAGCCTCTTCACAGTCCATCTCTCACATCCATACATGACCACAGGAAAAACCATAGCCTTGACTAGACGAACCTTTGTTGGCAAAGTAATATCTCTGCTTTTGAATATGCTATCTAGTTTGGTCAGAACTTTCCTTCCAAGGAGTAAGCGTCTTTTAATTTCATGGCTGCAGTCACCATCTGCAGTGATTTTGGAGCCCCACAAAATAATACCCAGCCCATAAGAAAACCCACACCACATTTTGAGTCCATTCTCACCTTCTGAGATGGCCTACACACTGTCTGAGGAGTGTGTTTCTCTCTGACTTTTTCCACTTTTTACCTATCACTTTGTCTCTCACTTAATTCTTTCTGAGATGAGACATCGAGAACCAAAGCTTAATTAAGTCCCGAGATGAGGTGTGTGATCCTAGAAGACTGTGGGTTCAAGTCACAATCAGGATTTTGCATGTTTGAGTACTGGTATGTGTGTGTGTGTATGTTAGTCGTTCAGTCATGTCTGACTCTTTGCAACCCCATGGACTGTAGCCCACCAGGCTCCTCTGCCATGAGAATTCTCCAGGCAAGAATACTGGAGTGGGTAACCCATTCCCTTCTTCAGGGGATCTTCCCAACCCAGGGATCTAACCCAGCTTTCCCACATTGCAAGCAGATTCTTTATCATCTGAGCCACCAGAGAAGCCCAATCTGAGGTGAATGGTTTTACTTGAGTATGAATTTCATCCGTGAATAGAAATAAGGGTGGTTTTTAGGGAGTGTCTATGTTGTTTGGACTCCATATCTTCTTTGCATTTTATAGTTTGCTCATGAGAACACTGGCTTTTTTAGGTTTCTGCTCAGGAGTGAACACCTATGAGTGGATTTAACTGAAGAGACTACAACAGGTATTTTATAGATTTTTCAGAATTTCTGATATCATTCTGTGAGTGGCCCTTGTTGGTTTAGTATTTCTGTCACTTGACTCTGCAGCCTGAATTTTTGGGATACCATCTCTTAATTTCCCAGATCTTAAAGAAATTATGTGGAGAGTGGTTATTTTCATGAATAAAAGTTAGATGAAAAAAATCAGCACAAGGCTCTGCTTCTCTTGGAAATAGCTACAGGGGAAGACAAAGAAAGTAACATCTATTGACGGTGGTAGACACAGTTCTAAATGTTCCTCAAATTTTTCCCAACTTCATACCTGGAACTGTGACTAAGACGAGAAATCACAACTGTTATTCTGTTACCTCATAGAGCAAAAGGGATTTCACAAAGATCATTATGGTTAGAAATCAGTTGATTTAGAGTTGATCAAAAGGGAGATTATCAGGGCAGTTCAGTTCAATGCTCAGTCGTGTCTGACTCTTTGTGACCCCATGAACTGCAGCACGCCAGGCCTCCCTGTCCATCACCAACTCCCAGAGTTCACTCAAACTCATATCCATCGAGGCGGTGATGCCATCCAGGCGTCTCATCCTCTGTCGTCCCCTTCTCCTCCTGCCCCCAATCCCTCCCAGCTTCAGGGTCTTTTCCAATGAGGCAACTCTTCGCATGAGGTGGCCAAAGTACTGGAGTTTCAGCTTCAGCATCAGTCTATCCAATGAACATCCAGGACTGGTCTCCTTTAGGATGGACTAGTTGGATCTCCTTGCAGTCCAAGGGACTCTCAAGAGTCTTCTCCAACACCACAGTTCAAAAGCATCAATTCTTCAGCACTCAGCTTTCTTCACAGTCCAAATCTCTCATCCACACATGACCACTGGAAAAACCATAGCCTGACTAGAGAGACCTTTGTTGACAAAGGAATGTCTCTGCTTTTCAATATGCTATCTAGATTAGTCATAACTTTCCTTCCAAGAAGTAAGCGTCTTTTAGTTTCATGGCTGCAATCATCATCTGCAGTGATTTTGGAGCCCAGAAAAATAAAGTCTGACACTGTTTCCACTGTTTCCCCATCTATTTCCCATGAAGTGATGGGACCGGATGCCATGATCTTTGTTTTCTGAATGTTGAGCTTTAAGCCAACTTTTTCACTCTCCTCTTTCACTTTCATCAAGAGGCTTTTTAGTTCCTCTTCACTTTCTGCCATAAGGGTGATACGAGCTGCATATCTGAGGTTATTGATGTTTCTCCCGACAATCTTGATTCCAGCTTGTGCTTCATCCAGCCCAGCATTTCTCATGATGTACTCTGCGTAGAAGTTAAATAAGCAAGGTGACAATATACAGCCTTGACGTACCCCTTTTCCTATTTGAAACCAGTCTGTTTTTCCATGTCCAGTTCTAACTGTTGTTTCCTGACCTGCATATAGGTTTCTCAAGAGGCAGGTCAGGTGGCCTGGTATTCCCATCTCTTTCAGAATTTTCCACAGTTTATTGTGATCTGCACAGTCAAAGTCTTTGGAATAGTCAATAAAGCAGAAATAGATGTTTTTCTGAAACTCTCTTCCTCTTTCCATGATACAGCAGATGTTGGCAATTTGATCTCTGGTTCCTCTGCCTTTTCTAAAACCAACTTGAATATCTGGAATTTCACAGTTCATGTATTGCTGAAGCCTGGCTTGGAGAATTTTGAGCATTACTTTACTAGAATGTGAGATGAGTGCAACTGTGCCATAGTTTGAGCATTCTTTGGCATTGCCTTTCTTTGGGATTGGAATGAAAACTGACCTTTTCCTGTCCTGTGGCCACTGCTGAGTTTTCCAAATTTGCTGGCATATTGAGTGCAGCACTTTCATAGCATCATCTTTCAGGATTTGAAATAGCTCCACTGGAATTCCATCCCCTCCACTAGCTTTGTTCCTAGTGATGCTTCCTAAGGCCCACTTGACTTCACATTCCAGGATGTCTGGCTCTAGGTGAATGATCACACCTTTGTGATTATCTGGGTCATGAAGATCTTTTTTGTACAGTTCTTCTGTGTATTCTTGCCACCTCTTTTAATATCTTCTGCTTCTGTTAGGTCCATACCATTTCTCTCCTTTATCAAGCCCATCTTTGCATGATATGTTCCCTTGGTATCTCTAATTTTCTTGAAGAGATCTCATCTTTACCATTCTGTTGTTTTCCTCTATTTCTTTGCATTGATCACTGAGGAAGGCTTTCTTATCTCTCCTTGCTATTCTTTGGAACTCTGCATTCAGATGCTTATATCTTTCCTTTTCTCCTTTGCTTTTCACTTCTCTTCTTTTCATAGCTATTTTTAAGGCTTTCCCAGATAGCCATTTTGCTTTTTTGCATTTATTTTCCATGGGGATGGTCAGGCCTCAACTAATCACTCAACCTGATAACACCACATTTTCTCCATTGATCCAGAAAGGAAAATGTGAAAGTGTTAGTCGCCCAGTTGTGTCAGACTCTTTGCGACCCCTAGACTGTAGCCCATTAGGCTCCTCTGTCCATGGAATTCTCCAGGCAAGACTACTGGAGTGTATAGCCATTCAAATCAGAGAATTAAGGTACTGGAGAGATGGCCTCATGCAAGGACTCCCACACCTTCTCCAACATTTATTGTTTGTAGACTTTTTAGTGGTTGTCATAAATGTGACTTCTTCTTGGTCTCAGTATTTCATTTCTGAATCATGAATTAGGAGCACTGCATTGCTTTATTTATGTAGAGTTACATTTTTGTTTTCGGCAACAACTTGTCTTTAGGTACCTCATATTTTGCTTTACCTATACAGAATAGTGGCTTCCCTGGTGGCTTTATGGTAAAGAATCCATCTGCAATGTGGGAGATCTGGGTTTGATCCCTGGGTCAGGAAAAGACCCTGAAGAGGGGAATGGCTACCCACTCCAGTATTTTTGCCTGGAGACATGGACAGAGGAGCCTTGCTGGCTGCAATCCATGAGATCTCAAAGAGTCAGATGCAACTGGGCAACTGACACTTTCACTTTTCAGTTTCATACAGAATAGTACTAATTCCAGCTGACAACCTATTTGTAGTTACATGTTCCTGCCAGGTCCCTTCCCACCCCTCCTTACCCCTCCTTACAATCACCAGCAAAAGGGAAATAAGTTCCAACTTCTTACACCACATGAAATTCATGTACTTTTAAAACTGTAATTTTTCAGAGGAAAGCCTAGCCTAGTTCACTTGAGAGTAATCAGATTCATCTGTTAAATCTTCTATTTGATCACCAGGGCATAGGCATAATTAATTGACTGATAACAACCCATGGAAGCATTAAATATAACCCAAAGATATCATCTCAGTCTAATTAAAATTCAACAGTTATCTTTTCATATAGTAATGTTTTGTTTCTAGTATTTGATTTCATTTACAAATAAAATATAACACTTGCTCTATGAATCCTACTTTGGTCTTATATATATTAAGTGAATTTCTATGATTTTCTTTTAAGAATATAAAAATGAAACAGCTTTAAAGAATTAATAATTTTGTATAAATAATTTGAGACAACTTTCAGATGTATCATATGAATGCTTAATTCAATTTTCATGGTCCACATGGCCAAATTAATCTTTCTTTGTAAATTGAATATTTTCTGTGTTGAATTACTTTTTTTCCACACCAGAGAGCTCTAGTTGATACTCTAGAAAGAAGCATTCAATTGAATTCCACAATGAAGAACATTTCCCACTACATTAGATGGAGGACTTAAAATTCTGCGTTTATAAAGAGTGAATCAAGTAGTATGTGCTTATTAAAAATATGAAATACAAATAATTAAGGAGAAAATATTACTCTGAGTCCTGACTCAAAGAAGGTATACTAAATATACTAACATATTTTTAATTTCTTAGATATGAATTATTTATATAATTATAATCATAGTACAGACAGACTCTGACTTATGGTGGCTCAACTTAGATTTTTTGACTTTAGGATGCTGCAAAAGTGATATGCATTCAGTAGGAAATGTACTTCAAATTTTGATCTTTTCCTGGACTGGCAATAAGTGGTATAATCCTGTCTTGTGATGCTAGGCAGGGGCAGAGAGCCTCAGTTCCCAGTCAGCCACGCAATCACTACGGTAAACAATCAATACAAGTACAATCATTCCTTCCCCATATAGCCATTCTGGTTTTCACTGTGAGTACAGTATTCAATAGATTACTTAAAATATTCAGCACTTTGTTATAAAATAGACATTGTGTGAGATGGTTTTGCCCATCTGTAGGCTAATGTAACGGTTATGGGCACATTTGAGGTAGGCTAGGCTAAGCTATTAATGTTCAGTAGGTGAGGTGTATTAAATGCATTTTGACTTATATTTTCAATTTACAGGTTATATTGGAATATAACCCCAATGTAAGCTGAGGAAGGTCTGTATCTACAAAACTAATTATGATTTTCATCTGAAATTTAAACATAAGTACTTACTCATGTACCTAAGACTCTAAGAGCATCAGTCTATGATTGAATAATTTGCCAGGCAAGGTTGTACCTGACTTCATTAATCATTTTGTTATTTTTAGATTGTTAGATGTGTCTAGTTTTCTTCTACCATGATATTTTGATGAGTATTTATTTTGTATAAATCTCTTCCTGAGATAATGCCACTTTTTATCCACTGTGATGGATACTATTCAGCTTAATTTCCACTTATGCATATAAGCAAAATTCATTATGTATTTCTTCTTCTAGGAGTTTGATTCATGTAATCCCTTAATTTTCACTTGCTTTGTAGCTAGCTTTCTCCATTCTCTGATATATATCCTTTAGCATCCGGTGACTAAAGCCTGGCATTCCTCTCAGTCCGTCTCTATCACAATATTTTCTGCTGTGCAGTATAACTGGTGATTAACTTTAATTACAGTCATGACCACCTTATACAGCAGAGGCCAAAAGGCTGGTTACAAATCATGTTTCATAATATTCTTCAGTAACATCAAGCTTCAATGCAGCTACCAGGCTCAGATAACTAATTTGCATATCATTACACAGAATTCAAATGAACTTATTTTATCCACTCCCTCCACTAGTCATCTTATTGCAGTTCAGAAAATCTGTTAACTTTGTACCAGGAGTCTGCAGGTGAAAGTAAGAGGGCAGCATTCTGTTACTAACATGGTTATAATTGTGAGAGAAAATGTCCCTAAGTATTTCTGTATTCTTCCTGATTTAATTGATTATATCACTCATAAGCCATCAATAAATCATTGGAAAGTTTTAAAAAGATTTAATTATTTAAGCAAAGACACTTATAATTTACTGAATATATGCTGTAAATCTGGTATTATGCTGAGGTTAGCACGTTATTCCATTTAAATCTACAAAAACACTATAAGTCTATTTAATTACTTTTTTAATGACTATTAATTTTTAGTCTTTTTTTTTTTTTTTTTTTTTTTAAATTTGGGATGCTCTAGGCTCTCTGCTGCAGCATAAGGCCTTTCTTTAGTTGTGGAGCATGGGCTTAGTGGCCCTGCAGCATGTGGTATCTTAGTTCCTCAATCAGGGATCAAACCCACTGGACCACCAGAGAAGTTCCTGAGTCTAATTTAAATATGTGGGAATTGAGTTTTAGAGAAAGATGGCAGCTAACTAGGGTCACATTGTTGACTTCAATCTCAGGTTTACCTCACTCCTGAACCGAGGCTCTAAATCTGCTGTTTCCTACAGAAATCTCCTTGGGGGCGCTGTGCACTCATGGTTGTTACCTTGTTGTATGTGTTTTATGAAGGTAATAGTCTTAAGCATGTAGTCATTGGTTTTTAAAACCATGTTTACATGTATACCTGTGGCGGATTCATTTTGATATTTGGCAAAACTAATACAGTTATGTAAAGTTTAAAAATAAAATAAAATTAAAAAAAAAAAAAACAAAACCATGTTTATGGAGGATCCACTCTGTGACCTGTACTGAGCATCGCTTGTAATTTTCCTCACTATTGACATTCCTGCTGTGTTGTTACACGAGGAAGCAGTTAAAGTTACCTGATAAGGGAACTCGAATTTTCTCTTTTGGACATGATATCTGAGCCTGCTGAACAGGGTTAAAGGCTGTTTTTAACTGGGGGAGAAGTTGAACAGATATATGAGTTTAGTGTAAGACTTACTGAAAGTCTGGAGTATGCTGAAGTTTGAGCCCTGCCAGCAGAAATAATTCTTCCCATAAGGAGTTTTCCTGTTTCTGGTAACTCAGGGGAAAAAAATGTCTGAACATGAAGGTGGGAGTTTTTTGGCTGTGAACCAATAACTCACAGAAATGTGGATGCAGCAGCTGAAAGCCTTCTAGAAGAAGGGGATGTTCTCTGTCCTCTTGGGCCACATGCTACCTGCACTGAGAAAGGTGATAAATTTGATAAAAGAAAGGTGAACCAAAGAGCTAGAACCGATCTTCCTGATCAGATTCACACTCCATATCTCTACCTGTGCCTCTCACAGGAAGAAGCATGTTCATATGCTTACTATTTCACAATCAGAAAAAGAAAAAAGAAAAGGTATTAAATTACCTCCCTCCTTTTTTTAACTTTTGGAAAATTCAATCATCCAAAAAGACAAACTCTTTTTAAAAAAATTATTTATTTTTAATTGAAGGATAATTACTTTATAATTTTGGTTTCATTTCTGACATACTTCAACATGAATTATCCATAGGTATACATATGTCCTTTCCCTCTTGAACCTCTCTCCCACATCCCACACTTTCTCACCCCTCTAGGTTGTTACAGAGCTCCAGTCTGAATTCCCTGAGTCATATACAACAAATTTCCTATGGCAATCTATTTTACATATGGTGGTGTATATGCTTCCATGCTACTCTCTATCAAGGTTTTAGCCATATGATTATCTAAGAACTCTAACGAGATAAGAAATTAAAAGGTCAAAGAAAATCATAAAGTTAGAAAAAACGATGAGGTTCAGAGCGGGGATGAAGCAGCAGAGAGAGGAGAAAGTATACGTGCAAATTCTAAAATTGTATGACCCTGTCTACTACTTCATGGATATGGAGGGTCCATACTTGTAAACATTTAAATGAAAACTTAATGGACAGATTCAGATATTTGGAACTTTACAAAAGTTTGATACCAGTATTATTTGGTCAACATTTCAAAAATAGCTTCATTTATATTGAAGAGATTATATTTGACCATTATATTTGACCAGTGTAGAAAAATTAAGATCAAGGACAGATTTTTAAAACACAAGGAAGAAATTTCTCTACACTCTAGCCAACACTTATCCAAAAAACAAAAATCTTTTTTTTTTCCTACTTGATGAGTGATAATTAAATTTGTGTCACCTGCTAATGAGTTTGACCCCTTTCATTTCTTTATAGTCCTTTTGTATTTCTCACATGTGAACTGCCAATTTTATTGATCAAGATGATTATGTGGACTGACTCAACAGATTTGACTTGATAGATTTCGTCATTTTGAGCCATTGGCTCATACCTGCTGCCTATTGGTGCCTTGTATATGGTGCTCGGTACAGAAGAATCAATGGTGGATTGATGCTCGGTGGATAAGAAAGTTTCTGACCTCATGGAGCTTGTCCTACTAGAGGAAATAAATACATTTAATGATAATAAATTGAGATAAGCACTAAGAGTCGGACACGACTGAGTGACTTCACTTTCACTTTTCACTTTCATGCATTGGAGAAGGAAATGGCAACCCACTCCAGTGTTCTTGCCTGGAGAACCCCAGGGACGGGGGAGCCTCGTGGGCTGACCTCTATGGGGTCGCATAGAGTCGGACATGAGTGAAGCGACGAAGCAGCAGCAGCAGCAGCAGCTATAACAAAGCTCTTATAAAACAAGTAATTTAGTTATAGTACTAAGTTAGGGTGTGAGCAACGTGGCTTGGAGTAGTAAAAAATAATTTCAGAGAGAAAGAAAAACATGCAAACCTTAACAGACAAAAAAGTAATATATATCATGCAAACAAATTTATAGAGAAATTACTCTCCTCTTAAAATCTCATCCTTGCTACTTACTTCCAAATCACTTGTTAGGCTAAAGACAAATAAATGCTATTTTGTCCCTTTGCAAGTCCTTCATGGGTATTTTAACACCTTATTTGGAGATACGTGACACCTACTGTTAATATTCAATTACATACCTATTAAAAAGTAACAAGCTTGCTCTGTAACTTTATAGTAGAAGTGAATATAAGATGTCCTGTCACTCTTTTGATTTGTAGGTTGGTCCCAGTGAGTTGGTCTCACCACCTTTCATTAAAGGAAATTCATTATTATAGACACAAATTGAGTTTCTTTTGGAATCAGGACTTGAATATATCTAATAAGATAATTATTGAATTAAATATTTGGGCTTCCATGCTAGTGATGATATAACAGCTGATGTTTCTTGTCAATTCTATTTCTATTTCATGCAGGAGCACAGGTTATCAAGTGTCCCAGGAGCTATGTTAGAGATGAATGAAGTGTGCAATCAATACCATATGTAGAAAGAGCATTTCATTAAACCAGATGAATTGCTGATATTTAACCTTTTCTTGACCCTATAGCATAGCAAATTTATATGGTTTAAACTACTACTAATAAGTAGAGAGATTCTATATACAGTTTGTAACAGAGAGTTTTAAATACATTTTCCACTCTGAGAGGCAGCAGAAAGTTGCCTTTCCAAACAAGGTGGGGTATACTGAAATATTTTTTTCATCTGGGAAGCACAATAACTTGATCATTACCCTATCTTGAGGATACATTGAAATTTCTCCTAAGATTAAAGCAATGAGGAACATCAACTTCTTATAATGGCAAGAAATTAGGTCTCTTTAAGCCAGATACTTGGAGAAGGCAATGGCAACCCACTCCAGTATTCTTGCCTGGGAAATCCCATGGATGGAGGGGCCTGGTGGGCTATAGTCCATGGGGTCATGAAGAGGTGGACACGACTGAGCAACTTCACTTTCACTTTTCACTTTCATGCACTGGAGAGGGAAATGGCAACCCACTCCAGTATTCTTGGCTGGAGAATCCCAAAGATGGGAGCATGGTGGGCTGCCATCTATGGGGTCACACAGAGTCTGATACGACTGACTTGACTTAGCAGCAGCAAGCCAGATACTACATTGATACATAAATGTATATGAATTCCTTGGTAGTATTTGCATACTTAATTATAGTTATAAAACAAGTACATTTTCTTTGAGCAAAAACGGACTGTATTTAAGACATGACAGTTCAGTTCAGTTGCTCAGTCGGGTCCGACTCTGAGACCCCATGGACTGCAGCACACCAGGTTTCCCTGTCCATCACCAACTCCCGGAGCTTGTTCAAACTCATGTCCATTGAGTTGGTGATGCCATCCAGCCATCTCATCCTCTTTTATCCTCTTCTTCTCCTGCCTTCAATATTTCCCAGCATCAGGGTCTTTTCCAATGAGTCAGTTCTTCACATCAGGTGGTCAAAGTATTGGAGCTTCAGCTTCAGCATCAGTCCTTCCAATGAATATTCAGGACTGATATCCTTTAGGATTGACTGGTTTGGTCTCCTTGCAGTCCAAGAGACTCTCAAGAGTCTTCTCCAATACCACAGTTCAAAAGCATCAATTCTTCAGCACTCAGCTTTCTTTATGGTCCAGCTCTCACATCCATGCATGACTACTAGAAAAACCATAGCTTTGACTGTACAGACCTTTGTTGGTAAAGTAATGTCTCTGCTTTTTAAAATGCTGTCTAGGTTTGTCAGAGAGTAAGTGTCTTTTAATTTCATGGCTGCAATCACCATCTGGAGTGATTCTGGAGCTCAAGAAAATAAAGTCTGTCATTGTTTCCATTGTTTCCCCATCTACTTGCCATTAAGTGATGGGTCCGGATGCCATGATCTTAGTTTTTTAAATGTTGAATTTAAGACATGAAAGAGGCAGATAAAATACTAGTGCTTTTCCATTTTGATCTTAGTAACCATTTACTTTTCAAATTTTTTCTTATGAAGTTTCTAACTGAATAAAACCAATTTCATCCAATTCACCAACTTGGGATATAAATATGATGATACCTCTTATAATCTACAATTGTTTTTAAACTAATTGCTATTTTTACTATTGTTAAGTAATGATATTGCTATTTTACATTATTTGCCAATTCCCTTCTGCCCTAATTGTCAGAACATTCAGCATCTCCTTCTTAAGACTGTAAGAACCTCCATCTCCTTATTTACATCAAGAATCTTCTGGGGCTACCTCATTTAAAGGGGTTGGTCCTGCTTGTACTAACAGGAGGTGAACTGGGAAATCTGGTTAGGTACCCACACGATGGTTTTCATCACACCTACCAGCATTGCTACTAAACACTGTTGAAGGACAGGACAGAACATATATGTCCCTTGATGCCATGAAGTTCAGATCCGTATCAATACCCCATTAGAACCACAGATATGAGCTTCACAGTCCTAGCTCTTTTAGTTCATTTACATACTATCAGTCATTGTCCCTAAGATGTGACACCATGTCTCTACAGTTTCGTCCCTAGACCCTTCATTCTTAGCCATTCAAACACAAGGCTATTGTGCAGAACATACATTTTTTTAGGGACCATCACTCTCTCTTTATTCATCAGGAGTTCTTCCTTCTGACCTCATAGGCTCAGAATCATGACAGTCCTTCTTAAAATACTTCTTTGGATGTCTCAATATTCAGTTTTGTTTTGTTTTCTGTCTCAGTGGCTCCTTCTTCAAAGTATCCTTTCCTGACTCCTCCTCTTCTGAGCTGTCTGACCTCTACATACCTCTCATTTTCTCTAAATATGGTCTCTCACTTGGTGAGTTGTTCTAACTTGAAGACTCTGCTGCTAAGTCACTTCAGTCATGTCCAACTCTGTGTGACCCCATAGATGGCAGCCCACCAGGCTCCCCTGTCCCTGGGATTCTCCAGGCAAGAACACTGGAGTGGGTTGCCACTCTAAATATTGTCTATATACTGGTGGCCTTCAAGTTTATGTCTCCAGACTTGCCATCTTCTCTGAGTTTCATACTCCTGCTTGACATCTCTGGGTGGCTGTTTTCAGATGTGTATGTATGTGTGTGTTCTTGCTGCAAACACCAGAGCCTACTCTACCTGATTAAGTAGAGGATATCAGGTAGCTCACAGACTTTCTGGGAACAGTAGAAAGTCAGGTCTGGGACACTTTATCCTGCAATAATACCAAAATTGCACTGCCCTGGTGCTGCTCCAAAGACTGCACTACAATTGAGTGCAGGCATGTAAGCTCATTCTGCTGAGGCTGGACACTGGACTCCAGAATAGCTGATATTGCTCCTTCACAAAGAGAGATACAGACAAATGGATTCCACTTGTCCTTTGCTTCCTCAAGTAGCTGAATTCCTCATCAAAATCTTGATGAGTACATGTGGTGGCCAGATTCGAGGTCAAATGCCTGACCTGGGAAGATTTCCTGGAGGAGAGCATGGCAATCCACTCAAGTATTCTTGCCTAGGGGATCCCATGAACTGAAGAGCCCGGTGGGCTACAGTCCATAGGATTGCAAAGAGTTGGATACAACTGAAGCAACTTAGTCAACACATATCTGACTTTAGCTACAAAGGAGCCTGGGAAAGGGAGTTTTCTGGTTTCAACTTGTGGAGATGTGACTCTAAGAAGATAAGAACACAGAAACATGAGAAAAGATTCTAGACTGGCTGTCTTGGGACTTCCCTGTGGATAAGAATCCACCTGCCAAGACAGGGGACATAAGTTCAATCCCTGGCCTGGGAAGAATCCACATGCCAAGGAGCAACTAAGCCCATGTGCCACAACTTCTGAGCCCAGGAGCTCTAGAGCTTGCATGCCACAGCTACTGAGCCTGCAAGCTCGAGGGCCCACAAACCACAGTTACTGAAGCCCATGTGCCTACAGCCTGTGCTTTGCAGCAAGAGGAGCCACTGCGATGAGAAGCCCATGCACCGCAGTGAAGAGTAGCCCCCATTCACCACAACTAGAGAAAGCCTGCACACGGCAATGAAGACCCGGTGTAACCAAAACAAGACTGGGCAGGTGACTAGGATGACAATCATCCACTAAGATGAATAATACCGAACCCGGTCAATATAGTGCCATTGACTTTCTCTTGAAAATTTTCCCACAACCTTCTCACCACCTCGCTCTTCTGCTCATTCTCCTATTTATTCAATCAGTAAATCCTCTTAATTCTTGAAACACAATCTCCCAAACCTGACCATGTCTCCTATAGCCACTACTAAAATCATAGTTCAAAGCTCCATTATCTCTTGCCTGAACTATGGCAGGAGCCTCCCAGCACTTCCCACTACCTCACTCTTGTCCGTTTGACAACGGACCAACTGTCAGAAAGTGAAAGTGAAGTGAAGTCGCTCAGTCATGTCCAACTCTTTGCAACCCCATGGAGTGTAGCCTACCAGGCTCCTCCATCCATGGAATTTTCCAGGCAACAGTACTGGAGTGGGTTGCCATTTTCTTCTCCAGGGGATCTTCCTGACCCAGGGATTGAACCCAGGTCTCCCATATTGCGGGCAGACACTTCACCATCTGAGTCACCAGGGAAGCTAACTGTCAGAAAGGGTTACTTTAAATCTCACAAGGGAAATGATCCCAATCTCTACCTCATTTTAATTTTTCTTTTTGTCCCTAGGTACACCTCTAAAGGTTTTGCCTGCCTAGGAAAAGAACGAGAAGGTAGAGATGCCTGTAAAGGGTCCCATCATACTCTTCTCTGGTAGTTTCATATTCACCTTTACTAGTCAGGGACGCTTCCTCAAAAATTCTGTCCTAGGTTGAAAGACTATGTTGACTCATGTCAAAAAGTGCTGACTACATTTCTTATGAAAACTTTCTCCCTCTTTAGTTTATATTAGAAAACCTGTTTAATGGTAATCATTTACAAAGACACCTCAATCATTCATAGTACCACAGAGTTACAGATGCTTCTATCAGTGATAAATAGCATTAATTAAAATACTTTTCTCTTTCAACATATAATAATTTATATTCAAGTAAAATAAGAATAAATAGCATTATTTAAAATACTTTTCTGATATTTGGGCTTCCCTGGTGGCTCACACCGTAAAGAATCCACTTGCAATTCAGGAGACCAGGGTTCGATCCCTGAGTTGGGAAGTTCCTCAGGAGAAGGGAATGGCGACTCATGCTAGAATTCTTGCCTGGAGAATTCTATGTACAGAGAAGCCTGGTGGGCTACAGTCCATGGGGTCACAGAGAGTCAGAAACGACTGAGTGACTAACACTTTCAAAATAAGAATACTCAATTCCCAGAGACCACTGCAGTGAAGGTATTTCTGGAATCTTTAATGCCTCGCTCTCTTGTTCTACTCACCAATCTTTTAGACTTGTTTTGGTTTCCACTGTACTCGTAGAAGTTTATCCTCAAAGAAGCTTTCATCTCAAAGGACCTTCTTTGTTTTTTTTCTGACTGTTTTCAGACTTTTTTTCTGACTGACCACTCACTCTGTGGTTTGCTTCTGTGAATCCTGTGGGGGGTCAGAATGACTGCTGTGTTAAAAGTTATTGCATTCAAATATACCTGTGGTGAACAGTTCTCAGAGAAATGGAGGGCACCCTGTTACAGGTCATTAAGGTCACTAGGGCAGCCTTCCTACCTTCTTCAAATATTCCCTCCCTGAATATGGGTGGATACAGATGATTACAGTATATGGTACTCATTCTTGCTTTCTATTCTGATGTTTCCTTTCTGCAGATAACACTTTAAAAGATGTTGCATTAGTTATACTAATATATCTTAAATAGCAAACACCTTTCTTTTTCAGTATCTGCAAAATTCTCTAACAGTCTTCTTGTTTTTATTTTTAGTTGGAGGAGAACTGCATTATAATGTTGAGTTGGTTTCTGCTGTGCAACAACATGATCAGCTATCTGTATACATACATTCCCTCCTTCACGAGCCTCACTCCCATCCCACCCCTCTAGGTCATCACAGAGCTCTGACCTGAGCTCTCTGTGCTATACAGCATCTTCCTACTAGCTATCTGTTTTACACATGATAGCATGTATATGTCAATGCTACTCTGTCAATTCATCCCACCCTTCCTTCCACCGCTGTGTCTGTAAGTCTGTTCTCTACATCTATGTCTCTATTTCTCTAGCAGTCTTCTTAACTAAAGAATTCAAAAGGTCTCACTCTCTAGGAGTTTAAGTAAAGTTCAAGTAAAGTAAAATTCGTAATCTAGTACTTAAAATACAATGGTTTATCTCTTTGGATTTTCACAGTTTAATCCATTGAGACAGAATCTCTCACTTGTTGCAAAATTCATATTTGCTCAAAATAAAGTAGCTCCCAGGAGTTGTTACAAAGACTTAGATAGTTTGTATGCATGTGCATCTTTTGAAGAGAGGCCAGCTCTCTTGAATAGGCTTGAAAGGACCGGGTTCAACCAAGTTGAATTCAAATGATATTACAAGACACATCTTATTTTGCTCTTTAGCATGAAGAAAAATTTACAAATTAGGTATGAGGCAGCCAAATAAATCTACACTGATTATAATCACCATACTCTATTTATGCTACAACTGAAGACTTCAAGTTTAGTTTTACAGTTCTGGACTGTTGGGATCTTTCTAGAAAAGCCCATGGGCATATCAATGCTTATTTGATACAAGTCATTCCAGGTCTGTTAGTCATTTAAAAGCAAAGTTATTTTTCATTTGCATAGCTGCCTATGTAGGCTGCTCCAGTGCTTTACTTTCTGGGTGACTGCATTTGCAAATGTGTTAGAGTCTTCAGTTAATGTATGCTATCCTATGCATGGATGGGAGAAAAATCCCAGGCTATTTTTAAACCTAATAGGCTTGGAGAACCTGGAATATAATTTGAGGCTCAACCCTTTAGGAATGGGAGTTCTGCTACTTGCCTGTCACAACAAATTTTCCATGGCAGAAATCTTCCATAGGAATAGCTGCAGACCACATGTTGACCTGTGGGAAAGTTGAAATCTATGTATAGAAATGATTTTTGAAGTAGCAGTATGAGGGTTAAGCATGAGGCTTGCAATGGGACAGCCCAGTTTCCAATCTGGGAATCATCACTTATCATTTTTTTAACTTTGCTATGTCTCAATGTTCTCATATGTAAAATGGGAATACTAGTGCCAATCTCATAATTAAAAATGAAAGAAGAAAAACATACATAAGTGCTGTGCTTAGTAGATATTCCTGCCGCAAAGGGTTGTTGTCATGATTAAACTACCAGGGTTCTCTTGAAGGCTATGTGTATGTATGCTCAGTCATGTCTGACTCTTTGCAACCTCATGGACTCCAGCCTGCCAGGCTCCTTTGTCCATGAAATTTTCCAGGCAAGAATACTGGAGCAGGTTGCCACTTCCTATTCCAGGGGATCGTCCTGACCCAGGGATCAAACCTGTGTCTCTTGCATCTCCTGCAGTGGCAGGCAGATTCTTTAGCATTAGTGCCACTTGGGAAGACCAGGGTTCTCTTGATGGCTATGTGTGTATGCGTGCAAAGTCCCTTCAGCTGTGTCTGACTCTTTGTGACATTATGGACTGTAGCCACCCCCCCCTCCGCCCCCCCAGGCTCCTTTTCCGGGCAAGAATACTGGAGTGGGTTATCATTTCCTCCTCCAGGGGATCTTCCCAACCCAGGGATCAAACCCGTATCTCTTACGCCTCCTGTATTAGCAGGTGGGTTCTTTATTTAAATCATCTTCTGACTGGGATTTTTCTATATATTGAAAAAGTGTTATCTGCATAATCATCTGTGGCAGAGAAATGTTACCAGGAGGAAATATCGTTCCCAAGGGTTAGGGTCATAGTCAAAGTCATATACAGTCATCTGCCAATATCTGCAGGGTATTGGTTCCAGGGCCCACCACAATACCAGAACCCACAGATGCTCGGTAGGTTGGTTGAGTCTGGATGTAGAACCAGTGGCTGTGGAGGTCTGACTGTATTAGAAACTGAGCTCCCTGTCCTTCCCCTAAACAGGGCTAGTCTACACTTCTGTCCTGACACAGGGCCTCTTTAGGGAGAGGACAGTCTTATCATCAGCAGAGAAAATCACTTCCAAGATGGCTGGGTCTCTGGAGTTAAAGTTACAGTCACTCACACAGTCACTTCCTCCAAGTGCAAGTCCATCCTCAGGGGGCTGGATTGGGTGGCCTCCCTTTTCTTCTCTCCTTTCAGTACCCCTGCCCCGTCTCAGATTGAGTGCTGGAGCCAGCCTGCAGTCTTTCTCTTTTGATGCTGATGTCATTTTAGTTCAGGGCCCCCATGACACTGACCTGCCCCTGAATACTGGTTCGCATCATCCTGATATCCTCTAATATGGTTTTCTTAACTTTGAATCTTAGGATCTCAGTGTCCTCCCTTCCAGGTTCTCCTGGGGACCAAATGCAAATGGTGTCCTTCCTTCCTAGATATCTACTTGACAAGAGGTAGTGAAAGTACTGCTTTTCTAAGACATTGGAAAAGGGCTGCAAGTTGACAATTTGACTTCCATATATAGAAATCTCTAGCATAATTTTCCTGCTCCCATTCATCCATTACCCTTTTACATTATTTCAGCTAATTGCCAAATAAATATTATGTGAGGGAAATGGTATCATTGCTATTTATACTTGAGGAAGTTGAAGCATGGTTCAGTTACATGGCTCAAGGCCATCCAACTAATAATTGAGAGAGTCTGGGCCTGAACTTGGTTGTGCTAAATTTAGCATTTATTCTTCAGAAATATAGAAGCCCATTTTTTTTTCCTTTGGTCATAGCTAAAGTAATATTCACTTTATGGGAAATAGATGGGGAAACAGTGGAAACAGTGTCAGACTTTATTTTTCTGGGCTCCAAAATCACTGCAAATGGTGACTGCAGCCATGAAATTAAAAGATGCTTACTCCTTGGAAGGAAAGTTATGACCAACCTAGATAGCATATTGAAAAGCAGGGACATTACTTTGCCAACAAAGGTCCATCTAGTCAAGGCTATGGTCTTTCCAGTGGTCATGTATGGATGTGAGAGTTGGACTGTGAAAAAACCTGAGCGCCGAAGAATTGATGCTTTTGAACTGTGGTGTTGGAGAAGACTCTTGAGAGTCCCTTGGACTGCAAGGAGATCCGACCAGTCCATTCTGAAGGAGATCAGCCCTGGGATTTCTCTGGAAGGAGTGATGCTAAAGCTGAAACTCCAGTACTTTGGTTACCTCATGTGAAGAGCTGACTCATTGGAAAAGACCCTGATGCTGGGAGGGATTGGGGGCAGGAGGAGAAGGGGACGACAGAGGATGAGATGGCTGGATGGCATCACTGACTCGATGAACGTAAGTCTGAGTGAACTCTGGGAGCTGGTGATGGACAGGGAGGCCTGGCATGCTGCAATTTATGGGGTCGCAAAGAGTTGGACACGACTGAGCGACTAAACTGAACGGAACTGAAAGTAATATTTTATATATAAGAAATACAGTTGCCTGATTTTTTATTAGATAATTTTAAGATAACTTTTTTTTAACAAGCAGACTGCCTGGCTGAATCAGAAAAGTATCAACATTCATTCAGTATAAAATATAGTGATTTGTATTGATAGAGACAAATTTAAAGAAATAACATCAGAATACTCTGATCAACTAGTATTTAATGTAAGCCTAACATTTTTTCATCTGGTTGGAAAAGAATTATTTGCTCTAAATCTCCTCCTGGGGCTTCTTACTCGAGTCCTGGACTTAACTTTACTCAGATTTGAGTCTTCTAAATGCTTGCTCTGACCTCAGTCTTCTCCATCCATTTGTTAAAAAAAAAAAAAAAAATCACAAAAAGTTGCTCAGTTCAAAAGTTACTATTCTAGAAACTGAATCCTTGTTTATTTCACTTCTGAGCTGATGTTCAGTCCTCTAGACCATGCTGCCTCCTGGGATCTTTCTCTGGCTCTTGTAAGCTAATTTCCAAAAAGAAAGTTATGGGGAATTCTCTGGCGGTTCAGTGGTTAGGACTTGGCACTTTCATTGCTGGGGCCTGGTTTAAATCCCTGGTCAGGGAACTAAGATCCTGCAAGCTGTGTGGTGGGGCAAAAAAACAAAACAAAACAAAACAAAAAAACAGGAAAGGAAAGTTATGAAGTGGCAACTGAGTCTGCCACAGCTCTTGCCCTAACAGTCCTACCCCCCCTTTTTCTTCATACTCCTTTTAGTATCACAGATGAGAAACTATAATCCTTGATGTAGAATGTAAATTGTTTTATTGAAATATAGTTGATAGACAATGTTGCATTAATGTTTCTGCTGTACAGTAAAGCTATTCAGTTTAATCTATATACATATATAATACATATTCTTTTTCATGTTCTTTGCCATGTTGTTATCAGAGGATATTGAATGTAGTTCCTTGTGCTATTCAGTAGGACCTTGCTGTTTATCCATCCTATGTATAATGGTTTGCATTTGCTAACCCCAAACTCATGATCCACCCCTGCTCCTCCCCCTCCACCACTTTGGCAACCACAAGTTTGTGCTCTATGTCTGACAGCCTATTTCTGTTTCTTAAATAGGTTCATTTGTGTCACATTGTAGATTCCATATTAAGTGATATGATATGGTATTTGTCTTTCTCTTTCTGAACTACTTCACTTAGTATGATAATCTCTAGGTCCATTCATATTGCTGCAAATGGCGTTATTCCATTCTTTTTTATGGCTGAGTAGTATTCAATTTAGCCTATATACCACATCTTCATTATCCATTCATCTGCTGATGGACATTTAGATTGTTTCCATGTCTTGGATATTGTAAACAGTGCTGTTATGAGCATAGGAGTGCATGTATCTTTTCAAATTATTGTCTTATCTGGGTGTATGCCCAGCTGGGGGATTGTTCTATCATATGGCAACTCTATTTCTTTTTTTTTTTTTTTAAGGAATATTCATTCTGTTCTCCATATTGGCTCTACAAGTTCACATTCTCACTAACAGTGTAGGAGGGTTCTCTTTTCTCCACACCCTTTCCAGTATTTGTTATTTGTAAATTTTTTAATGATGGCCATTCTGACTGGAGGGCTTCCCAGGTGGCGCTAGTGGTAAAGAACCCACCTGCCAATCCAGGAGACATAAGAGACATGGATTCGATCCCTGGGTAGGGAAGATGCCCTGGAGAAGGGCATAAAAACCCACTCCAGTATTCTTTCCTAGAGAATCCCATGGGCAGAGAAGCCTGGTGGACTTAACACACAACACACATTCTGCTGGTGTGAGGTGGTACCTCACTGTAGTTTTGATTTGCAATTCTCTAATAATTAGTGATGTTGAGCATCTTTTCATGTGTTTGTTGACCATCTGTATGTATTCATTGGAGGAATGTTTATTTAGCTCTAGATTGTAAAATTTTGAATGTCTAATTTCCTTATAAATAAAGTTATAAATATCTTTAGAGTTTCATATGAGTCCTTGTATGAAATGTTAAAAACCAATTCCTTGTAATCTAAAATATCTCCCTACCTCAAATAGTGAATGACTTATGACTGAACAGGGAAGAAGCAGGTCCAATACTGTAGGGCCTTGTTTGGGTGCTTGTACCTAAGGATCCTGACATTTGGAGAACGTGCCCTAAATCAACATTCATTTGGAGTTTTGGAGTCCATCCCAAAACACGGGCCAGCTCACTATCATTCTAGCAACATCCTTTTTCAAGGTCACACATATATGAATGTACATTAAGGATTGAATATTAAATAGTAAGGATTTATAGAAATGGTGAGAAAGGATGTATGCAAAAAGAGAAAGCTCTGCAGGATGTAGCAGAATTTAATTAGGGCATTGATAAAGTAGAGCAGATTCTGTCATGTTTCATCCTTTTCTGATGTAGAGTGATTGCCTTTGGAAGAGTGAGGTGAACGGTGGGATTTGGGAGAGGGGATGGAAGTGATAACTGTGCATGTTGCCAAGGGAAGGTAAAATCATTGGCAGCCTCGGTGCTCTGCTCAGGGCTGGGCATGTGGGTAACCTCCTCAAGTTCTGGAGCTGTTTGAAGAACAACTGCTCATATCTAGACCCAATGTGATCAGTCTCTCAGTCATGTCCGACTCTTTGCAACCCCATCGACTGTAGCCCACTAGGCTCCTCTGTCCATGAAGTTTTCCAGGCAAGAGTACTGGAGCAGGCTGCCACTGGAGCAGGTTCTTCCTTCAGGGGATCCTCAAGACCCAGGGATTGAACCTGGGTCTCCTATGTCTCCTGCATTGGCAGGTGGATTCTTTATCATTGGGCTACCTGGGAAGCCCCAAGACCTAACAAGAATATGCTATCTGCAAATGGTTTGTTTTCGTGGAGATTTTTTTTTCCTTTGGGAAAGGGGACAGTTCACTTTTCTTATAGGGTAAACAAACATGTCTATTGATGGCGGCAACATGATGAAATTTCTGGAACAAATAAGAGTATAGTCTATAATGCAAGAGACTGTGAAACAGGCTTGGATCTCATTAAGATATCTTATAAGTGGAGAAAGTACATCTTTCAATATTTAAAGAATTAAATACATGCCTTTCTATGTTAAGGGTAATCCATCCCTGTTTTCTTTCATAGAGCTTCACTCCATACCCAGCCTAACATAGATTAATTTGCTCAAGCCACATTAAAAAAATTAAGTCTAAAAAATTCCTTTCCTTGCACTAAGAAGGAGAATGAATGTTTGATGAGTACCTGTGATGTGACACACTCTAGGAAAATAATGATTACATTCTAATCTTAGTGAATTATCACAATTCCATTCTTGTATGATGCCCAGAGTGGAAATAACAGAAAAGAGAGGTAAGTCATGTTCTTCTGTGACTCAGCCTGTAAATAACAGAGCTGAGACTCAAACCAGCTCCCTTCATTCCTGTTTACTGAACCATTCATTGCTTGACATTTGATTAAGTAGAATTCCAAATAGGAGGGAGTTATTCCCTGTGGAGTTGAGTAGAGGAATTATTCTATAACAAAAACTGATCAGCATTTTAACATGGAGCAAAGTTTCACATAAAACCCCTGCTCAAGTACACCACTGTTTCAATGGCATTCCTATTTTGATAGTGTTCCCAAGTGGAAAGAGATGAAAGTGACACCACATTTTTCTACTGTAGGAGTAACCATCACTGTAAAAACTAATTAATGAATATTTTATGGGCAGAGTTAAATTAGCATACTGTAGCAATAGTTTATCACATTCAATTATTATTCATTTATTCACTCAACACCTGTTTATTGATAGACTCTCTAATCAGTTCTGTAATAAGTGCTGGGAAAACCACAGTTGAAAAAAACAGCCTTAGTCAAATATGTATTATTTAATGGAAAAGCACAGTCATTTAAATTTTTCTATTTTCTGATAACATAAATTATTCTTAACAACTTTAGGGCTTGGCAGGAGCAAGTCTTGCTTCATGCAGGCACAGAAAATAATGGTGCATTGCTATAAGTTTGAGCTCAAAGACCAGAATAAATGCAAAACAAGAATATTGCCATTTATTCGCTATTTGGCCTTATATCACACTGCCATCCGGAGCTGTAGAGAGATAAATGTGGCAGATTTCAAATCAGCAATCTGAACAAATAAATGAGTCCTGGATTTCTACTGTGGAGTGCCTTATATAGAAAGACAACAAGCTAATATTTAATTAATTGAACTAATCTCAATTAAAATCTTTAGGGGGGGGATCTGATATTTACCTGTTTTCCTTTACAAAATCTGCCAATTTTTAAGTGACAAATCTAGACACTAAGACACTAAGCAGAGGTTTGGGAAGTCTTTGATGTGAAGATAAAATTTGTAAAATCAAAGTGATTTACAGTGCACCCAGCAAAGTTAAAGAAACAAGGCTGATTCCTGCATGTATGATGAAAAAATAATAATTATTATTTTCTTAAAAAAACCCAAAACTTATGAGTATGCAGTAGTACTCAGCCCCCTGTTCTCCCCTCACCCCCTGAAAGATTTATTACAAGAGAAATACCAGGTAATCTTCAGATAATTTATTATGTTAACTTCATAAATAGGTGTGTGTATTTTCTTTGTAAAATAAAGTACTAATGTATAAGTAAATATTCTTACAAGGCACAAAAATTGAAAAAATAATGGCAGGCTACATAATGGGTTATGGCTAGTGTTCTATATTATGAATTTTACAAAGCATTCAGGGAAAAACAAACATATTAGTAAGAGAATTTTGTAATAAAAATTGGAAATCACAACAGGAAAAATACAAGTAATGGTAAAATAACCAGCTCTCAATAATGTAATTAAATAAATGGATGCACAAATGAAATATTTTATTGATAATAAATTTAGCACAAAATAGGCATTAAATAAATATTTTAAGTGAAAAAATCATAAATGAATTATATACTGACAGTAGATCTAAATAATGCAGAATAAAACAGTAAATAAAGTTTTGCCTTTTTGGTATGTCAAGACAGAAGAAAAAGTTCACATGTTAATATCCAGTGTGAGCAAAAGAGGGAAAAATCTGATATCCTCAGAGTTTACTATTGAGAATATAATCTATTAGAAATACTATAGAGATAAATTTGCATATAGAGAGTTGGACTGTGAAGAAAGCTGAGCGCTGAAGAATTGATGCTTTTGAATGGTGGTGTTGGAGAAGACTCTTGAGAGTCCCTTGGACTGCAAGGAGATCCAACCGGTCCATCTTAAAGGAGATCAGTCCTGGGTGTTCATTGGAAAGACTGATGCTGAAGCTGAAACTCCAATACTTTGGACACCTCATGCAAAGAATTGACTCATTGGAAAAGACTCTGATGCTGGGAGGGATTGTGGGCAGGAGGAGAAGGGGACAACAGAGGATGAGATGGCTGGATGGCATCATCAACTCGATGGATGTGCGTCTGGGTGAACTCTGGGAATTGGTGATGGACAGGGAGGCCTGGCGTGCTGTGATTCATGGGGTCGCAAAGAGTTGGAAACGACTGAGTGACTGAACTGATGGCTTGATTTATGTGCTTGCTTTTCAGGTTTTGAAAATGGCAGCTAAGCAACAATATCTTAAGGAAATTTTCTTAGTAAATGTACAGAAAGTAAGAGTAATCTCGTAGTTTCAGCTTTTATGCTGACCATCAAACAAGAATAAAAATATCATAGATTTTATTGAAGAATAATATATACTTAAAGAAAGACATAAGGGTGAATAATAAAAAGCAAAGAGGTTCCTAGTTTAACTTTCAAACATTCAGTTCAGTTCAGTCACTCAGTTGTGTCCGACTCTTTGCGACCCCATGAATCGCAGCACACCAGGCCTCCCTGTCCATCACCAACTCCCGGAGTTCACCCAGACTCACTTCCATCCAGTCGGTGATGCCATCCAGCCATCTCATCCTCTGTCGTCCCCTTCTCCTCCTGCCCACAATCCCTCCCAGCATCAGGGTCTTTTCCAATGAGTCAACTCTTCGCATGAGGTGGCCAAAGTACTGGAGTTTCAGCTTTAGCATCATTCCTTCCAAAGAAATCCCAGGACTGATCTCCTTCAGAATGGACTGGTTGGATCTCCTTGCAGTCCAAGGGACTCACAAGAGTCTTCTCCAACACCACAGTTCAAAGGCATCAATTCTTCGGCGCAAGCTTTCTTCACAGTCCAACTCTCACATCCATACATGACCACTGGAAAAACCATAGCCTTGACTAGGCAGACATTTGTTGGCAAAGTAATGTCTCTGCTTTTGAATATGCTATTTAGGTTGGTCATAACTTTCCTTCCAAGGAGTAAGCGTCTTTAATTTCATGGCTGCAGTCACCATCTGCAGTGATTTTGGAGCCTCCCAAAATAAAGTCTGACACTGTTTCCACTGTTTCCCCATCTATTTCCCATGAAGTGATGGGACCGGATGCCATGATCTTCGTTTTCTGAATGTTGAGCTTTAAGCCAACGTTTTCACTCTCCTCTTTCACTTTCATCAAGAGGCTTTTTAGTTCCTCTTCACTTTCTGCCTTAAGGGTGGTGTCATCTGCATATATCTGAGATTATTGATATTTCTCCCAGCAATCTTGATTCCAGCTTGTGGTTCTTCCAGCCCAGCGTTTCTCATGATGTACTTTTAGGAACCATTAATTCCATTTATTTTATAAAGATCTCGATGAAAACATATTCAGCAGAAGATAATTTATAAAAGATTAAATTTTGGAAGAACTTAAATGTCAAACAAATTATATGAACAAACTCCTGTGTAGTCAGTAGTTTAGAAGGATATTTAAAGATGTTTAAATATCTTCACAAGGTAATATTAAAGGAGAAATGTTGCAGTCCTTTAATGGACTGGAACCTGGTGGTCCGGAGTCGACTGATAAGAAAGTAAAGGAGAGAGAAAGAGGCTGATATTCCTTGGTTTACGCAGAAAGCCAATAAAGTCTCTGCACGGGGCTTGCTCTGTTCACGGAGGCATCAGGCGCCCTCTCGATGGGGTGAAGGTGCAGAGTGCCTTCTCGAGAGGGTCTTAGAAGCCCAGGCAGGAAAGTGAACTCAGAGAGCCTCTGTGCTCCAAAGAAATAGCCTGAGAGAGAGAGAGAAAGAGAAAGCAAGACATGGGGACCAAAGCTCTGATGGAACAAAGGTGTTTTAATCAACATGGTGTGGGCATATATACTGTAGTTATTCTCAGCAAAGATAAAGATTAAAATTCCAGACTTACAAAACATAGGCGATCCATATTAAAGAGAGAGAGTTGTAAACAATCACTTTAACCATATGGTTCACAAGAAGGAAGAGGGTACTTATCACCCTATTGAAAAACTAGCGAAGGAGATGCCTGGATTCCTCAGCCCCTAGAGGCTTGCCTCTCCTCTTAATTCCTGAATATTCAGGAATTAATAAGGAACAGAGGATTCCTGACAGATCCAAAACAGTACACAGGAAGCCTCCTGTTAAATGCTTCCTAACAATGAGAAATAAAAATAAAGATAGCATATTCTTAATTATAATTTATTTCTATATATTATATGGATTCATAAAAGACTAGAGGATCTTCCATTTATCTTCATGTTATCTGTGTTTCCATCTAGATCATGAGATTACTTTTGATTGTATACACACTCAAAGTTCTGTGTATCTTCCATATTTTCATAATGAATATATTTTACTTGGGTAATAAAAGGATATGGACTGTAGCCCACCACTTCTACTCATGGAGTTTTCCAGACAAGAATACTTGAGCGGTGTGCCATTTCCTCCTCCAGGGGATCTTCCCGACCCAGGGATCAAACCCACATCTCTTATGTCTCCTGCATTGGCAAGCAGATTCTTTACCACAAGTGCCACCTGGGAAGCCCATAAAAATATAGTTCTACAAATATTATGAATGTATAACAAAATAAAACAGAGATGGTAAGGTGGACAGAATTTCAATGTACATTTGTTTTTACTCTGAGGATTGCCTAGGTTTCTGCTAAGAGGTGAACACATTATGTTTTATGTCTAAGTGCCAATATGGGTCATTATACCTAATTGCTACAAGGTAAAGTCATCTTTGTATAGCACAGGAAACTACTCAGTGCTCTATGGTGACCTAAATGGGAAAGAAATCCAGGGAAGAGGGGGTATATAGATATGTGTAGCTGATTCACTTTGTTGTACAGCAGCATTTACACAACATTATAAAGCAACTATTGTTCAGTCACTAAGTTGTTTCCAATTCTCTGAGACCCCATGGACTGCAGCATGCCAGGCTTCCCTGTTCTCACTGTTTCCCAGAGTTTGTTCAAGCAGAAGTCCATTGAGTCGATGATGCCATCCAACCATCGCAACCTCTGTTCCTCCCTTCTCTTCCTGCTGTCAATCTTGCCCAGCATCAGGGTCTTTTCCAATGAGTTGGCTGTTTGTATTAGATGGCCAAAATATTGGAGCCTCAACTTCAGCGTCTGTCCTTCCAGTGAATATTCAGGGTTGATTTCCTTTAGGATTGACTGGTTTGATCTCCTTGCTGTCCGGGGGCCTCTCAAGCGTCTTCTCCAGCACCACAATTTGAAGGCATCAATTCTTTGGTGCTCAGCCTTCTTTATGGTCCAACTATACTTCAATTAAAAAATAAAAAAAGATGTCATCTTTGGAATAGTAAATTTCACATTTCTGAGCCAAAGAGTTAGGACCAGGCAACATCCTAAGAACATTACATGAGTTATCACATTGCAGCCACAAACCAGGTCTAAGAAGTAGCTCTTATTATCATGCCCATTTTCAAATAGAGAACCGTAGACATAAATGCACTGTTTTAGTTAGCTAGTACCTGGAAAGGTTGGATTTTCTGATGCTCCCATGAGGAAAGCTTACAAAAACTCTTTCCCTTTTGGAAATTTAGTAAATTCACTTCCTTCACTTTTTTAAACTTGAGGCTGATGGTACCGCCTGTCTGAAGCCAACTGACAGAAAACCCGTGTTGTCTTTGGATGCTGGAGGAGAGTAATTCAAACTGACATGCCTGCCTCAGATTGCTCTGGCTTGGAATTCATGAAGGAGACTCTGAAGTCAATTTGCTCAGGAAGTGCATATAGGAGGCACTGCCTTGTCATAGTGCTGTCAAATCATGACAGGCCTCGCCACAGTTCATTCCAAGAGACACCTGCCAAAACAATGGGCCAGCAATCTGGCATGCTCACGACCACACGAGGAAGAAAAGTGCTTCTCTCTTCTACAGAGCTATTGTATTCTTATTTTTAACACTTTAAGTGTGATGACTAATTCTGCATTCTATCAGAAGGGCTAGGCATGTGAGTTTCCATCCTGTGTGCATTTCTTATACACGGTCCATGTTTGGGGAAAATATTATCTTCCTTGAGAATAAACATTAAAATTTCTCAGAATAAAGCATGTATAATCTCTGTGTTTTTCCTTTCTCATTGCTTGAGTTAGACAGTAGTTGCTAAATTAATATTAAAGCATATTTCAGTATTGAATTGACGGCATCTGAGTTTAGAAACTTGAAGCTATATAAGTATTTTCCTTTGTTTTTGAAATTAATGTACTCAGGTCAGTTAAAATCCCAGGAAACTTGAAAAAAAAAAAAAAAACTACATGAGAGCTGAAAAACAAGAGCAGACATTTGTTCCCTCCTGAAACAATCAACAAGTGTTTACTGAAAATTTAGTGTATTAGGTGCTAGGGATACAAAGATGAATGATACAAGGACCTTGTTAGGTAGGAACTCAGAGTCCAGATAAAGATGCAGAACTGTAAACTAGTAATTTGACATAAATTGTAGCCTTAAACTTTGTTTAGAATGAGCGAGATTATAAACACATACATATACACAGTGAGAAAAAAAATTACAATACAGAAGAGCAGAAGTAGGATCACAAGCATTGGGGGAACAGAAGGAAGGCTACTTATGAAGAAGGAAGAAGGCGTGGCTAGGGAGGAGGGAGAGGGAGGAAGAGGGAGACAGAAATGGGAAGATAGGGGATGTATACTCCATGGGGCACTTAGGCCTGATGCATTCAGATCCTTTACAAGGATATGCATATCCTTTGACTCAGAAACTGTGCCTTAAGGAATTTATACTGAGGAAATAGTCTTGGATATTCACAAAGATTTAGCTATACTTCACTGTTATTTATAGGAGCATAGAATTATAATTAAGTAATATGACCCAAAATGTTTTTAATATGACATCACCATAGAATGTATATTATTCTATTATTTTCAATAATGCTTATAAAGAATAGATAATAGCATGGAAAAACACTCCCAATAAATAGCCTTAAAGTGAAAAAGAATGTCCTATTTTAATATTCCTTTTAAAAAAATTATATAGTACATTTATACTCTGAAAATTCTCCATTAAAAGATGCATGATTTGTCCAAATTTCTGAAATCATGTTGTGTCTTACAATTGATGTCAATACATTTTGCCAGCCACATGATTGTGTGATCACTCACCTAGAGCCAGACATCCTGGAATGTGAAGTCAAGTGGGCCTTAGAAAGCATCACTACAAAGTTAGTGGAGGTGATGGAATTCCAGTTGAGCTATTTCAAATCCTGAAAGATAATGCTGTGAAAGTGCTGCACTCAATATGACAGCAAATTTGGAAAACTCAGCAGTGGTCACAGGACTGGAAAAGGTCAGTATTCATTCCAATCCCAAAGAAAGGCAATGCCAAAGAATGCTCAAACTACCGCACAGTTGCACTCATCTCACACGCTAGTAAAGTAATGCTCAAAATCCTCCAAGCCAGGCTTCAGCAATACGTGAATCGTGAACTTCCAGATATTCAAGCTGGTTTTATAAAAGGCAGAGAAACCAGAGATCAAATGGCCAACATCTGCTGGATCATGGAAAAAGCAAGAGATTTCCAGAAAAACATCTATTTCTGCTTGATAGACCATGCCAAAGCCTTTGACTGTGTGGATCACAATAAACTGTGGAAAATTCTTCAAGAGATGGGAATACCAGACCACCTGACCTGCCTCTTGAGAAACCTATATGCAGGTCAGGAAGCAACAGTTAGAACTGGACATGGAACAACAGACTGGTTCCAAATAGGAAAAGGAGTACATCAAGGCTGTATATTGTCACCCTGCTTATAACTTCTATGCAGAGTACATCATGAGAAATGCTGGGCTGGAAGAAGCACAAGCTGGAATCAAGATTGCCGGGAGAAATATCAATGACCTCAGATATGCAGATGACACCACCCTTATGGCAGAAAGTGAAGAGGAACTAAAAAGCCTCTTGATGAAAGTGAAAGAGGAGGGTGAAAAAGTTGGGTTAAAGCTCAACATTCAGAAAACAAAGATCATGGCATCTGGTCCCATAACTTCATGGGAAATAGATGGGGAAACAGTAGAAACAGTGTCAGACTTTATTTTTTTCTGCTGCAAAATCAGTGCAGATGGTGATTGTAGCCATGAAATTAAAAGACGCTTACTCCTTGGAAGGAAAGTTATGACCAACCTAGATAACATATTGAAAAGCAGAGACATTACTTTGCCAAAAAAAAAAAAAAAGTCCACCTAGTTAAGGCTATGGTTTTTCCAGTAGTCATGTATGGATGTGAGAAGTTGGACTGTGAAGAAAGCTGAGCGCCAAAGAATTGATGCTTTTGAACTGTGGTGTTGGAGAAGACTCTTGAGAGTCCCTTGGACTGCAAGGAGATCCAACCAGTCCATTCTAAAGGAGATCAGTCCTGGGATTTCTTTGGAAGGAATGATGCTAAAGCTGAAACTCCAGTACTTTGGCCACCTCATGCAAAGAGTTGACTCATTGGAAAAGACTCTGATGCTGGGAGGGATTGGGGGCAGGAGGAGAAGGGGATGAAAGAGGATGAGATGGCTGGATGGCACCACCGACTTGATGGACATGAGCTTGAATGAATTCTAGGATTTGGTGATGGACAGGGAGGCCTGGTGTGCTGCAGTTCATGGGGTCGCAAAGAGTTGGACACAACTGAGCGACTGATCTGAACTGAAGCAAAGGAGAATGTTGAGACATGGTTATCATTATTTGCTCAAGCGGAGCCTCATAGTGTATAGGGGGTGCTTGTTGATTGATTATCACTTCAGTTATGTTCATTGATAGCATCTCAAGTATTTATACGTTAAATATGGGGTATTAATTATGGTTAAAAAATAAGTTCCAAAATATTACAATAAGATAAAATGTTGAAGTTAATAATTATTTTTCATACAGCAGACAGCCTGTCATGCACAAAGTCATGTGATTAAAGACAGAAACCACCACTTCAAAAATGATCTTTGAAATTTGCTAAAAAAGAGTTTATCTTAGGTGTTACCACATACATGTCCATGCATAGATACACACACACACACACACACACACACACACATACACACACACAGACACACAGAAAGGTAACTATGTGAGGTGAAGCTAGTTAACCTGATTCTGATTGTGGTAATCATTTCCCAATATTTATGTATATCAAATAGTCACTTTGCAGACTTTATATTCAGTTTTGTTAACTCTAGCTCAGTAAAGCGAGGGAAAAGAAGGATCTTAGAAATTTCAAGGATGTCATTCAGGTGCCAAACATCATCTGTGAAAATCTTCCATCAGATTTGCAAGGAAAGTTTTTTTTTTTTTTTAATATTCTACTTATTCAATTTAAAGAAAATAAAGTAAAACTGGGCCTTTAATGAATTTGGAAACAGAGTTGAAACTCCAATATCCTTTGATTTCCCTTGCGATTTGATTTGTGATCATAAAAGGTCTCAAAAAGTCAAACACCTGACCCAGAATTATGAAAATCAGTGTGCTTTCAAAATGCTTATATCAAGGTCTGTGGCCAAAGTGATTCACACTGTTTAGTCTCTGAGGGTAAAGGAGGTTTAGATTCAAACTTTGTGATATAAAAGAAGAAAATGTTATAATATGTATTATTGTGAATGTTTTTCTGAGAAAAAATATTTTCTCTGAATTAAATATAAAGCTTCTTGTTTATCAAAAAACTTTTGTAGAATTTTTAAGTGGTATTATATAAAATGACATATTAGAAATAGATGTGAGAATTAAGAAATTATGATACATATTATGTTATGTTCATTCCATATACAGATATACTTTCTTCACACTCACATAGCTAAAATATTATATCATATACCAAAGCATGATTATCTCATAAATAAAATTTAACTTGGCTTTCAGTTTTTCCTTTTCTTTTTCATACTGTTCTAAGTTACTTTTACAACTTAAAGAGTTATTCAAATTGATATTTATCTAATCTCTTTTAAAATTTATATTCTCCTGTAAACCAACTTTAGTTTTTTTAATTTATTTTTTTATTGAAGGATAATTGCTTTACAGAATTTTGCTGTTTTCTGTCAAATCTCAACATGAATCAGCCATAGGTATACATATATCTCCTCCCTTTTGAAACTCCCTCCCATCTCCCTCCCCATTGCTCTAGGTTGATATAGAGCCCCTGTTTGAGTTTCCTGAGCCATACAGCAAATTCCCATTGGCTATCTATTTTACAAATGGTAATATGTTTCCATGTTACTCTTTCCATGCATCTCACCCTCTCCTCCCCTCTCCCCATGTCCATAAGTCTATTCTCTATGTCTGTTTCTCCATTGCTGCCCTGTAAATAAATTCTTCAGTACCATTTTTCTAGATTCTGTATATATGCATTAGAATATGATATTTACCTTTCTCTTTTTGACTCATTTCACACTGTGTAATAGGTTCTAGGTTTATCCACCTCATCAGAACTGACTCAAATGTGTTCCTTTTTATGGCTGAGTAATATTCCATTGTGTATATGTACCACAACTTCTTTATCTATTCATCTGTTGATGGACATCTAGGTTGCTTCCCTGTTTTAGCTACTATAAATAGTGCTGCAATGAACAATGGGATATATGTGTCTCTTTCAATTATGATTTCCTCAGGGTATGGCACTCCACTCCAGTACTCTTGCCTGGAAAATCCCATGGATGGAGCAGCCTGGAAGGCTGCAGTCCTTGGGGTCGCTGAGGGTGGGACACGACTGAGCGACTTCACTTTCACTTTCATGCATTGGAGCAGGAAATGGCAACCCACTCCGGTGTTCTTGCCTGGAGAATCCCAGGGACGGGGGAGCCTGGTGAGCCGCTGTCTATGGGGTCGCACAGAGTCGGACACGACTGAAGTGACCTAGCAGCAGCAGCAGCAACAGGGTATATGCGTAGGAGAGTGGGATTGCTGGATCATATGGTGGTTTTATTCCTAGTTTTTTAAGGAATCTCCATATCATCTTCCATAGTGGCTGTATCAATTTACATTCCCACCAGCAGTGCAAGAGCATTCCCTTTTCTCCACACCACCTCCAGCATTTATTGTTTTTAGACTTTTTGGTGATGGCCATTCTGACCTGTGTGAGGTGATATCTCATTGTGGTTTTGATTTGCATTTCTCTAATTATGGGTGATGTTGAGCATCTTTTCATGTGTTTGTTAGCCATCTGTATGTCTTCTTTTGAGAAATGTCTGTCTAGGTCTTTTCCCCACTTTTTGATTGTGTTGTTTGCTTTTCTGGCATTGAGTTGTATGAGTTGCTTGTATATTTTGGAAGTTAATCCTTTGTCAGTTACTTCATTTGCTATTAGTCTCTCCCATTCTGAGGATTGTCTTTTTACCATGCTTATAGTTTTCTTTGCTATGCAAAAATTTTTAAGTTTAATCAGGTCCCACTTGTTTACTTTTGTTTTTATTTTCATTACTCTACAAGGTGGGTCATCATAGATTTATTTATTGTAGATTTGATTTATGTCCTTGATTGTTCTGCCTATGTTTTCCTCTAAGACTTTCATAGTTTCTGGTCTAACTTTTAGGTCTTTACCATTTTGAGTTCTTTTACATGTAGCTGTCCAGTTTTCACAGCACCATTTATTGAAGGGGCTGTTTTGCCCCTTTGTATATTCTTGCCTCCTTTGTCAAAAATAAAGTACCCATAGGTTCATGGGATTATTTATGGGCTTTCTATCTTACTCCATTGTTCTATATTTCGGGTTTTGTGCCAGTACCATACTGTCTTGATGACTGTAGCTTTGTAGTATTATCTGAAGTCAGGAAAGTTGATTCCTCCAGCTCCATTCTGGGCTTTCTCAAGACTGATTTGGCTATTCAGGGCCTTTTGTATTTCCACATGAATTATGAAATTTTTGCTCTAGTTCTGTGAAAAATGCTACTGGTAATTTGATAGGGATTGCATTGAAATTGTAGATTGTGTTTGGTAATATAGTCATTTTCACAATATTGATTCTTCCTACCCAAGAACATAGAATATTTCTCTATCTGTTTATGTAATCTTTGATTTATTTCATCAGTGTTTTATAATTTTCTGTGTACAGTTCCTTTCTCCCCTTAGGTAAGTTTATTCCTAGATATTTAATTTTTTTTATTGCAATGGTGAATGGGATTGATTCATTAATTTCTCTTTCTGATTTTTCATTGTTAGTATAGAAATGCAAGTGTTTACTGTACATTGATTTTGTATCCTGCTACTTTGCTAAATTCACTGATTAGCTCTAGTAATTTTCTGATACTATCTTTAGGGTTTTCAATGTACAGTATCATGTCATCTGCAAACAGTGAGAGCTTTACTTCTTTTCCGATCTGGATCCCTTTTATTTATTTATTTTTTCTTCTCTGATTGCTGTAGCTAGGACTTCCAGAACTATGTTGAACAATCGTGGTGAAAGTGGACACCCTTATCTTGTTCCTGATCACAGGCGGAATGCTTTCAGTTATTCACCATTGAGAATAATGTTTGCTGTAGGCTTATCATATATGGCCTTTACTATGTTTAGGTAGGTTCCTTCTATGCCCATTTTTTAAGAGTTTTGATTATAAATGGGTGCTGAATTTTCTGAAAGGCTTTTTCTGCATCTATTGATTTTTCTGAATCTATGATAGGTGGTAAAATCCATCTATCATATGATTTTTAACTTTCAATTTGTTAATATGGTGTATTACATTGATTGATTTGCATATATTGAAGAATCCTTGCAATCTGGAATAAACCCAACTTGATCATGGTGTATGAGCTTTTTGTAGTGTTGCTGAATTCTGTTGCTAAAATTTTGTTGAAGATTTTTGCATCTATGTTCATCAGTGATATTGGCTTGTAGTTTTCTTTTTATGTGTTGCCTTTGTTTGGTTTTGGTATCAGGGTGATGGTGGCCTCATAGAATGAACTTGGAAGTGTTTCTTCCTCTGAAATTTTTTGAAAGAGTTTTAGAAGGATAGGTAATAGCTCTTCTCTTAATGTTTGATAGAATTCTCCTGTGAAGCCATCTGGTCCTGAGCTTTTGTTGTTGGGGAGATTTTTGATCATAGCTTCAACTTCAGTGCTTTGGGTTGTTTCAAAACAAACTCAGTGCTTCATTATTTGGGTTGTTCATTTTTTCTATTTCTTCCCGGTTCAGTCTTGGAAGATTGAACTTTCTAAGAATCTGTCCATTTCTTCCAGGTTATCCATTTTATTGCCATATCAGTTCAGTTCAGTTCAGTTCAGTCACTCAGTCATGTCCGACTCTTTGCGACCCCATGAACTGCAGCATGCCAGGCCTCCCTGTCCATCACCAACTCCCAGAGGTCACTCAAGCTCACGTCCATCGAGTCAGTGTAGCCATCCAGGCATCTCATCTTCTCTCGTCCCCTTCTTCTCCTGCCCCCAATCCCTCCCAGCATCAGGGTCTTTTCCAATGAGTTAACTCTTTGCATGAGGTGGCCAAAGTACTGGAGTTTCAGCTTTAGCATCAGACCTTCCAAAGAAATCCCAGGACTGATCTCCTTTAGAATGGACTGGTTGGATCTCCTTGCAGTCCAAGGGACTCTCAAGAGTCTTATCCAGTACCACAGTTCAAAAGCATCAATTTTTTGGCGCTCAGCTTTCTTCATATAGTTGTTCATAATAGTCTCTTACAATCCTTTGTATTTCTGCATTGTCTGTTGTAACCTCTCCTTTTTCATTTCTAATTTGTTGATTTGATTCTTCTCTCTTTTTTCCTTGATGAGTCTGGCTAACAGTTTGTAAATTTTGTTTATCTTCTCAAAGAGCCAGCTTTTAGTGTTATTCGTCTTTAGTATTGTTTCTTTCCTTTCTTTTTCATTTATTTCTGCTTGGATCTTTATGATTTCTTTCTACTAATTTTTATTTTTTTTTTGTGATTGTTGTTGTTTTCATTCTTTTTTAAGTTGTTTTAGGTGTAAAGTCAGATTGTCTATTCAATTTTTTTTGTTGTTGTTTGTTTCTTGAGATAGGGTTGCTATAAACCTCCCTCTTAGAACTGCTTTTGCTGCATCCCATAGGTTTTGAGTTGTCATGTTTTCACTGTCATTAGTTTCTAGAAATTTTTTGATTTCCCTTAGAATTTCTTCAGTAACCTGTTGGTTATTTAGAAATGTGCTGTTTAGTCTCCATGTGTTTGTGTTTCTTACAGTTTTTTTCTTATAATTGATTTCTAGTCTCGTAGTATTGTGGTTGGAAAAGATGCTTATATGATTTCAATTTTCTTAAATTTACTGATGTTTGATTTGTGACCCAAGATGTGGTCTATCTTGGAGAATGTTTCAGGTGGCCTTGAGAAGAAGGTGTATTCTTCTGCATTTGCATGGATTGTCCTGAAGATATCAATGAGATCCATCTCATCTAATGTATCATTTAAGACTTGTATTTCCTTATTAATTTTCTGCTTTGATGATCTGTCCATTGGTGTGAGTGGAGTGTTAAAGTCTCCTACTATTATTGTGTTACTTTCAATTTCTCCTTTATATCTGTTAGTGTTTGTCTTATGTATTGAGGTGCTCCTATGTTGGGTGCATAGATATTTAAAATTGTTAGGTCTTCCTCTTGGATTGATCCCTTGATCATTATGTAGTGTCCTTCCTTATCTCTTGTAATCTTCTTTATTTTAAGGCCTATTTTGTCTGATGTGAGGATTGCTACTCCAGCTTTCTTTTGCTTCCCATTTGTATGGAATATATTTTTCCATCCTCTCACTTTCAGTCTATATGTGTGTTGAGGTCTGAAGTGTGTTTCTTGTAGACAGCATATGTATGGGTCTTGTTTTTGTATCCATTCAGCCAGTCTGTGTCTTTTGGTTGGAGCATTTAATCCATTTACATTTAAAGTAATTATTAATACATATGTTCCTATTGCCATTTTCTAATTGTTTGGGGTTGGTTTTGTAGATCTTTTTTCTCCTCTTGTATTTCTTGATTATATAAGTCCGTTTAACATTTGTTGTAAAACTGGTTTGGTGGTACTGAATTCTCTTAACTTTTGCTTGTCTGAAAAGCTTTTTATTTCTGCATAAATTTTGAATGAGATCCTTGCCAGGTACAGTAATTTTGGTTGTAGATTTTTCCCTTTCAGTACTTTAAATGTATCCTGCCATTCCTTTCTGGCCTGCAGAGTTTCTGCTGATAGATCAGCAGGTAAGCATATGGGGTTTCTCTTGTATGTTACTTGTTACTTTTCCCTTACTGCTTTTAATATTCTTTTTTTGTGTTTAGTCTTTGTTAGTTTGATTAGTGTGTATCTGGGTGTGTTTCTCTATGGTTTTATCCAGTATGGGATTCTTTATGCCTCTTGGAATTGATTGACTATTTCCTTTTCCATGTTGGGGAAATTTTCAACTATAATTTCTTCAAAAAATTTCGCATACCCTTTCTTTTTCTCTTCTTCTTCTGGGATTCCTAGAATTCGAATGTTTATGCATTTGATATGGTCCCAGAGGTCTCTGAGACTGTCCTCAGTTATTTTAATTCTTTTTATTTTATTCTGCTCTTCAGAAGTAATTTTCAACGTTTTATCTTCCAGCTCACTGATTTGTTCTTCCACTTCAGATATTCTGCTATTGATTCCTTCTAGAGTATTTTTAATTTCAGTAATTGTTTTGTTTGTCTCTGTATGTTTGTTCTTTAATTCTTCTAGGTCTTTTTAATTGATTCTTGCATTTTCTCCATTTTGTTTTCAAGGTTTTTGATCATCTTTATTATCATTATTCTGAAGTCTTTTTCTGATAATTATTCAGAATTGCCTATTTCTTCTTCATTTATTTGGACTTCTGAGTTTCTAGTTTGTTCTTTCATTTGTGTAGTATTTCTCTGCCTTTTCATTATTTTTATTTTTTAAGTTATTGTGTTTGAGGTCTCCTTTTCCCAGGCTTCAAGGAAAGTTGAATTCTTCCCTTGAGGAAGGTTGAATTCTTTCTTCCTTTTTGTTTTTGCCCTCATAAGTTTGGTCCAGTGGTTTGTGTGAGCTTCCCATAGGATAAGATTTGTGTTGAATTTTTGTTTGTTTGTTTTTCCTCTGATGGGCAAGGCTGAGTGAGGTGGTAATCCTGTCTGCTGATGACTGGGTTTGTATTTTTGTTTTGTTTGTTGTTTAGATGAGACATCATGCACAGGGTGCTACTGGTGGTTTGATGATGTGGGGTCTTGTATTCAAGTGGTTTCCTTTATGTGAGTTCTCACTATTTGATACCCATTAGGGTTAGTTCTCTGGTAGTCTAGGTTCTTTGAATCAGTGCTCCCACTCCAAAGCCTCACAGCTTGATCTCTGGTCAGGAATGAAGATTCCACAAGTGATTTGTTATGGCATTAAGTGAGATTAAAACAAATATCCAACAAAGTGAAACCAAAAATGAACCCCAGACAAATGGCAGTTACAAAATCAGGCAAATAATAATTAAAATAATGTAATATACACATATACATATACCCCATGAGCAAAGTCAAAACAGTCCAACAAAAATAAAATACAGTAGACTGACCCAGTGAACAAATGAAGTAAAAACTTATATTTACCAGTTAAGAACAAAACTAACTTAAACACAAACTGGAAAACAAAACTAAAGCAAGCTTACAAGTGGGGAATAAAGCAATGAAAACAAAACAAATATGTTGAGAGGAAAGGTAAGAAGGAAAGAATAGGTATACAAAGTTAAATAGAGGTAGATGAAGAAGACTTATATACATGAAAGATTAACTGCAAAGGGGAAAGAACAGTAGGAAATGCAAACAAAGGAATAAATGTAGAAAAAATATAATAGGTTTTAAAACATTAAATTTATAAAATAGAGGAAAAAAAAAAAAAAGAAACAGAAGAAAGGAAAAAAAAAAAAGAAAAAGAAAAATCCACAGAACTGCAAAAGCCCAATGAAGAGGCAGAGGTTTGTAACAGTAGAAAGTGTAACTGAATATACACATATACACCCATAAGCAAAATCAAAACAGTTCAACAAAAATAAAGTACAATAGATTGACCTGGCAAACACAGGAAACCAAAAATTATATCTACCAGAACAAAACTAATTCAAACACAAACTGGAAAACAAGACTGAAGCAAGATGCCAATTGAGGAATAAAGCAATGAAAATAAAACTAACAGATTTGTTGAGAGGAAAGGAGAGAAGAAAAGAAAGAAAGAATAGATATTAAAAGTTAAATAGAGGTCGATAAAGAAGATTTATATGTGTTAAAGATTAAGTGCAAGGGGAAAAGAACAGTAGGAAAAGCAAACAAAGTAATAAATGTAGAAAAAATAATAATAGATTTAAAAAATTAAAGTTAAAAAAAGAGAGAAAAAAAGGAGGAAAACTCCACAGAACTGCAAAAGCCCAATGTAGAGGCAGAGGTTTATGACAACAATAAAAAATGTGACAGGAAAAAAGAAAAGCTCAAAAGCTTAATTGGATTTCTTAGGACAAATAAAATCAACAGATAGAACAAAGTGGGGGAAAAGGAAAAAAAGAAAAAAATTCCAAAAGAATCTACAGAACAAGTCAAAAAATAAGAATAGTACATGTTTCTCTTGAGTCACTGCTGTCAGAGTCCTTCCCCTCGCTGGGAGTCAAAGTCCCCCTCACCTCCTAGGATGCCCTCCGACACTGTGCTGATCTCTGGACCTGCTGTGGGGGCAGCTCAGATTCTATTCTGGTTCTATTCCTGTGTGTTCTTGCCTCCAGTGTCCACAGATATCAGAGCCAGTGCGTTTTCTTCTGTGGGCGCTGTCAATGTCCTTTCATATATTCCATAGACAGAGTCTGCTTAGTTGATCGTGTGGATTTAATCTGCAGCTTGTTCCGCTGGTAAGGTTTTAGGTCTTCTTCCTTAGCCACACTGCCCCAGGTTTTCAACTGTGGTTTTATTTCCATCTGTACTTGTGGGCTGTCCACTGGGGTTTAGCTCCTGAGGCTGCCCTGGAGGGCTTGGGTTTGCCCCTGTGAGGACCAGGGGTTCTGGTAGCACCAGGTACTCAGGAGGGTTGGCAGCTAGGGTAGCTAGAAATATAGTGCTCTAGGAGGGTATGGCAACCAGTATTGGCCAATACGCTCCACTATTCTTTCTTGGGGAACTGCCTCTCTGACAGAGAAGCCTGGCAGGCCACAGTCTACAGGGTCGCAAAGAGTCGGATGTGACCGAAGCGACCCTGTGGGCATAGACACAAGACATTTTTTGCCTGTGGCAGCTCTGCCCCAGTGAGAGCTGAGCACGAAGGTGGTGCAGCTGCTTGGCTTTCGGGGACCCTGATGGCGCCAAGTGCGCGAGGACAGGGACTGCCTCCACCGCAGGAGTTACGGCCCTATCAGAGTCTTTTTTCCAAGCCTCTTGTAGCTGGCCATCAGAAGGCCTCTTTGGCTAGTCTTTCTCCATAGCTCTGCCCATTCAGGCACTTAGAGGCCCCCCTGACTGGGGTCCTACTCTGTAGATCTGCATGTTAGGTACTTAAAGGGGCACCCTGGGTGGGGTCCTACTCTGTAGTTCAGTGTGTCAGGCATTTGAGGGCCAGCCTCTCTATTGTTCAGTTGCCGATGCTGGCATGTGGAGAGAGAGAGGCTATGGTGATGGTTCCACGTGTCCCCCCGCCCCCCACCCCGCATGACCCAGCAGTATCACCTTGCTTCCTTGGCTGCTTGGCTTTACTCCACCCGCATTTCCCACACATCCCTTCTATCCGTCTCTCCACAGTCAACAGCAGCCCTCACCCTGGGGTTGCTCCACAGTCCCTAACTCCAGCTCCCAGCTGCTGTCCCTTCCAGGGGACCAGCGTTCCTTTCTGGCATATGTATGGCTGCAGCAAGGACTGTCTGATTCTCATTCCATTTAGGCTGGCACAGATCAGCTGTTTCACTCTCAGCCTTAAATGTTTCTCCTCTGACTCAGACAATTACCCCACTGTGAGGATCAGACCCCTGCTTCAGTTCCCCCACCCACCGAGGGCAGGCCCAGTCCTACTAACACTCCTGTTTTTCCCCCTAGTTCCTTCATCCTACTGACTTTTGTGTGGTTGTATACATTCTTTTCTACTGGTCAGGTACTCTTGTCTGCTTTCAGCTGGTGTTCTGCATGCACTTCTGTATCTGAAGGTGTATTCCTGATGTATCCATGGAGAGCAATGTACTCCACGTCCACCGACTCCTCCGCCGTCTTGTTCTCTCCATGTGGCATTTCTCCCAGCTTTAGTTTTTATTGCACTTTTACCTTATAACATTATTGTGACCCCTTATTTCATACAGTTTGTATTTTTTGAAACTCTACAACTATGTTCTTCCTCTAATGCTTGATGCATTTATTTCTTTTCACAAAGTATATGCTATATATGCTAAGTCGCTTCAGTCGTGTCCGACTCTGTGTGACCCCATAGACGGCTGCCCACCAGGCTCCCCCTTCCCTGGGATTCTCCAGGCAAGAACACTGGAGTGGGTTGCCATTTCCTTCTCCAATGCATGAAAGTGAAAAGTGAAAGTGAAGTCTCTCAGTCGTGTCCGACTCCTAGTGACCCCACGGACTGCAGCCCACCAGGCTCCTCCATCCATGGGATTTTCCAGGCAAGAGTACTGAGTGGGGTGCCATTGCCTTCTCCGAGTTCACGGAGTACAATATTTTGCATTTTCTCTTTACCCCTTCTTAAATAAGAAGAGGTAATTAAATATGGTATTTACCTAAAAATATTCTCTTTGCATTCTCTCTTTGTTCAAAATGCTTTATAATCATTGATGTTTTCAGCCCTTGAAATCAATCTATATAGGAAATGCAGAGGAGACTGGGCCATAAGCAATTCAGCAAGGAAGATCCATTTGTCTGGTGACTTCTCAGCTGTTTCTTGACATGTCTGGAACAAGGGGCTGACTTTCTGTTCGTGACTTCAAAGCCCAGTTTAGAACTCGAGTGTAGCATATCTGACCTCCCTTCCCATTTGACTTGGTAGTGTTGGAAAATATAAGTTTTCCAATTTTAAGCCATCCTCACATCCCTGAGGTGAAATTTACTTGATCATGGTACATAGGTCTTTTAATATGCCATTTAAATCTATTTTCTACTATTTTATTTACACATTTTCCTTCTACATTCTTAAATGAGTTTTGTCTTTATTTATTTCTGCTGATTGTCATATTTTGGCTTCAAGGTTTTTGTAGTTTCAGAAAATGAATTGAACAGTCTTTCATCTTTTCCTGTGCACCAAAGAAAATTATACAGAATTGAAATTGCCTGTTTTTTGAAAATATGAAATAAATTGTCCTAAAAATGATCAAAGGATCTCCAGCGCCAATATTGAAATGACTCTTTTTATATGATTTTAAGGTATATAGACATGTAGGAGACAGAGATATATGATTGTAAGTCAAATCAAGAAAGAAATTCAGTTCCTAATAATATTAAGTTGCCAGTTTTGTGGAAATCATTTTGAGTCATTTTTGATTTGTTCTTATTTCTCTATGCTTTCCAAATTATATATTATGAACATATTATAGTTATAACAAAAAGTTAAATATTAACAAAGCTTATAGGTTCCCATATTAATGCTTAGCTCAGATATGCTTTTTGAGCCTTCAAAGTGTCTGTTCCTATCAATTTTCATTTTCATTAATACTAATATATATATACGTGTGTGTATATATGTATGTGCACACACACACACTCACATATATATATATATACATACACAAATACACACATATATAGATGTATGGGCTTCCCTGATGTTTCAGTGGTAAAGAATCTACCTGCAATGCAGTAGCAGCACAAGACCCGGGTTTGATCCCTGGGTCGGGAGGATCCTCTGGAGAAGGGCATGGCAACCCACTCCAGTATTCTTGCCTGGAGAATCCCATGGACAGTGGAGCCTGGTGGGCTACTGGTCCATAGGGTCGCATAGAGTTGGACACAACTGAAGCGAGTTAGCATGCACACACACACACACACAGATACACGTCTGAAGCAGAGCACTAAACCTATTCTGCATAATTTGGCACACAAATGGTTTCATTTCACAAAATCAACCGTCAAGGAAACTTCACTTAAAGCCTTATTGCATTAAAAATAATTTATTTTAAACACGATGAATATTGAAGTGCCAATATTAGAATAGCTGTGTAAACTCCCACCTGTTTGTTTGATGGATCATGAATCTTAAAAAAATCGACTTGCAATATATCAAGAAGGAAATTGATATATCATTTTGATGGAGTGTCTTTAAAGTATAAGATTAAACAGAGGGCAATTTTTTTCCCCCAGAAAAATGATTCCTCAATGAAGAGGTAGATACCTTATATGCAAGTTATTAATAAATGTCTCATTTTACAAGTTGATTTATAAGTTTATTGCAATCCTAATCAGAATTCCAATTTATATGGCAATGTAAAGGTTCAGAACAGCCTAGACAAGGTAGGAGGGCTTTCCCTATTAATTTCCAAAATGTATTATAACGTTGTAGTAATTAAGACTGTGTACTATTAGCATGAGGGCTTCCCAGGTGGCTCAGTGGTAAAGAACAGCCCTGCCAATGCAGGAGACATGGGTTTGACCCCTGGATCAGGAAGATCCCCTGGAGAAAGAAATGGCAACCCACTCCAGAATTCTTGCCTGGGAAATCTCAGGGACAGACAAGCCTGGTGGACTACAGTCCTTGGGGTCTCAAATGAGTCAGACACTGCTTAGTAACTAAACTACAACAACTATTAGCATGGAGTTAGACATCTGAGGCTCAGAGGGTAAAGCGTCTGCCTGCAGTGTAGGAGACCTGGGTTTGATCCCTGGGTCGGGAAGATCCCCTGGAGGAGGAAATGGCAACCCACTCCAGTACTCTTGCCTGGAGAATTCCAAGAATGGAGGAGCCTGGTGGGCTACAGTCCATGGGGTCGCTAAGAGTCGGACACGACTGAGTGACTTCACTTTCACTTTCAGACATCTGAGAGTAAAGGAACAAGAAATAGATCCATGCATATATGCATAATTAATAAATACGAGTCTAATAAATGATGCTAGGGCAGTTGATAACTATATGGAAAAAATGATAATAGACTATGCAAAATAGTGGGTACAGATAGACCTAAAGGGAGAAGGAAAAGGTAGCCCACTCCAGTCTTCTTGCCTAGAGAATCCCGTGGACAGAGGAGCCTGGTGGGCTGCTGTCCATGGGGTCGTACAGAGTCGGACGTGACTGAAGCAACTTAGCAGCAGCAGCAACATCATAGACCTAAAGGGGAGATATGAGGTTTTTAGAAGATATTACAGAAGAAATCTTTCTTTAACTTGGAGATACAGAAAGATATCTTAGACAAGACAAAAATGTCTATATATTAAGGAAAATGATAAATCCAACTACAGTAAAATTCAGTGTTTCTGATCATCAGGAAAAATCATCAAGAGATAAAAGCCAAAGAATGGGAGAGACTATTTTACAATACATATAATCAATAAAAGACTTAAAAATGGAATGTTTACAGATCAATGTTTCTTAAAAAGAAAAACCAATAGAAATCTGGGCTAAATATTTGAATGAGTACTTCACAAAAAAGTAAATCTAAGTGATTAATAAAATAGGTTAAAGTACTCAACTTCAAGAGGAGGGCATGACAAACCACTTCAGTATTCTTGCCTGGAGAAGCCCATGGACAGAGGAGTTAGACATGACAAGTGACTTAGCACGCACACACACACTCAACTTCAACAATATATCAAGTTTAACACCACAACCACCTGACTGTCAAACATTAAAAGTGACAATGTAGAGTGATAGGAATTTTAATATGCTGCTATATAATGTGCAAATTTGTATTAAAAACTTTGAAAAACAGTTTAGCATCCTCTGGTAAATCTAATGACATGCATATCTTATAACTTAGCAATTTTATTCCTGGAAATGCCTTCTAGAGAAATATACCATGTTTCAGGAGACATGTATGGAGATGTTTCCTTCAGCATTTTTTGCAATAGATTAAAACTCAAAACAACTCAATTCCACTAATTAAGGTGAAAGTCAGTCATGTCCAACTCTGCAACTCCATGGACTATACAGTCCATGGAATTCTCCAGGCCAGGATATTGGAGTAGGTAGCCTTTCCCTTCTCCAGAGGATCTTCCCAACCTAGGGATTAAACCCAGGTCTCCTGTATTGCAGGCAGATACTTTACCAACTGAGCTGTTGAATTCCATCAATAGTAAACTGGATAACTAACTTGCACACTTTTCATACAGTGGCATTTATGTAAGGGAGTAATCAATAAAAGTGAACACTCTAAAGCAACACTCAATAGCACAAGTGAATTTTACAAATAATATCCAGCCACTAAAGAATACATACATTTATACAAAGTTTAAAACATAAAAAATTAAATGGTATCATTTGTGGATGCTTATATGGGTTACAAACAAAAAGAAAACCACGGGGGAAGGGAGTTTGGGGAAGACACATGCAGAGAACATCAAGAGTACAGGAAACGTTCCCTCTGTGACTACATGGTGGTTACTCAGGGGCTCACTTAATAAATATTCATCATTTAACCTTCATGTACTATCTTGTATATATTTCAACGAAAAATTTTTTTAAAAAGAAAATAGAAAATAGGAAAAGGTTTCATTGCTTAGTAATTCCTAGAACAGTTTAAATTCCAGGAGAAGTATTTATTCCTTGAAGATTTGATAAATTCATTCATGCCAACCTCTAGACTTAAGACTTTCTTATAAAAGCAATTATTTGATAATGTCACCTTTATTCCCTTGTATGTATTTATCGGCTTAGGTGCATACTTCTTGCAATGATTATTTGCATTTTCCAAGAAAGTTATTTTGGGGGGTGATTTTTCAATTGTATTGCCATAAAGTTCAGCAGTACTCATCTATTTTGGATTTTATATATGGGTGTGCGATTCCTGTCTTTTGGCCATTCCTCAGTGTTACTACTTACATATCTAACATTCCCTCTCTTGATAGACATTTCCAGTTTTTGCTACTACAAATGTTAATTGTGAGACGCATCTTTGCACATATATATTCATCTACTTATGTCTTCATTCCTGTATGTTTTGCAAATATTTCAGTTCTCATTATGATTGTTAATATATGAGAGCATCCATTTTCCTACATTCTTATTGAATCTTAAGGTTACCACACATTTTAATTTTGCCAGTTTGATGGGTACAGATCATTACAGATCATTCTGTAATTTTCATTTTCCCAATTGTCAGCATGCCTGAAACTCCTTTTTTTCCACATATTTGTTATTCATTTATACCATTAACATCTCCCCTCACATGAATTTGTTTTACCTATTTTTCTTTTTGATTTGTTTGTCTTTTTACAGTGTATTTGAAGCTTGGTGAGCAGGAATATTAACTCTTTCTCTATATACATGTTATTTAATACAAACATTTTCCCCATCATATGAGTTCTTTGTTTTTAAATGTTATGTTTGATATCTTTTGCCATGGAAGATTTTATATTTTATAAAATATTTCTACTTTTTCATTTAAGACTTCAGATTCTTTTCTTTCTTAGGAAAGTTTTGCTTATCTTAAAGCATGCTGATTTCAATTTCTACTGTATCTGTGTCTGTATATATGGAATTTATTTCTCTTCATGTTGTAAAATGGGGTATATTCTATTTTTAAAATATTTAGATATTTTTCTTTTAATCATGAGTGTTTTCAGGAGTGTTTTTGTGTACATGTGGCTTTTTTTTTTTTTTTTTTTAGCTGACTGCACTCAAGGAGGTATAATGAAACAATTAAAAGCATGGTCCTTTGACAAAGGAGGCAAGAATATACAATGGATTAAAGACAATCTCTTTAACAAGTGGTGCTGGGAAAACTGGTCAACCACTTGTAAAAGAATGAAACTAGAACACTTTCTAACACCATACACAAAAATAAACTCAAAATGGATTAAAGATCTAAACGTAAGACCAGAAATTATAAAATGCCTAGAGGAGAACATAGGCAAAACACTCTCCGACATACATCACAGCAGGATCCTCTATGACCCACCTCCCAGAATATTGGAAATAAAAGCAAAAATAAACAAATGGGACCTAATTAAACTTAAAAGCTTCTGCACAACAAAGGAAACTATAAGCAAGGTAAAAAGACAGCCTTCAGAATGGGAGAAAATAATAGCAAATGAAGCAACTGACAAACAACTAATCTCAAAAAAATACAAGCAGCTCCTACAGCTCAATTCCAGAAAAATAAATGACCCAATCAAAAAATGGGCCAAAGAGCTAAATAGACATTTCTCCAAAGAAGACATACAGATGGCTAACAAACACATGAAAAGATGCTCAACATCACTCATTATCAGAGAAATGCAAATCAAAACCACTATGAAGTACCATTTCACGCCAGTCAGAATGGCTGCGATCCAAAAGCACAAGCAATAAATGCTGGAGAGGGTGTGGAGAAAAGGGAACCCTCTTACACTGTTGGTGGGAATGTAAACTAGTACAGCCACTATGGAGAACAGTGTGGAGATTCCTTAAAAAACTGGAAATAGAACTGCCTTATGATCCAGCAATCCCACTGCTGGGCATACACACTGAGGAAACCAGAATTGAAAGAGACACATGTACCCCAATGTTCATCGCAGCACTGTTTATAATAGCCAGGACATGGAAGCAACCTAGATGTCCATCAGCAGATGAATGGATAAGAAAGCAGTGGTACATATACACAATGGAGTATTACTCAGCCATTAAAAAGAATACATTTGAATCAGTTCTAATGAGGTGGATGAATCTGGAGCCTATTATACAGAGTGAAGTAAGCCAGAAAGAAAAACACCAATACAGTATACTAATGCATATATATGGAATTTAGAAAGATGGTAACAATAACCCTGTATATGAGACAGCAAAAGAGACACTGATGCATAGAACAGTCTTTTAGACTCTGTGGGAGAGGGAGAGGGTGGGATGATTTGGGAGAATGGCATTGAAATGTGTATAATACCATATATGAAACGAGTCGCCAGTCCAGGTTCGATGCACGATACTAGATGCTTGGGGCTGGTGCACTGGGACGACCCAGAGGGATGGTATGGGGAGGGAGGAGGGAGGAGGGATCAGGATGGGGAACACATGTATACCTGTGGTGGATTTATTTTGATATATGGCAAAACCAATACAATATTGTAAAGTTAAAAAAAAAAAAAAGCATGGTCCTTGAAATCACTTAGGTCCAGCTATTTGTTGAGTATATCAGTTAAGTTCAGTTCATTTCCTCAGTTGTATCCAACTCTTTGCGACCCCATGAATTGCAGCACGCCAGGCCTCCCTGTCCATCACCAACTCCCAGAGTTCACTCAAACTCATGCCCTTTGAGTCGGTGAGGCCATCCAGCCATCTCATCCTCTGTCGTCCCCTTCTCCTCCTGTCCCCAATCCCTCCCAGCATCAGGGTCTTTTCCAATGAGACAACTCTTCGCATGAGGTGGCCAAAGTATTGGAGTTTCAGCTTTAGCATCAGTCCTTCCAATGAACACCCAGGACTGATTTCCTTTAGGATGGACTGGTTGGATCTCCTTGCAGTCCAAGGGACTCTTAGGAGTCTTCTCCAACACCACAGTTCAAAAGCATCAATTCTTCGGTGCTCAGCTTTCTTCACAGTCCAACTCTCACATCCATACATGACCACTGGAAAAATCATAGCCTTGACTAGATGGACCTTTGTTGGCAAAGTAATGTCTCTGCTTTTCAATATGCTATCTAGGTTGGTCATAACTTTCCTTCCAAGGAGTAAGTGTCTTTTAATTTCACGGCTGGAATCACCATCTGCAGTGATTTTGGAGCCCCCAAAAATAAAGTCTGACACTGTTTCCACTCTTTCCCCATCTATTTCCCATGAAGTGAGGGGACCAGATGCCATGATCTTCGATTTCTGAATGTTGAGCTTTAAGCCAACTTTTTCACTCTTCTCTTTCACTTTCATCAAGAGGCTTTTGAGTTCCTCTTCACTTTCTGCCATAAGGGTGGTGTCATCTGCATATCTGAGGTTATTGATATTTCTCCCCGCAATCTTGATTCCAGCTTGTGCTTCTTCCAGCCCAGCATTTCTCATGATGTACTCTGCATAGAAGTTAAATAAGCAGGGTGACAATATACAGCCTTGATGTAATCCTTTTCCTATTTGGAAACAGTCTGTTGTTCCATGTCCAGTTCTAACTGTTCCTTCCTGACCTATAAACAGATTTCTCAAGAGGCAGGTCAGGTGGTCTGGTATTTCCATCTCTTTCGGAATTTTCCAGTTTCTTGTGATCCACACAATCAAAGGCTTTGGCATAGTCAATAAAGCAGAAATAGATGTTTTTCTGGAACTCTCTTGCTTTTTTGATGATCCAGGTTTTTTGATGTTGGCAATTTGATCTCTGGCTCCTCTGCCTTTTCTAAAACCAGCTTGAACATGTGGAATTTCATTGTTCACGTGTTGCTGAAGCCTGGCTTGGAGAATTTTGAGCATTACTTTACTAGCGTGTGAGATGAGTGCAATTGTGCAGTAGTTTGAGCATTCTTTGGCATTGCCTTTCTTTGGTATATAGAGAGGAGCAAATCAACTATATTAATTATCTTTTTTTGAATTCATCAGCCTTGCTTTGACTTTAAGACTTTTTCCTACTTAAAATTTTTTTAATTGCTAATAATAATAATTTTTCTAATAATGCACTTAATGATTTGTTTTTTCCCCACTAATTTTTACATTTATTAGACCCATACTTTTTGTTATGTAGTATTGCCCTTATCCTGTTTCTAAGAATTCTATGATTGTCCTTTTGATTTCTTTTAGAGCAAAAAGTTTTATAGTAGAATGATTCTTATACAAATGGTTGAGTATTTTTTAATTATAAAAGTAAATAATGTAATTGCATTGCATATAAAAGTTAATGTCATTGCATTAACCTCAGTATTTAATACCTGCTTTGGAAGAACCACTGAAGGTATTTTGTACCTTATTTTGTGCTTGCCTAATATGTGATTCCTTTGTATAACGGTTCCATGGGCATTAGAAAATAACTTACTTTCCAAATCTCCTTGCGATTTATCATGTTTCACAGAGTTTATTGGCTAGATTTTTATGTATCACCCATATCCTCACAGCCTTAATGCTTTATCTCTCAAAGAGTTAGAAAGGTATATTATATCATCTGACTATTATTGTAGAAAAGTATAGATATTTTGGTTTTTAATTTATATTATCCTTGCCATTATATAACCACTTTATAGCCAGACAACATTTCATTCTGGTTATGAGAATTCCAAACCCTGGGCTTCCAAATCCTGTTGTAGACAAAAAGGTTATCATTTTATAATGTTTTACTCCATGGTAGAGCAAAAGATGTTTAAACCTTAAAAAAAATTTAATTTCTAGTCCTGTAGAGAAGTTGACTATTACAAATTATAAACTGCACAAGGCTGTGCTTCCAAGGAAGCCATCAGTCCATGAAATTAAATTATGCATTAGAAGGTACTCTAATACCGACAGATATTAATTGAAGAAATAATTGTCTGGGTTTTTAAAAAGACGCTTTATCTCTTTTGTTCCATGGGATGGTTCAGAGTTCCTAAACTGGCTTCTACAATGAATAAAAATACTTTTAGTTTCTCTCTCAAATGAAGACTAGCATGCAAACAACTAGAACCATGTCCATTTCAATTAAACTTGGAATTCTATAAAGATTCAATTATATATTTCAATAAATGCCCCTGAATTAGGGAACTGTCATGTTGAGATTTAATAGAACTAGAACTGTGTTTTTCAAATTATGATTTTTATGCCCCAGGGAATTATGATACTATACCAAGGGATACGTTAAGCCACAATATTGTGGAATAGCTTCGTAAGCATCCGTTACGTTCAGAAACATAGAAGTGAAAGGGGAGTGAGAGTAGGCAACTGTGGGAATTAAGTAATGCATCTAGCTAGTAATAAAAATTTTTTTATGTAAAATATATTTGTATTTGAAATAGAAAACAAAACTTGAATGAAAATTTTCTCAGCCTTTACACATAGTGAATGATCAAGTACATTTGACCCTTGAAAAACTCAGGGGTTAGTGCTATCAACCTTATAAGCAGTGGAATATCTGGGTATAATTTGTAGCTTGCCCTCCTTTCCATATCCATGACTTTAACGAACTTTGGATTATGTAATGATGTAACATCTACTGTTGAAAAAAATCCAGGTATAAGTGGACCTGTGCAATTCAAACTCATGCTCTTCAATGGTCAACTGTAATAGAAAAGCATATGTGAGGTATAAATATCCTCTCTCCCCATAAATTCTTATTTTCTAGTCTTTCTCCCCAACATAGCAGGTTTTGTAATTCTACTGCTGCTGCTGCTAAGTCGCTTCAGTCGTGTCCGACTCTGTGCGACCCCATGGACTGCAGCCCAACAGGCTCCCCTGTCCCTGGGGTTCTCCAGGCAAGAACACCTGGAGTGGGTTGCCATTTCCTTTTCCAATGCATGAAAGTGAAAAGCAAAAGTGAAGTCGCTCAGTCGTGTCCGACTCTTTGCGACCCCAGGGACTGCATCCCACCAGGCTCCTCCGCCCATGGGATTTTCCAGGTAAGAGGACTGGAGTGGGTTGCCATTTCCTTCTCCAATGCATGAAAGTGAAAAGTGAAAGTGAAGTCGCTCAGTCATGTCCGACTCTTTGCGACCCCATGGACTGCAGCCTACCAGGCTGCTCCGCCCATGGAATTTTCCAGGCAAGAGTACAGGAGTGGGGTGCCATTGCCTGCTCCGTGTAATTCTACTACTCACTGCTATATGGGAGTTCTCTGTAGTTCCCAGTGCAGGACTGTTTGATAGAGTAGGGATGAGACAAATAGGAATGACTCATACATCATAGCTACTTGTTCCATAAATTTCTTTTTCACCAGGTATTCATGAAATACGCTTTAGTTCTAATAGTTTTTTCTTTCTTTTTTTTTTTTTTTGTAATCTCACTTAGATTTTATAGATAATCATACCTTGTGCAAATAAACATATCTCATTGCCCCCCAAATTTATCTTTTTATTTTTTTCATTTTCTTATTTAAGTTAACATTATCAACAAAATTTACTAATAATTGTTTTACTAATAATTATAGTTTTGTTTTCCTAAATTTGGTTATAATTCTTTAAGAAATTATTAAGTATGATGACAGGCAATTTTTGCTGTGTTAAGGAATATTCTATTTGTATTCTATAAAGAATGGGGATTAAATTTAATAGGATGATTTTGACATTGACTAAGACACTTTCACTTTTTGACCTGTGTTAAACTAATTAACTCAATTTTGTGTAGCAGAATTCATCCTCCATCTTTTTGACATAAATATCACAGAATGTTTTCATTGTGAACAAGGAGATAATTTTCATCTTAATATTCCTTTGTTCATTTTAGTCATTTGTAGGGGAGGGATGCCATCTTTTCCATAGATTAACATATATGTATTTTAAAATAAAAGAAAAGCTCAATGAACGATGTATTTTTCAATGGCTTTATAATTAGGGTACTGACATGAGAGGTTTTTTTTTTTTTTTAATTTATTCTTCTAGGATCTCACAAAACTCACTAAAATGCTAGACTTTTTGGAGAAACATTCAAGTATATATCTCAAATGTTAAGACTGAGACAAAATTTTCTCCCAATGTTATACTGCATTTTTTTTTATTACTGTGAGTATTAGAAACATAGTAAAAAGATACCTTAATTTATTATTCATATTTAACGGGAAAAAGTAGCAAACTTTTAAGTCTGTTTTATAATTTCTTCTTTGAGTGTTCACTTTAATATCAACAGTGTTGTTAACGGACTTTAATTAGCCATCTATAAAGAAACTCCCTGTTAGTGTTGCAGAAACCAATACTCAGGAAACCAAGCACCACACTTGGAGAGCTGGAGAACTCAGGTTTATTAAGCCAGCAGGCCCAGAGGAGTTAACACTCCAAGCTCTGAGTCTCGAACAAAGGGGTTACAGAGTTTTTATAGACAAACATGGCAATCCACTCCAGTACCATTGCCTGGAAAATCACATGGACAGAGGACCCTGGTAGGCTACAGTCCATGGGGTCGCAAAGAGTCGGACATGACTGAACGACTTCACATTCACATTCACACATAGTGGGCAACACTAGCTGTTAATGGGTTGGTTTAAACCAAGGGGTTTCACACACGTGGGAACATCAGTCAAGATGGGGAGGATGCCTGACCTTTACATGGACAGGCATGATTAAGCAAGTTTTCAGGGGCCAGGCAGTTGCAAAGAGCAGGACAAGGGCGAGTGAGATAAGGTCCTGTTTTTAGTATTGTAAGTCCTCACTTTCTGAGACTACATGACCTATGTGATCCAGACTTTGCAAGGAGCAAGCTGAGTTACAGAGGCAGAAGGAGCAGGAGGGTATGTAAAATTTTAACTTTTCCTCTTCAGAAGATCAGACTAAAGAATCTGCCTGCAATGCAGGAGACCTGGGTTCCAATGCTGGGGTCAGGAAGATCCCCTGCAGGAGGGAATGGCTACCCACTCCAGTATTCTTGCCTGGAGAATCACATGGACAGAGGAGCCTGGTGGGCTACAGTCCACCAGGTTGCAAGGAGTGAGACGTGACTGAGCAGCTAACACACAACACAAAAAGAAACTCCACTGAGTTCTAGTCTCTTTCAGAATCAATAAAACTACTTTCCAAGCTACTTTCCCCTCTGCCCCCCGGATTCCACTCAGTTTCTGCTTATTATTTTTCTGATAAGACTTGCCCCTCTCGAGACCAAGTGGGTGTGTGTTTTTGAGTGACTTTCTTTGGAATCCAATTGTTGTTTAATGTTTACATATTAATATACAAAAGGGATTAGGCTTGACAGTCATTAAGTCTCATAGTATAATATTTTAAAGTGGAGTTCCCTCATGCAGAGGACATATGGGGTCCACACTGGTTTTGAGCACATGGCAATAACTGGCACTTACTGTGGGCCCTCGGGTCTCAAGACCAGCCTTGCTGTGGGATGTGCCATCTGCAGATGTGCCTTCTTGAGAAAGAAGTGAGTGACAGCAGCGGCCTATTTGGCAGGAATTTACAAAAACCTTGATTTTGGCCCCTTTCTACGGCTAAGTGATGGGACTGGAGCTGAGTAAGAAGCCCTAGGTTTGCCAGGTTCAGTCTGAAAAAGGCAATGCATCCCCGAGGAAAATTTGCAAGGAACACATTCTTGGAGTGAATTTTCCTGAAAACCAGTGCACTCTAAAGCAAAACTAGAAAAAAAAAAAACCAAAACAACAACAACCTTGGCTAAGCTAAGTATTCATTATGTGGAAAAGAACTATTAGGGAACCAAACAGAGAGTAAAAAATCAAAATTTTGAAGTAAAGAATTGACCCTTCACAAAAGAAGTTGGGCAGAAAAGGCAACCTTCATTCTTTGGAACCATGTAATTAACAACCAATTTTCACCCCACATAATTAATGCATCGTGCTAGTTACCATTGTGCCAGAGGGTCACACTGAGCTTTCTGGCAAGCCAATTGAGTTCCCTCCATATAAAGAACACTCGGTGATTATTCTGCATACAAGGATTATTCAACTTGATAGTTAAAATAATTAATTCTCTCCACATTGAAAAAGAAACCATTACTGTAGAGAAGGTATAATTACCCTGAATGGATAAGCTCTAGAGGGCAATATGGTGATTTTGATTCTTAGAGTGTATACAGCTTGGTGAAATGGAAAGAGAATTCATTCACAACAAATATTCACGCTTGCCCGGCACCCCCTCCTCCCACCATGTTTGCTAGACTCCTCTTTAAAAGACTCGGTTTCCTGTTGGAGTTATGCTAGGTGTTTTTTGTGTGACTTTTACTAGGCTGCTTCTCTCTCGTCTTAGGGGCTTCCCTGGTGGCTGAGACGGTAAAGCATCTGTCTGCAATGCAGGAGACCAGGGTTCGATCCCTGGGTTGAGAAGATCCCCTGGAGAAGGAAATGGCAGCCCATTCCAGTATTCTTGCCTAGGAAATCCCATGGACGGTAGTCGCAAACAGTCGGACACGACTAAGCGACTTCACTTCTCTCTTGTCTTATTTTATTTCTGTCTAAAGACAGGGAATTCAAATTACATGGAAGTTTAAAAAAATAAAAAGTGTCTGACGCAAATGTTTTCCATGTGCTCTTTCCATGCACGTGGGAGAAATTACTGTTCAAATATGGCGTCTTGTACTGAGCCCAGGAGAGGTTTCTCAGAATTCTTCAAGCTTTCATAGCCTCTGTCAATAGGTTAGAGGATGAAAGCCAGATTGACCCCTTGGTAGGTCTTCATTTTAGGTAAAAGTTCATATCACATCCCACAATTAGGAAAACAAACAAACCAACAAAAACAAAGCAACAAACTTCCCAACCCCCACCCCCAGAGAAAACAAGTAACAGTCACTGTGTTTAATTCTAGTCACAAAATAAATGAAATCAAAAGTGTTCTCCTGAATACTGACTTCCTAACAAAAGCACTTAATCGCTGAATTTGTAATGTTGATATTGATAGGGCCCACATGAGGTCTCATTTTGCATATTTTTGTAGTGCTTCTGCTAACCTGGCTGGAAATTGAGCCAGGTTTTCATCTAGTCTTTGAGTTATTTCCTGGAGCTTATCAACGTTGATGGCTTTATGTCCTGCCTTTTGATGGCCGGCAATGAGGCAAGCAATCATATGATTACGAGCTGCTCATTCAGGTCTTCCTGCCTGATAACCCCAGTTGGGGTCATCTCGGGGCACAGCTGTGGCCCCCTACGGGCTTGGTGTCATCTGTCCTGTGTATCTCATCAGCATACGCCTGAGAGGCTTGCCATACTCATTCCTTCTCTTCTGGGAGAAGAGTGGAGGAAAGGATGATGTAAATATCATGCCAGGTTAAGTCATAAGTAGGTAAGTGCAGTGAAGTGAAGTCTCTCAGTCATGTCTGACTCTTTGCGACCCCATGGACTGTAGTCTACCAGGCTCCTCAGTCCACGGAATTTTCCAGGCAACAGTACTGGAGTGGGTTGCCATTTCCTTCTCCAGGGTACCTTCCCAACCGAGGGATCGAACCCAGGTCTCCCACACTGCAGGCAGACACTTTACTGTCTGAGCCATCAGGGACACTGGGTAAGATACTTGAATTCTTTTAAATAATTATCAGGGTCTGAGGAGAACGAGTCAAGATACTTTTCAATCTGAGATAGATCTGTGAGGGGGAATGGGACATGAACTCAAACAATGCCTTCTGCTCCAGCTACTTCCCACAAAGGGAGGAATGGGGCAGGGGAAGGAGCGGGGTCCTGAGGTGAAGTTTCCTGTTTTAAATTTGTTCGGGCCTGGGTACTGGGAGGGAACCTCGAGAGGTCAGGGTAAAGCGTTGGGACCCTCAGGGTAGAGGGTGGGGCTGAGCTCTTAGAGCTTACCTCAGGCACAGGCTGGGGAGAGGGGTTGGGAGCTGGGGCAGGGGAGGCCTGCACTTGAGAAGGAGGGAGGGAGGGGGGTACATAAGGTGGAGGTTGTGGAACTGGATCTGGAGCAACTGCAAGGGGATTGGGAGCAATAGGGCGTGGGTCGGAAAGGTCAAAGGAAGAAGAAGAAAAGCCTGAACAGGGATCGGGAGACATTGTATTAGGAGGATGTGGTCCAGAATGGGTTAAAGGTATTTGAGAAGTAGAACAGGATTCACAGAGAGAGGGTCAAGAGCAGAGAGCGAAGAAAACCTGAACATAAAGGGATTTCTAACCACTTGCTGTCACGGTAGCAGGAGTTATCGAGGTCCCCTAGAGTATTATAATCGAGAGTTCCATTTTCTGGCCATTGGGACCTGTTATCAAGTTTGTATTGTGGCCAGAGAGTGTTAGAATAGTAAATAAGTCAATTTGGTCTTATCTCCCCTTGGAAGTCCAAAGCTTTCAGGTTTCAGAGAAGGCATCCTAGAGGAGTAGATTTTGAGGGCTGGGATTAAGACTTTCCTATTGAGGCTGAATAGGTTAGGCAAGGGTGAGAGAAAGCGAGGAGAAAGGTCCGAGAGAAAAGGCGTCCCCGTTCTCAGGACTTTTCTCAGAGAGTAATAGTCTGTTTTGAAATGGGCGTCCCCTGTTTCAAAGTCAGATGGGGCACAAGGCCGAGGGCCCTAGGACTTTGAAATGAGGCAAGAGAGAGAGAGGATCTAAGAGAATGGGATTTCACTCACCCTTGTAACCAATGGGTGAAATGTGGGCCGGTGTGTGGATGTCAGTCCGGCAAGACAAGTGGAGAGTCCCGTCCCAGAGCTCCTCTCAGTTTCTCGGCGAGGTCCCAGAAGGGGACCACCAGAGGTGGGCTCGGGAGAGGAGCCCACCCAATTGTGGTGGATCTTCCCTCCCGGGTTTCAGCACCAGAATGTAAGACTAGTGCAGAAAAAGAGAGAACAAGCCGGGCAGTCAGGCAAGAAAAGGGAAATTTATTAGAGGGAAAAGAGAGGGTGACTGGCTCTTAAGGGGAACCAGCGTCCTCCCTTTCTGATGGAGTCCTTCTTATACCCCACCAATGAAAAATTCTCTGAAGGGATGGTCACGTAGCCAGAGGTCTGGAATCTGGTGGTCTCGCAGCTTTGAGAAGATAGGCACCAGTAAGATAACAGGATGCAATTTAGGCAATTTTATTCAGTCTCACAGATCACTGCGATTTTATTCTTTGTTTTCGAGGTCCACATAATGAGCCATCTTATCAATAAGACCCCGTGTGGGCCCTATCAGATACCAGAGACTAGGCCAGGATCTTCCTGGATATGATAATTATGTGAGAACATTGCTCTTTTTTTGGCCATGAGCAGACTAACTGGAAATTTAATTACATGGTAATTCTTCAGATTAAAAAAAAAAAACATGTTTTTTAATGAGCCAGTTTTTCTGAAATCTGGCCTGCTTATAAACTGTCTTTGTGAGGAAATGACGTTTCTTACCTAAATGTTTTTGCCTCTATATTGTCCTTCCATAGGAGTAAAGATATGAAATGATACCAGGCTGTTATATTTCAATGAGAAGAATCTGGAAGATTGTTTTCTGTTCAAAAAGTCTAGGAACAACATTCTTTATCTGGTAAGAAAATAGGGTGATCTGGGTTTCCCTCTCTTGGTTTCCAGCTCACCCGTCTCTTTGCTAACAGGCACCAGGTTGAAGATACACAGTTTTGCTGATAGAATTGTAAATACTTAGGTTTCATAAATTATAAAGTTTCATTGAATCAGTATTTATAATAGAAACCTGATCTTCAGAGTCTGAATAGAAGCAAGACAGAGAGAGACAGCTGTAGTTAATGGCTAAAACTTTGGAAAGTATACTCTATATTCAGAAGTGATCTTCTCTGGTATATTCATAAACACTAAGTAAATTGTATGGTACTTTTTACTGCTTCTTATTATTTTAAGCAAATGCTAGGCAAAATTATCTCTTGCCACAAAAGGGACCATTGCCTCTTTAAGACTCTACCTCAAATTAAATATTATGCTCATAGAAACTTATTTGAATCAATTGTATGTTTTTATGAAAAATTATTTATGATGCATAACTATTTCCTTATTGAATATGGGAGTAAAATGTTTACATTTTTGATTTTCATGTTTATAAAGAATGGTTGTCCCTTGTACAGAACCTTCTGTGATGAGGAGTCCCAGTGTTTGAGTCCTATTTGTTGTTGTTCAGTCACTCAGTCGTGTTTGACTCTGCTATCCCATGGACTGCGGCATGCCAGGCTTCCTGGCCCTTCACCATCTCCTGGAGCTTGCTCAAACTCATGTCCATTGAGTCAGTGATGCCATCAAACCATCTCATCTTCTGTTGTCCCCTTCTCCTGCCTTCAATCTTTCCCAGCATCAGCAGCATCTTTTCTAATGGCAGCTCTTCACATCAGGTGGGCCAAGCATTGGAACTTCAGCTTCAGCATCAGTCCTTCCCATGAATATTCAGGACTGATTTCCTTTATGATCAACCGGTTTGATCTCCTTGCAGTCCAAGGGACTCTCAAGAGTCTTCTCCAACACCACAGTTCCAAAGCATCAGTTCTTTGTTGCTCAGCCTTCTTTGTGGCCCAACTCTCACATCCATATATGACCACTGGAAAAACCATAGCTTTGACTAGACGGACCTTTGTCGGCAAAGTAATGTCTGTGCTTTTTAATGATTTAAGCCTCAAGGCTTTTTAGAGATGTCAGTCAGGGACACTTGGAGATTTTCCTCAAGAGATTTCTAGATGGACACGAGTAGGTGTTGAAAGTGAATGAGCCAAAAACAATGAACATGCCACGGAGGGGTCTGTATCTGGTTCCTTGCCCACATCCCTCATCTTGATGGCTAACAGAACTTGTGACAGATGAGCTGGTATCATGGCTCAGTCTTATTTTTGTCCCTGTCAATCCAATTGTTCCATAATTTCCTTGGGTGATGTATTTTTCATGTGAAAGTATAGTCTGACTGTGTGCTTTTCCTGTTATGCTCATGGAGAATTCTTGGAGAGGAGAGGAACCAACGGTGATGTGTTAGTTTTGAAAATAAGAGCTTTGGGAGCGAGTTTTTAAAAGAACAGCTTTGCATATGTGATGGGAGAAAATTGATACAGAGAACATTTTTCTTGACAGGTTCACACTTAGCTTGAAACTCTATGAAAAAATTTAGAAGGAAAATGGTTACATAATTCTATTTCTCTTTGTAGTCCTCAGTCCTTCTGCTTGGATGTGAGCATCCACAGGACTGTTGAGTCCCTGCTTTTAAGAGGATACAGCTAGTATCTCATCCCCCTAAGGTGCCATGGAATTGGGATCTTGCCTGGCTAAAGAGAGGTGGATGATATCCAGAGTTACCATCTACCATACTCAAAGGGTAGCTTGATATTTCAGTAGTTCTAAGGTCTATTTACTTCTGGAAAAACCGGTTGCTGTTGTTTAGTGACTAAGTCATGTCCTACTCTTTGTGACCTCATGGACTGTAGCCCACCAGGCTCCTCTGTCCATGGGATTTCCCAGTCAAGAATACTGGAGTGGGTTGCCATTTCCTTCTCCAGGGGATCTTCCTGACCCAGGGATTGAATCTGAGTCTCTTGCATTGCATGAGGATTCTTTACCACTGAGCCACCAGGGAAGCCCCAAAATAGGTTAAGTTGGCCCCAAAAGTACTGCATAGAAAATGGTAGAATCACTATCCCCTTTGCTTTGATATATTCTGGTTCTACTTGTGATCAAATAGGTGAGAACAGTTTGAGTGCATCAGAAAATAAGAGTGGTCTGAGTAATGAGTAGATATAGGTCCAGGCCTCAAAGCTAATGGATTTTATCAGAAGTCTTCTGCGTTTCGTCTGGGATAAGAACTCATGATTTCCTGATTTCCTGCCCTCCCACCAGCTCCTACCAAGTACTTGGCATAGGAGTTGGAATTTTCTGTTGGAAAGTGATTTATACAGGACTTTTTGTTAGTATGTGGGTGGGCACATTTTGCTTTAACAGTTTGTGGCAAGTGTCCTGAGAGTTCCAAGCATGCCTCTGGAGTCAGGCTGCCTGGGTGTTACTCCTTCTGGAGCAGGGCACTTAATTGCCCTGGGCCTCACTATTCTCACCTATGAGATGAACAGTAATGATACTTATAGGGTGGGCTTGTTTCAAGGATTATAGATGTAGACCAGTGCCTGGAAATGAAAATTTGCTAATACCGATAAAGGTTACTCACCGTATCTATACCCTGAGATCATCAAAAGGGGCGAAAGTGGAATAGCTTCACCCCATTAGATAACCCTTATCCTTCAACACCTGTGTTTTACCAACACTTTGTACAGCTTACCTTAACTATTTTTCTGCCCCATTACTAGGGACTTGGTAAGGCACCCATTCCCATGGATTTGGGGGTTGGGGACATACAACCCTATGAAGCTCATTAAGAGTTTACTCAATCATGGGTGACTCTTTTGTCTTGAATAAGCCTAATTTTTGTCTTGACTAGGCCTAATAGTTGCTTCCCTGGTGGCTCAGATGGTAAAGAATCTGCCTGCAATGCAGGAGACCTGGGTTTGATCCCTGGGTTGGGAAGATTCCCTGCAGGAGGGTATGGCAATCCACTCTGGAATTCTAGCCCGGAGAATCCCCATGGACAGAAGAGCCTGGCCAGCGGGGTACAGTCCATGGAATCACAAAGAGTTGGACACAACTGAGCGACTAAACACAGGCCTAATTCTGGTTATTTCAGATAAGCAATGGGACAGAAGTTTCAAGACATCAAGAAGTCTAGAAGCCATTTAAAGAATGATCCTGCTGTCTTTTTTATTCTCTGTTCAAAATAGTTTCACACAAAACTCAAATATCGTCACATTTAGTTTTAGACCTCTTCATGTGTGATGAATTCTTCCGAAAGTGCTAGCAGGTTTTCCTCCCATATTTGTTAAAGAACACCCACGATGAACTTGTCTACCATAAGGATCATTCTAAGTGAACTGCTTTCTGGATCCTTTCATTATCCCTGAGGACAGACATATGTTGAGTTCAATAAGCAGCTACATTTTCTGAGGTTAGCATTAAAAAATAACTTGGCAGGATTTTTAAGCTAAGATCCTCAGAGGAATTTTGCAAACATTTCATTTGCTACGACAATGGATAATTTATCTGAGAACAGGTGTATACAAATCTTGGTGTGCTGTTTTTTGAGACTGCAAGCTGTCACAATTGATTGTTTCCTTGAAAAAAGGGAAAAGAACTTTATTTGGTGAAAGTTAAGAGTACCTTCAAGCCTATAAAATGGAATTTTAGATTGTAATAAAACTAGATTGTCATAACAGAATACCTGTGGAAATGCATAAAATGAAGCAAGGTTAATTTTTCCCTTCTTTTACATAATACTGATACATCAGGGATCAGCAGAAATGGCCCTAGTTGATAAATGCTCATAGTTGAATGCATTTTAGCTCCAGCCCCTTCCACCAGAGGCTGCTATGAACTCAGAATTAAGGTCTCAGTGAGCTCAGGTTTACCCAGGGGCTGCCTTGGAGGTGAGGGATCCTGGGAAGGCTGACAAGGGCTAGACATGTCATCTGGGAAGTCCGTCACCTAACTGTACTGCATACCACAACAGCACTCTGGCTATGCCCCAGCTTTTTTCCTAAAGGGAAGAAATTGCCAATAATCAGAACAAAATTCCTGGAGGCTTAGTCTTAGCTCTGTTTTCCACTACTTCTCTGCCCTTGAGTCTCGTTGCTTGCCCCTCTTGTCTTCATATCTGATTGTATCTTGCCCTGTTAACTTTTAGTATTGGTTTCTCATTAGCATTACTTCTCTTCTACATTTTCTGAAGTATTGCAGAGGCTAGAAGCCTGGAAATGACTTTTCTCTACTTTCTTGCCAACCAGATTCTGGTTTCTCATCTATAGGAAGCTCTCACATGATGTTTGGAAGGTGAATGGGAAAGAGCCAGCACTTCCCAAATGGTGGTGAGCAGGTGCCTGGGCTTCAGTGGCAGAGGCTCTGGGGTTTCTACAATAGTTTTGGGATGACCACCTGTATTCCACGATGGTGGTTCCCTGCATTTCTTGTATATTCAGCCATTTTAAAGTAGCAAATGTGATCATGACTTTTACTCTCCTGCTTTCAACAACCTGCTGTTGTTGTATGAGTCTCTGATTATTGTAGTTGTTCAGCTGCTAGGTCCTGTCCAACTCTGTGACCTCATGGACTGCAGCAAGCCAGGCTCATCTGTCCTTCACTATCTCCTGGAGTTTGCTCAAATTCATGTCCATTAAGTCAGTGATGCTATCTAACCATCTCACCCTCTGCTGCCCCCTTATCCTTTTGCTTCAATCTTTTCCAGAATCAGGGTTTTTTCCAGTGAGTTGGCTCTTCCCATCAGGTGGCCAAAGTATTGGAACTTCAGCTTCAGCATCAGTCCTTCCAGTGAACATTCAGGGTTGATGTTCATAGGATTGACTGGTTGGATCTCCTTGCAGTTCAAGGGACTCTCAAGAGTCTTCTCCAGCACCACAGTTCAAAAGCATCAGTTTGGCACTCAGCCTTGTTTATGGTCCAACTCTTACATCCATATGACTACTTGAAAAACCATAGCTTTGACTATACCAAACTTTGTCGGCACAGTGACGTCTCTGCTTTTTAATACACTGTCTATGTTTGTCATAGCTTTCCTTCCAAGCAGCAAGTGTCTTTTAATGTCATGGCTGAAATCCCCATCTGCAGTGATTTTGGAGACCAAGAAAATAAAATCTGTCACTGCTTCCACTTTTTCCCATTCTGTTTGCTATGAAGTGATGGGACCAGATATCATGATCTTAGTTTTTTTAATGTTGAGTTCCAAGTTAACTTTTTCACTTTCCTCTTTCACCCTCATCAAGAGGCTCTTTAGTTCTTTTTTTACTTTCTGCCATTCAGTTCAGTTCAGTTCAGTTGCTCAGTAATGTCCAACTCTTTGAGACCCCATGAACTACAGCATGCCAGGCCTCCCTGTCCATCACCATCTCCCGGAGTTCACTCAAACTCACGTCCATCGAGTCGGTGATGCCATCCAGACATCTCATCTTCTGTCATCCCCTTCTCCTCCTGCCCCCAATCCCTCCCAGCATCAGAGTCTTTTCCAATGAGTCAATTCTTTGCATGAGGTGGCCAAAGTACTGGAGTTTCAGCTTTAGCATCATTCCTTCCAAAGAATACCCAGAGCTGATCTCCTTCAGAATGGACTGGTTGGATCTCCTTGCAGTCCAAGGGACTCTCAAGAGTCTTCTCCAGCACCACACTTTCTGCCATTAGAGTGGTATAATCTGCATATCTGAGTTTATTGATATTTCTCCTGGCAGTGTTGATTCCAGCTTGTGATTCATCCAGCCCAGTGTTTCACATGACATACTCTGCATAGAAGTTAAATAAGCAGTGTGACAATACACAGCCTTGTTGTACTCCTTTCCCAATTTTGAACCAGTCAGTTGCTCCATGTCCAGTTCTAACTGTTGCTTCTTGACCTGAATACAGGTTTTTCAAGAGATGGATAAGGTGATCTGGTATTCACATCTCTTTAAGAGTTTTCCTCAGTTTGTTGTGCTCCATGCAGCCAAAGGCTTTCACGTAGTCAATGAAGCAGAATTAGATGTTTTTCTGAAATTCTCTTCCTTGTTTTCTCCATGATCCAATGAATATTGGCAATTTAATCTCTGGTTCCTTTGCCTTAGCTAAGTTCCATTATGGCTCAGTTGGTAAAGAATCTGCCTGCAGTGCAGGAGACCTGGGTTCAATCCCTGGGTTGGGAAGATCCCCTGGAGAAGGAAATGGCAACCCACTCCAGAATTCTGGCCTGGAGAATTCCATGGACAGAGGAGCCAGGCAGGCTACAGTCCATGGGATTGCAAAGAGTCTGACATGACAGTAAGACTAGCTTTCACTTTTTCTCCATGATTCAACGAATGTTAGCAATTTAATCTCTGGTTCCTCTGCCTTTTCGAAGTTCAGCTTGTACATCTGGAAATTCTTGGGTCAGGTACTGCTGAAGCCTAGCTTGAAGGATTTTGAACATAACCTTACTACCATGTGAGATGAACACAATCATATGGTAGTTTGAACAGTCTTTGGGATTGTTTGGGATTAGAATGAAAACTGATCTTTTCCAGTCCTGTGGCCACTGCTGAGTTTTCCAAATTCACTAGCATGTTGAGTGCAGCACTTTCACAGTGTCATCATTTAGTATTTGAAATAGCTCAACTGGAATTCCATCACCTCCACTAGCTTTGTTCCTAGTAATTCTTCCTAAGGCCCCCATGACTTTACGTTCCTGGATGTCTGGCTCTAGCTGAGTGACCTCTCCTTTGTGGTTATCTGGGTCATTAAGACCTTTTTTTCACAGTTTTTCTGTGTATTCTTGCCGTCTCCTCTTAATCTCCTCTGCTTCTGTTACATCCTTATTGTTTCCATTATTTATCCTGTGCATCCTTGCATGAAATGTTTCCTTGATCTCTCCAATTTTCTTGATGTGATCTCTAGTCTTTCCTATGCTGTTGTTTTCCTCTGTTTCTTTGCATTGTTCACTTAAGAAGGCCTTCTTAGCTGACCTTGCTGTTCTCTGGAACTCTGCATTCAGTTAAGAATCTTTCTGATACTTGATATTAAATTATTTTCTATGTAAAAATACTTAGTGGTTGATATTTTTCAAAGCAAACTGTGATAGATACAGTAGCCAAGTTTTATATAGCCTAGGTCAGGAATAAATAGGGACCTTCAGCAGACATTCTCATTAGCAGTTATCTCCTCATACTGTAGTTTATGGTGGCAAGAGGCCCTGCTCTGTCTCCAACCTTGGGACTTGGGATTCTACCAGGCGAGCATGTTCAGCCTCTTCTTTCCATGGAGATGAAGGAAACTATTTCTTCCAGTTTTCCTGATAGAATCCCTCTCAGAAGTATTATTTTCCTTTATGTGATAGAAAGGGAGACTGAGAGTCAGAGAGTTTCAGTAGCAGAAAAGGTGCAAAGAGGCAGAAGTCTGATTTAAACTAGGTTTTCTGTGCTATTTTCACCAGACCTCTGAATTCTCATTTAGAACTCAGCTTCCAGGAATCCCTTAAATCCAATTCTAATCCTATATTTCCTTTTGGCATTTTGACTATAGTTATTTATTTTTATCAGATTTTAAAAAATATTCCCTCTAGAATATTTTCCAACTGTGAAAGAAAAAAAAAAAACCTGCAGTAGTAATTTAAAAAGTTTCCACTTGTTAAGCAGTTACAAGTGTCAGATACTGTGCTGTTTTAATCATTCACTTAATTATTAAAACAATCCAGGGAGTCATTCATTTTTCTTATCTCTGGTACAAGAATAAAAACTGACACTCACAAAGGTTTAGTCCAAGGTGATACAGTTGGTTTATAGCAAAGCCGGATGGAAACCCAGGTCTTTCTATCTCCAGTGCTTCTGTTGATTCATTTAACAAATACTTTTTGAGCATTCACTCTGTACCAGGAACTCTCTTAGGTACACTGGATTGGGGGGAGAGGGTGGCAAGGGAAGGACATACCGCTCAAAAATCAGTGTGGGACAAGAAATGATGAGGTGGTTGATGGAGTTCAGTTTGGGAAATTTGTGGTCACTAAGAGTCACACACATTCTGTCAATGAGTTGTTATGATTAAATAAGAATAAAATAAAAATTCCTTTCTTTGAATCTACATATTAGTTTTTCAAAAAGCTACCAATTTGTCAGACCTATTAGGCAGTCTAAATCTATCTAGCAAATGGATCTGTTGGGTTTAGGGATCGTATAAAAAAAAAATTACTTGCTATTAAGGATGTCATAAAGTGAGAAAGTTTGAGAACCTCTGGGCTATAGGACGGAAGTAAAATAAATTTGAATTTTACTGATGTTGTCTTAAAATTTAATCCATCGCCCTAAAATTTAGGCTTTTCTCCTTTCCCCAAAGCACATCTTCATCCTCACTGAATGTATGTGATCTATGCTTTGCTTTAAATTTTTTTTCTGAAAGCAAAAAGATGCAGAGAAACACAAGGTTTACTAGTCAATAAAATGATGTATCTTTCAGTGGCTATTACCAGTCTTACACAGATTTTCATTTTTCAAACATTTATTAAAATAGTGTTATAGGGAAATTAATTATAAAAAAAGAAATTGGGTGATGTTCGGAGCCATAATTGGGAATGGACAAAGAATTGCTACTTCAGAGAATGCTCTGATCTCAATCCATCATTTTGTTCTGAACCATGATCCCCGCTCATCCTGGGGCTGCCCAACAGAGATACTTCAGTTCATCCAAAGCTTGGTCCCCATCCTTTCCCCACAGAGATTCTAGGCTTTGATCGAAGGCCCTATACTCATGTACCACTAATGATTGTCTAAAATTGTTTCCCTAAAAATTTAGAACCATTTACTTCTATGAAGAACTTGTACAGTAGGGCATTTGGCATTATTTTTTTTTTTTAAGGGAATTACCTTGTGTTTATCTGTATCTGGATACACTTGCTGGTTAGTTCTTTCTGTCTTCAGGTCCATTGTGAGTTTTCTGCTATCATTCTCACAGAAATTCCTCAGAGTTTATGAGCCAGTGAAATCTTGTTATAAGCAGTCTTTGGACACTCAGTTTAAGCTAGATACATCTGGTTTCATGGATGTTGCTTTTTTTAAAAATTTATTTCTTTTAATTAGAGGCTAATTACTTTACAATATTGTATTGGTTTTGCCATACATCAACATGAATCCACGGGTGTACACGTGTTCCCATCCTGAACCCCCCTCCCACCTCCCTCCCTGTACCATCCCTCTGGGTCATCCCAGTGCACCAGCCCCAAGCATCCTGTATCCTGCATTGAACCTGGACTGGTGATTCATTTCTTATATGATATTATACATGTTTCAATGCCATTCTCCCAAATCATCCCACCCTCTCCCTCTCCCACAGAGTCCAAAAGACTGTTCTATACATCTGTGTCTCTTTTGCTACCAATGGTATTTTTCACAGAGCTAGAACAAATAATTTCACAATTTGTATGGATGTTGCTTAAAAAAAAAAATTGTTAGTGGTGTCCTTTCCAAACTCTTAAACCCTTGCTTAGTCTCAAAGCATTTTAGCAAGCTCCTGAGATGGTAAAGAGTGAAGGCTTTCTTTTCAAAGGGGAGAAATGGAGATACCCAGAGAATTAATAAAGTTGTTATGGGTACAGTGTTAGCCCTGGCCCAAATCGCATATAAACAAGGCACATGTATTTTCAAGTCTCAGTTTAAATGTCATTTCTTTAATGAAGGCTTTCATTTATCCACAGACCGGTTTAGCAGCTTCTGTTTCACACTCTCATGGTGCTCATTGTTTTGAAACACTCAGCTTTGAACTAGGACTCTAGTGTAATGGCTTCTTCCTGTGCAGATATGGAGTCCTCTTGGCTAAGTAACAAAGCTTTTTGATTGCCTGTGTCTTCAGCATTTAGCACCCTCCCCAGTGCTCAATAAACATTGTAGAAGGAAGGAAAGAAGAGGGGAAGGGAGGAAAGTACAAAAGAGAGAAGCTAAGGATAAGAATGGATCCAAAAGTTATTTGTTGAAAGCTGTGATGACTACAGTAATTGGAAGGACGCAGGACTCTGCTTTTAAAGTTTACTTTTCTAATGATGGTGACATTAGACCTTGAATGGCAAAGGAATAGCCCTGCTTAAGGTATCTGACTGCTTGCTAAGATCTATAGATAAATAATAAGGAAAACAGCATAATCAGGAATTAGTAAATCCACCAGCCATTATTGAAAACTAGCCTCTCATTGACCAAAAACATAATTTTTGGCCAATGCTGAAATCAGATTATATTCTTTGCAGCTGAAAATGGAGAAACTCTATACAGTCAGCAAAAGCAAGACCTGGACCTGACTGTGGCTCAGATCATCACCTCCTTATTAAAAATTCAGGCTTAAATTGAAGAAAGTAGGGAAAACCACTAGATCATTCAGGTATGACTTAAATAAAACCCCTTACGATTATACAGTGGAGGTGATGAATAGATTCAAAGGATTAGATTTGGTAGCCAGAGTGCCTGAAGAACTATGGATGGAGGTTCATAACCTTGTATGGGAGGCAGTGATCAAAATCATCCTAAAGAAAAAGAAATGCAAGAAGGCAAAGTGGTTGTGTGAGGAAGCTTTACAAATAACTGAGGAAAGAAAAGTGAAAAGTAAGGGAGAAAGGCTTAGATACACTCAACTGAACGCAGAGTTCCAGAGAATAGCAAGGAGAGATAAGAAGGCCTTCTTAAATGAACAATGCAAAGAGACAGAGGAAAATAGAAGGGGAAAGATTAGAGATACCTTGAAGAAAATTGGAGATATTAAGGGAGTATTTCATTCAAGAACAGGCACAATAAAAGGCAGAAATGGTAAGGACCTAATAGAAGCAGAAGGTATTAAGAAGAAGTGGCAAGATTACACAGAACTATACAAAAAAGGTCTTAATGACTCAGATAACCATGATGATATGATCACTCCCCTAGAGCCAGACAATCTGGAGTATGAAATGAAGTAGGGCCTTAGGAAGCATTACTATGAACAAAGCTAGTGGAGGTGATGGAATTCCAGCTGAGCTATTCATCTGAAAAGATGATGCTGTTAAAGTGCTGCACTTATGTCAGCAAATTTGGAAAACTAAGCAGTGGCCAAATGACTGGTCAGAGGACTGGAAAAGGTCAGTTTTCATTCCAATCTGAAAGAAGGGCAATGCCAAAGACTGTTCAAACTACCGTACAATTGCACTCATTTCACTTGCTAGTAAAGTTATGCTCAAAATCCTTCAAGCTAGCCTTCAACAGATGTGAATCGAGAATTTCCAGATGTACAAGCTGGATTTAGAAAAGGCAGAGGAACCAATATCAAGTTGCCAATATTCATTTGATCATAGAGAAAGCAAGAGAATTCCAGAAAAATCTACTTTTGTAGCTTCATTGACTATGTGAAAGCCTTTGACTGTGCAGATCCCAAAAACCTGTGGAAAATTCTTAAAGAGATGGGAATACTAGACCACATTACCTGTCTCTTGAGAAAGCTGTAGACAGGTCAAGAAGCAGCAGTTAGAACCAGACATGGAACAACAGACTGGTTGCAAATTGGGAAAGGAGTATGCCAAGGCTGTATATTGTCACCCTGCTTATTTAACTTCTACAAAGAGTATATCATGGGAAAGGCTGGGCTGGTTGAATCACAAGCTGAAAACAAGATTTCTGGGAGAAATATCAACAGCCTCAGATAAGCAGGTGATACCACTTCACATAAAGTAAAGAGAAACTAAAAAACCTCTTGATGAAGATTAAAAAGGAGAATAAAAAGCTGGCTTGAAACTCAGTATTCATAGAAGTAAGATCATAACATTTAGTCCTATCACTTCATGGCAAATAGAAGGGGAAAAAGTGAAAACAGTCACATTTTCTTTTCTTGGGCTCCATAATCCCTGTGGATGGTGACTATAGCCACGTAGTTAAAAGATGCTTGCTCCTTGGAAGAAAAACTTTGACAAACCTAGAAGTGAAAGTGAAGTCGCTCAGTCATGTCCGACTCTTTGCGACCCCATGGATTGTAGCCCACCAGGCTCCTCCGCCCATGGGATTCTCCAGGCAAGAATACTGGAGTGGGTTGCCATTTCCTTCTCCAGGGGATCTTCCCGACCCAGGGATCAAACCCAGGTATCCCACATTGCAGGCAGACACTTTAACCTCTGAGCCACCAGGGAAGACAAACCTAGACAGTGTATTAAAAAGCAGAGAGATCACTTTGCCAACAAAGGTCCTTATGGCCAAAGTTCTGGTTTTTCCAGTAGTCAGGTACAGATGTGAGAGTTAAACCATAAAGAAGGCTGACTGCTGAAGAATTGATGCTTTTGAATTGTGGTCCTGGAGAAGACCTTTGAGACTATCTTGGACTGAAAGGAGATCAAACTAGTCAATCTTAAAGGAAATCAACCCTGAATATTCATTGGAAGGACTGATGCTGAAGATGAAGCTCCAGTACTCTGGCCACCTGATGCAAACAGCTGACTCTTTGGAAAAGACCCTGGTGCTGGAAAAGATTGAGGGCTGGAGGAGAAAGGGGCAACAGAGAATGATATGGTTGAATGCCATTACCGACTCAATGGACATGAGTTTGAGTGAACTTTGGGAGATAGTGAAGGACAGGGAAGCCTGGTGTGCTGCAGTCCATAGGGTCCAAAGAGTTGGGCACAACTTAGTGACTGAACAACAGCAATGGTCTGAATTGAGTCTTCATCCCACTCTAGTGTTGAACATCTGACCACCATGATTTATGGAAACCTTCTCCTCCTATGGCTTCTGATACACTTGCATTATTTGAGGCCTTCTATCCTGCCCTCTCCCTGACTCTTCATTTCTCTTGTACATTCTGGACCTGCACATTCTACACACTTCTCCTTATCTTCTCCTTTAATCTCTGGGAGAGAGGAGCCTTAAATCTTCATCTCAATATCTGACTATTTCCTACTAATAATTCATAGAAGACAAGTCCAAGATTATGTCTATATTTAAATGTCTTGCTTCATGTTGTGAACTACTTTCTAGGAAGATTATCCTTGTTTGCATTCCTACCTTTAGTATGTCAGAATGCCCACCTTACTGTACCCACAGCAATATAGAATGATGGCTGTATAATATTTGATAATTTCTTAGGTGAGATTAATACCATAGTGGTTTTTCTTATACAGTTAAGCCCCTCAAAATTCTCCCTTCAGTAAGCTGCTCCTATGCTTTCGGACCTTTTATGTTGAGCACCTCTGAATAAATGTAGAGAGGGAGGAACTGTCAGAGGGCCAAGAGGGCAGAGAGCCAATAAAAGGACAAGTATCAGATTTGGTTTGGTTCACAAGACAGCCTCATACTGCTGGGGGCCATGACCATGAGAATGAACTATGTGGATCTGTGAATCCGGAAATTAGGTGCAGAGAGTGGGAAAGAGTCAGTGTTTTTCAAAGCTTCTTTAGTGAGTTCAGAGTTGCTCTAGTCCAGAAAGAGTTTAAGAGGGTGTTACTCATTATTTCCTCATTAATAATGGAGAAATGCTACCCAAATTTTGGCGGGTCTTCCTTATACTTGATATTAAGGCTACTGCTATTATCAGTGATCTTATGCGTCTTCATAAAAGTCAGGATAGGCATACCAAGCATATATGGTCTTCTGCCATGAAAACCTGGAAAGAATTCTCCAAGTCCCTTAATTTACTTCAGAAATATTATGAGCACAAACATTTTACGGAAGATACAATCTTCTTACAGAATGATTTATGAAGATGAATAAGACCCATACTTTGCTTTCAAGTAGTCCATTTAACCAGTTAAAGAGGTAAAACAGATGTCAACATGACTAAAGCATGGACATGTCCATAAGCCAAGTGCCGCTAGGTTAGGCACAGATAAAGGAATTAAAAGATGTATGCATCATCAGAAAGGAAAATTTATACTCTGAAATGGGCAGAGTTTCACAAATAACATAAAAGGATGGGCACGGTTTTCACTAGTAGAACAAAGGTGTGATTTGGGGAGAGGAGGCAACATTTCAAATTGAAGAAAGTCTGCATGAGCAAAGGTTATGTCTGAGGTGGGGCAGCTTCTCTAGGATGGAGGTTCATATGTAACATGTTACATCTCAACATATGTTAAATGTTGAGATAATGAGATTGTATTTCATTCAGTAGCCACTGGGAGCCCCTGAGAGCCCCTAAATAAGGAAAAATTTTGATGCTGAGTTTTATTATGAAGTGAAATTCTGACAGCCATGTGAAGCCTAGGTTACAATAAAGGATGGGAGTATGATACCTAATGAGAAGGCTATTATTCCATTAGTCTAGGAAGAGGGTAAAATATACTTGAAATAGGGAGGCAGGAATGAGAAGAAAAATGAGGAATGAGATATGGAAAGGCCTGGTAGAAACAAAAACTAATGACTTAGAACCTAATTCAATTTGGGACAAACAGATAGATTTCCAGTCCAAGTGCCCAGGAGACTATTAAAAGTATGGTGTTATTAATGGACAGTGAATTCAGAAGAGGGAAATGATGTCAGAAAAGAAGTCAGTTGGAATGTACTGCTTTTAATATATCAGTTTTCATTCATTTATTTGCTAAGTAGGCAATTGAAGTCTTGGAAAGTAGGAGAGAAAAAGCAATTAGACACATTAAGGACCAATTATCGTGACTGATCTTGGTTGAGCATATGACCCAAGATGAGTGAATCAGATTCCTTTCTGAGCAACAAAAGGGAGGAATGCCAATCCTGCTTGGCTGGCAGCCATATGCCCTGCAATGTGAAGCAAGCTGGTCTGAGATAATGAAGCCAACACACTGGGAGACATGAAGAGACAATATTGGTGGCCCTTGAGTCTCTAAGTAACAACTGCCTCTCATTCCATAGTTGTCAGAGCCTCATAGTAAATTTATCCTTTTGCCTAAGCTAGTTCAGAGAGAATTGCTATAATTTGTAACTGAAGGAATCCTGAGTATTAACACTATTAAAAAGTCAGAGCTAGTTGTCAGATACTTCATTTCAATTTTAAAAGCACTATAGGGTTTGTTCTTTCATTTAACATTTATTAAGTCCGTCCTCTGTTCTGGGCATTATGATAGCCTCTGAAGATAAATTGGATATTGAATTGGAGAAAGGACTGAGCGGAGGAGGGTTTTGAAGTATGTCTGGCCCTGTAGTAAAGACAAATCCCAATTTATCAATAGGTACAGTTCCAAATGTCCTAGTGTAAACTGGCTGTTTGAGAGAAGAGATTACTCCATAGAAACCTCATTGTGAATGGTGGTGATATGCCCAGGACAGCTGGGAAAAACCCCATTCCCCTATAATAGGACAGATTAGACACAAACACAATAGTGTAACACAGATAATTTGTCTTTCTAAAAAGTTCATATGGAACAGCATCTGAGGACTCCAGGCATTGCTTGGACTTAGGCGGATTCTCATGGGACGTGTCCTACCTCTTGAAAACAGTGGTAACTGTTGTATGTGGCATGAGGTTTTTAAAATTCTTGATACGTAAGGAAGGACAAGGGCGATTTAGTACAGTTCAAAGGAGATTCAGCAATGGGGACAGCATGAAGAGAGATGTACCAAGTAGAACAAAGAAAAGGAATCAGAGGTGCTTGCGTTTTGCTGTGTGTCTAATGTGGATTGTAGAGAAGAGGCCTGACTGGAGTTAGAGAGACTGAAGGATCCTACTGGAACTCTGCTGAAAAGTTGTTTTGGAGAGCTTCGTTTTAGGCAATTTATTCCCCATTTTCAAAGGTCATGTCCTAAATACCCAGAAAAAATATTAACTGATATTGACTCAGCAATCATACTGATATTGTTGCAGAAAGGAGGAGCCCTTCCAGGGCCCAAGAGTGGGCTCTGGTCTAACACTCAGAAAGGAATTGTCTGAGGAGACACACACGCATGCTGACAAAACAAGTGACTTTATTGGGAAGCAGCACTTGGGCACAGGGTAAAGGAACGCAGGAGAACTGCTCTGCCATGTGGCTCAGAGTCTCAGGTTTTATGGTGATAGGGTCTGGCCAGACATTCTGACTCAGGGTCCTTCCTGAGGGCACACACATTGCTCAGCCAAGATGGATACCAGCAAGGAGGATTCTGGGAGGTTGGTATGACATGTGACGCCTCCTTTGGACCTTTCCCAAATTCTTCTGCCCTCTGGTGGCTTGTTAGTTTTATGTATCTTACCAAGACGGAAACTCCAATACTTTGGCCACCTCATGCGAAGAGCTGACTCATTTGAAAAGACCCTGATGCTGGGAAAGACTGGGGGCAGGAGGAGAAGGGGACGACAGAGGATGCGATGGTTGGATGGCATCACGGACTCAATGGACATGGGTTTGGGTGGACTCCGGGAGTTGGTGATGGACAGGGAGGCCCGGTGTGCTGCGGTTCATGGGGGTTGCAAAGAGTCGGACAGGACTGAGCGACTGGACTGAACTGAACTGAACTGAACCAAGACCTCCTGATATAAAATAACTAATGCAAATAGTTATGGTTGCTGGCCAGGGTGGGAGGTTTCAGTCAGTGTTTTCCATAACAATATACTATCAAAATAGTCTGTACTCCTTTGAGATCTCAGTCATACTACATGCCTCTGCTCCCAAATGTACCTGGACTGGTTAGCAGAATCTGGCTCTCTCCACTCATGCCAGCTGGCTGAGGTGCCAACCGACATGGGGGGTCAGATATGCCCTCATGACGATGTCTATACTTACCACATTTGATTGAATCCATATGAATTCTGATTATGATTTGAACAGCACCCATGTATTTTGAAGTTATCCCTGGTGGCTCAGCTGGTAAAGAATCTGCCTGCAATGCAGGAGACCTGGGTTTGATTCCTGGGTCAGGAAGATTCCCTGGAGAAATAAACAGCAGCCTATTCCAGCATTCTTGCCTGGGAAATCCCATGGATGGGGAGCCTGGTGGGCTACTGTCCATGGGGTTGCAAAGAGTAGAGCATGACTGAGCAACTAACATTTCACTTCACCTTATTTTGATTTGGGGATGAGTTAAATCCTATTTGCTACCCTATATCTAACCTAAAATGAAGGAAATAAGGAGATTCCATGAAATCTTTTACTTGATCCATCTTGCTTTGATTGAAAAGTAATCTTAAAACAGGTGTGAAGTGTTAAAAGATTTTTTTGTTTTTTAAACAGATGGAAAGTAAACCCCTGGGAACTTTTCAGCTCAACATATTTGCGGCCCTGAGACTGCCAAGATTCTTCACTGTGAAAGTTCTCCAAGGATTAGCCTATTCCTGTTCTCCCCGTTCCACACATAAATATTAATTACCCCTAAATACAGCCCATTTACTAGCATCAGTCATGAAAAATTTAAAATGCCAAGCAAGTGTGAGAGAAACTTGACTGTAAATAATTGTTACATTGTTCTGTTTGTTCTCAGCATTGGTAGTTAGGCAGGAGTTTGTGAGAAAGGGGGAAGCTGTGAGCATGCATGGCCTGTGGATGATAATTACAAAATGCCAGAAGGAGAGTCTTGAATTTTTTAAAGAGGCTTTAATGACTCCCAGGACATTGAGGCAGAGCAGCATGGATCTTGTTGAGAAAAAAAAAAGTCAGTGTTACAGAAAATTCATTGCCTGGTTAGAATGCAGAGAGGGGATGGATACTAAACATTCCATTCCTCTGAACTGTTCAGGTGGTCAATGGGGAATTTAATTTTATGAAATGTGGTTTTGTCGTCTTTCAACCTGGCAGAATGGTAACTCAAAGGGTGGAGGAGAAATGGAGGTGCAGAATTATATTATTTAAATGGTATTTATAAAGACCAATGAGATATTTCATCCTTCTTTCTCTGAGGAAAAAGGTACAAAAATGATGTCCTAAAGGCATATGAGATCAGTTGGAATAAGTTAAGTGGCAAAGACAATAATAATGTAACAGAGAAATATAACCTGTATTATTTAAATTATTCAAAGGATGCTAAAAATTGTTACTAAGGTCACTATGATGCATAATGATAATGTGTGGTATGTTAAACCTATGTGGTCTTTAAAATATAAATTTTCTGATATAAAAGTAATAAAAATACTGTGGAAATTTTGGAAAAGATACAAATATTGAAATAAGAATTAAAATTCAGAAATAAGCAATTAACATTGTTAAAAAATTTATTGCTGGCGGATTATAAAGGCAATCAGAATTCCTCACAGAACACTTATAAGATATCAAAATATAATATAGTCTAAAATAAACATTGTCAAATTACTGTCATGTACTTCATGAAATGCTACACTTTTTTTCAAGGTTTAAGAATTTCATTTTGCATCTGAGTGCGTTGATGTTTTTAATCAACAATGTTGAGTCAGTGATTAGGAATGCTTGTATTAAGTGAAGGAGGTTAGAGAGCTATGGCAACTTTCTAACTATTTGACATAAACTGTTTATATATTGACATAAACTATTTGACATAGAACTATTCAAATTATTTGACATAAAACTATTGTAGAGTTTTAAGGAACTGAATTTTCACAAAACATGACTGACCTCCATTTTGTTAGAATCAGTTTTTTGCATCTCAATGTTCATGACTCCTATTTCCATTAAATATATAATATTATTTTTTTCTATTTAACACTTTTGAAATTGAATTCCATTGTCTTTGATATTAACACTGCAACCACTCTAGAATGAATGCAAAGAAACTTTTTTTTTTTCTCTTTTTACCAAGGACATTTTTGCTTATCATTCTACTCTTGACATTTTTGTTACATCCACAGTTATAGATAGGTTTCTTGCAATCATCAACATTTATAAATTAATTTCACTCATTATAGGAGTGTTTTTCATTTTTAAAGGAGGGAATAACTACCATCATTCCTATATTTCATCTTCTTTCTGTTATTTCACCTAATATTTTCTGATTCTATGCATTGTTATTTTATCATGTTTCCCACATTTTCTTTTTTCTAATCTTGTTTCTGATAGGCTCTGTCAACATCTTATATAGAATATAGAAAGTAACACAGCTTTTGATGTAAAATGGTGAGAATTTCTAGAGAAGCCAACTTCCACCTGGGAATGATGTTCTGAACACTGGAGAACTGAACCAACAGAGGACCTACCCTCACTGAAATAACCTTGGAAATAGTTTGCGAGTGTGATGCCTGAGCTGATAGCCAACGCGTAGGAACACGGGATCAGGAACCTCCTGCCGTCCCAGCTGCTACCGCTGCCACCACATCGTCTCAAAAACTAGGGACAGGACGCCGGGGTCCTGATGCAGGAAAGTCCTGTGTCTCCACAACCCTATTTGCCAGTAGCTAAAACTGAAAAGGAGGCTAGAGAGAACCTCTAATTCACTTCCACTTTCCAAAATTTCAGTGCTCTTATTTGTTGGGTAAGAGCTAATTTTTATCCTTTAGCTGTGAGTAGTAATAGTGTTAGTCACTCAGTTGTGTCTGACTCTTTTGTGACCCCATGGATTGTAGCCCACCAGGCTCCTCTGTCCATGGACTTCTCCAGGCAAGAATACTGGAGTGGGTTGCCTACGCCTTCTCCAGGGGATCTTCCTGACCCAGGAATCAATCTAGGGTCTCCTGCATTGCAGGCAGATTCTTTACCATCTGAGTCACCAGGGAAGCCCCTTTAGCTGTGAAGGAGTCTGGAAATGCTCTCTGGTCTCTGTATAGGAAAGTCCCATAGAAGGAAGGTGGAATAGATAGGAAGGTCATCCATCCACAGTATCTACCATCAGATAGCCGTAGTCTATAGTCCTATTTGAATCTTATTTGAATTATTTAAAATTTTTGTTTTACAAAATTAGCATTAAACTATTTCTAGAGTTGTGACAGGTAAATGGTGATTCTTGACTTTGTTTGAAAGTGAAGTGAAAGTCATTCAGTTGTGTCTGACTCTTTGTGACCCATGGCTTATTCAGTCCATGGAATTCTCCAGGCCAACATACTGGAGTGGGTAGCCTTTCCTTTCTCCAGGGAATCTTCCCAATCCAGGGATCGAACCCAGGTCTCCCGTGTTGCAGGTGGATTCTTTACCAGCTGAGCCACAGGGAAGCCCTAAGACTTTGTTTATATACAAGTTATTGTTTTCTAACCAGTAGTTCTCTCAAATGTACTTCTTAACATTTCATTAAAACACCTAAGAAAAAAATTCAAAACATAAATAATACAGTGGAAGATGACTCTGATAACTGGCCTACCAACTAATAAAGCAAATGTCAGAAAGTTATTTAAAATATATTTTAAAAATTATATCTATAATTATATATTATGTGCATATGTAATATTGCATTTTCATATATAGATACAAAATATAAAGTGAACTATTATTTTTGTTTTGAATTTTTTCTTAGGTGTTTAATGAAATGTTAAAAAGTGCATCTGAGAGATCTATGAATGAAAATCATGATTTTTGACTTAAGGATGTATAATACACTATAGCAATATAGTCTTCCCTAGCTTATCTTTCTTATATTGTAAAGTTGTTTCTCAATTTTAGGAGGGTTTTTGGTAGGATTTTATTATAAGTTGTTAAAATCTTGACAGTCTCCCTAAGTAGTTTAAAGCAGTGAGTTTTCCTCAAAATCATGAGCTGAAATCATCCTTTACAATATTTTTTATGCCAGTGAATATGCTCCCAAAACAATCTAATTGTCTGCTATTTAAATTAACTCAGTAAATGTTCATTGTGTCCTTAATATATTCTAGGACCCTAATGGGGCCTTCCACGATGAATAGTCTTGTCCCTCCCCCATGCAGTCCCAGCCTAGCACACTCTATAAACATAATATAAATGAATGGACACTCTGACCAAAAGATAAATGAAGCATCATGAAAGAGTGTCCTTAATGCTGCCTGGGAATTACGAGTCAGGGCAGATTTCATGGAGGAGGCAAGAGTTTACCAGATTTCTCAATTTCCTAGTTGAAAAAAAAACAAAAACAAAAAACAACAAAATTAAAAATCAGAGGGTGGTCAGAACTATCGCTTTAATTTTTTTTTTTTGAAAAGCAGAATAAATGTGAAGCACCTGGGATTTTTATTTGTGTTACAATTTGTGGAAAAATAAAGGTGACTATGATGACCAGGAATGGGGGAGCCTGGTGGGCTGCCGTCTATGGGGTTGCACAGAGTCTGATGCGACTTAGCAGCAGCAGCAGCAGCATGATAATAATGGGGCTTCCCAGGTGGCGCTAGTGGTAAAGAACCCGCCTGCCATAGGGTCACAAAGAGTCGGAGACGACTGAAGGAACTTAGTATGCATGATGATGATAATGGATATTATTGATTGCTTACCCAGAAGCTGGCTGGGAACCTTTCCCCTTTTCCTGCTAACACCTTAGTTTTCCTTCTGGTGTCTCTCTCTCTTCTGAATTGTAGCACCCTTGTTTTGAAGGGTGACCCCAGCTCAGGTGTGAGCTATAATTAGTCTAAGTCAGTTAAAAATCCCATTCCCCTGCCAGTGATTGATTGAAGCCGCTACACCTGTAATAAACAGAGTAGGTATTACTTGGTTGCAGAGATAGGTTCAGGAAAGAGCACAAAACTGGATCTGGGCCAATGAAATGTAAGGGGGATTTTGAAAAGGGGATTCTGGGAAATTTTCCTTTCTACTTAAAGGAAAGCCTTCAGTGCTGTCTCTTGCTGGCTATTGGCAGAAATACAAGGGATACTGTAGTTATCTGATCACCAGCTTGAAGAGGACCAAAGAAATATTCTGACTCCCTCATGCCTCTCCAAGAATCACAGGGGGATGGAGACAGAGCCATTGAATTAAGTAGGTCCTAAAACCTACCTGACCTATGGATTTCCAGGTATGAGAGTCTATAAGTGTTTTTACTGTTTAAGCCAGTTTGACATGAATTTTTAGTGCTTGCTATCAAAGTTGTTCCACTTAATTTAATAATTCACAGCTGAGAATAAAAAGAGCTAGCCTATGAATTGAGGTAAATGTAATGCTACAACATTTTAAAAGAATGGAAACAAATCATAAAGGTTGGTGAAGGTAAAACCTGAGAACCTAAAATATTACAAAGGTAAAATAAATGAGATTTAAAAAGCCTAAGTGAAAAGTAATTAAGTTATAAATCAATTTGGCAGAAAAAAGAAATCCTAAAATGGGGCAGAAGTGACAAACTAAATTGTTGAAAAACCGTAACAAATTTCTAGCATACTGGTAAGACCCTTTTAGATTGAGAGAAATAGCTGATAGACACATTACTTTGGGAGTGATGGAGATTTAATACAAAAGATTTCCAGAGAAATTTCTTTGCAGGTCTTTAAAACCACCTGTTTCTGACTTCAGCCCTGGCGATTCTGATAAGGCAGGTGTGACTGAAGTCCTGGCATGCACAGCTTTGTGGATCTTGATGTGATTCTCTCTGCCTGTATCTCTTCCTGTTGTATCTTTCTGTGTGTGCCTCTGTGTGTGAATTGCCTGTATCCCTGTCTCTCTGTGCATATTTCTGTCTTGCCATGTAAGTTTTCATGTCTATGTCTGTGAGTCTCCCTTTCTGTTTCTCGTTGTCTCTCATTGTCTCTCTGCTTATCTCTCTTTGTCTCTTCTATGTCCCTGTGTCTGTATACGAAGCATGTCTGTGTGTTTATGTCTGTGAGTGTACATCTCTTTGCCTGTCTGTCTGTGTCTCAGTAGGTTTACTCTTTGGGTGTCTGAATCTCTATGTGGCCTCTTCTGTGAGTTTATTTGTATGTTTCTCTGTGTGAATCCTTCTCATATGAATCTCTCTTCCTGACACTTAATTGAGAGCATACATAAACTCAGTCTGTACCTAAAACAAAGGATGGAAAATCCAGGGACTTTCCTGCGGACTTAAGTGACTGATATTCCTCAAAGTGGGTTGGTCAGCCAATAGGAATCCTCCCCTTCCTCCACCACTCTCCCCACCCTTCAGAGCAATGAATTCACAGGGCACGGGGTGGGGGGGAGTGGGTATCGGGTGGGCGGGGATGGGGGGAACCTGTGTATTTGAGTGCCTTACCATGAACCCACAGTATCAGACACACTTCTTCAGGCCTTGTCTCAAATTCACATAACAAGACAGAAAACTCCCAACACTGAAGGCAGTATTGTTATTCATTTCAGTGATCCTAATCCTAAAATAATCCTGAAAGTGAAAGTGTTAAGTCACTCAGTGCTGTGCGATTCTTAGTGACCCCATGGACTGTAACGCCCAGGGCTCCTCTGTCCATGGTATTCTCCAGGCAAGAATACTGGAATGGGTTGCTATTCCCTTCTCCAAGGGATCTTCCCCACCTAGAGATAAAACCCATTGCAGGTGGATTCCTTACCGTCTGATTCACCAGAGAAGCCCAAATTGATGTTATTTATTCCTCCTTGCATGAAAATACCATCACACAGTCATGTCACTTCTAACTCCTTACTGGCTTTTGTGCTAGCATACCTTTCTAGGACATGGCCATCTAGCTAGCAGCCTCACCACATCCATCAAAGAACAACTGCCACTTCTTTCCTCTGCAGAGCACTTCTGTGCAACCCTAACTTACGAGTTTGGCAGGCAGCACCCCTTTCTGCCTCATTTCCTGCCTGCACCATCAGGTAGAAGATACCGTCTGCCTTTTCCTTCATAAATTCCTGACTTTGAGACCTGTCATGTCCTGATCCAGATGTTACATGGTTTTTCCTCCTTAGTCCTCATAGGAGCTCTCCCAGTCTGGCCCTTAATACTTGGGTCGGAAAGATCCCCGAGGGAGGAAGTGACAACCCACTCCAGTATTCTTCCCTGGAGAATCCCATGGGCAGAGGAGCCTAGTGGGCTCCAGTCCATGGGGTTGCAAAGAGTCGGACACGAGTGACTGAGCACACTGAGCTCCTTCTCCAGGTCAGACTTTTATTCTTCCTTTCCTCTTCTTTTTTCCATCTTTGGAAATTCCAAAACTAACACTCTTTCTGCATTTCTTCATGAATAGTCCCCATTTCATGTTTCTGATAAAATACAGTTCTGATATTTCCAAAGGTCTTTTTAAAATTTACTAGTCCCAAATATGTCTGACAAGTCAGATAGTAAGAGATGACAGTGATCTTCAGATATCTGGAAAGAAAAGGACTGATGCCCAAGTCCCAGTCTCTGTGCTGGTAGTATGGCCTTGAAGAAGGTACTTCTCCAGGTGACTCTGTATGTGAAAAATGAGGGATTAGATTTTATAACTGCTAAGATAGGGTTGATCATCATAGAAACAAATTTTCACTGAAATAAAAACATGTATTGCCACTCAACTTATGACACTTAAGGACTTAAAAATCACAATCTTCCATGCTCATGTTTCAGTCAATCAAATATTAGTTTACTTTCTCAAACTAAATTTGCATTTATATTTTTCACATGATTTATAATTTGGTTTAGTTTGTGTTTCCTAGTTTGCACTTTTGTAAAACTTCAACTGAAAAATAATCCAACTGACTAATATTCATTTCACTGCTAAGAAGCAGAATTAAGTCCTTAATTTCATTCTTCATTATGAATTCCAACAACTTAGTTTATATTCATTCATTTATAGTACATTAATTACCTTTTTCCACACATGAGAAGTTTGAATCTAACATATTTAGACTAGAGTGAATTTACTGAGACTAAATGCAGTGTATTTGACGTTTTCATCACAAAACAACAATTCTGTTTAAGACAGCAGGACATCAAGTCCATCAATGCCTTTGGCTGTCTAGTTTTCCTGAGAATGAACTTGGATTATCTTCTTGAAAGATAGGATGCTATTTCTTCATGCTTTTAGAAACTATTTTCTAAGGAATCAGTTCAGTCCAAGATTATAAGCAAATAATGTAATAAACAAATTGTAAAAGAAAAAATCAGAATAAAGAAAAAAGACAGCTGGTTAATTAAAATGTGGACAGGGAAAAGAGCAGAATGTTGATTAAACAATGTTGAAATTATTTCAGTGGGCATATCCAAGGATGTATATCTTGAATTATGAGATAATTTTTAAGACTGTGGCTTCAGAGATTTCTGCCATGCATGAAAAGGGTGCTGATACTATTATTAGCTAAATTGTAAGTCATTATGCCCTCAAAAGCTCTGCTATGGCTCAAAACTCTCAGCTAACTTAAGCTCATTAGCTGATGCAAAGAAAAATAAGAAAAGTAGAAAAAGACATATAATGGAACCAACTCCCATAATTTATATATTACTAATTTCCCGTATCTCTAGTAGTAGTAGTAGAAGTAGTGTTCCTCGCTTAGTTATGTCCGACTGTTTGAGATCCCATGGACCATCGTCCGCCAGCCTCCTCTGTCCATGGGATTCTCCAGGCAAGAATACTGGAGTGGATTGACGTTCCCTTCTCCAGAGGATCTTCCCAACCCAGGGGTTGAATGTGGGTTTCCTGCGTTGCAGACAGATTCTTTACTGTTTGATCTACAGAGGTCCTGTATCTCTACTTTTATTTAACTGCCATATAATAATAGCAGTGAATTAAAACATCACTACCGTTGTGTTTTTTCATTATTCCTAGTATTCGTAACAGAATTTTCTCTTTATATATTGGAATACCTTGCTATTTGTTGGATATATCTATTTATATAGATGTATATAGATTCAGTATGTCTGTGCCTTTCATCATTATTTAAATCTTCTTTCTTATTTCACCTTAAAATATTTCCCATAAATTTTGCCTACTTACAAAACAGGAGGAAAAGAATGGTGGCAATATTTATATCAAGCAGAAAATTTTGTCTACTTTTTTTAATTTTAGCCTTTGGATTTTACTTTAAGCATGTCTTTTGCATATGGAAAAACTTACTTTAATTTTGGAATCATACTCTTGATTCTACATCCTACCTTTCAGTTTTTTTTTATGTCTCTTTTTTAAAAAAATATTTAATTATTAAAGTATGGGAACATATTTGCAGGAGACTTGGAAAATACAGAACAAGATTACATATAGTTCCACTATATATTACAATTATTTTTTAAGTAGATAAAGATTTTTAGTTGGAGTTTCAATGTCAAACTCTCAAAAATTAAAAGAATGAATATACAGAGAAGTAGAAGGATATGGTAGATTGCATCTCTCCTTTTATCTGTATAAAATGTACTGGTACTTGGTTTTATTCAGCTTTTTATCTTTTATTGGATTAATCATGATTGTTTTAAATTAAAAATTGAGTGAATTTGTAGCATATATATACATATATATATATATATATATATATGAATAGTATTGCTTATCTTAAAACTTTTCAGGCTGCTATTAATCTTTTGTATACCTCAAATAGCCCATGATGACTATGGACCTGATTATATGGGAAAGAGAAGTACTGTATTTTATGATTTTATCTTTTCAGTCCTCAGTATCCTATTAATCTAACTAGAACCATGAAAACATTGCTATGGACTTTTATATTGTGTATTTCGTGTAGTATATTTGTTTCAACACTTAGATAATTCTAAGGTGCTGCAGACATTGCTGTCAGGGTTTTCTGACCCTCTGTCAGAGGTTTACTGACCTCTTCAGTTAATGGATCTGTCAGCACCCATTTTCATCAACAACATCCCTGCTCAAAAATTCTTTCTGAAATTCAGCCTTCAATATCTGGAGGTATTTCCTTAAGAAATTTTTGGAGAAAGGGCATATTTCCTAACTATCCAAAGATATAGTGAATAATTCTTTTTCTTCCATATTTGAAGATCAATATGGTTGCACAGGCAGTTCTTGAAATATGCCCTTCTCTCCCAGAATTTCTCATGTAACTCTAATTTTATTTCCAAGTAGAATGATTTTGTCCTTAATAGCTTATACATTTACTTATATTTATAGTTTTACGAGATTGCAAGTTAGTCATGAGGGCTCTCATAAATACCCAGCTTTACGACTTTTTCGAGGCAAATAATAGAGCTCCAATACCTTGGCCAAAGTATCGGAGCTTCAGCTTATTTTCTGCCCCTTTGTAATTTAAGCATGCTCAGATAATTTGCTTTGGTTAAGAAAAAGTGGAAGTGACATGTGGTATGTGACTTTAAAAAGATAGCAGTTCCACTTCAGTTTTAAGTCATCAAATTAACAAATATCCAAGTGAATAATATGTGAAGATGAATACACTGAACAGCTTTCCCTTTGCACAAGCTATAAAGGTGTGTGCAGATCGCCTGATGGTAGAGGGAAACTTCACCAGCCGGAGTCCCTGAGGAAGAAGCAGAGTCTTCCGCTCACCCAGTTTTCATGGTCTGTGTCTTATGAGAAAGAATTTAATTCTTTCTATCTCATATTTGGGAGTGCTACTTTAGCATAATTGGTCTATTTGACCTATATCCTTATAATCACACCTCTTTGTTATTGCAGACATAGCCCCAGTGAGTCCTATCTATTTTGGATATTTTCTCCTATTTAGTCAAGAGGACATATTCTTGGCTACATGCAGGATTATCAATCTTGTGCTAGTTAGTCTTCTCCTCTGATAATACATAGTCATAGCTAAGGTCTCTCAGATTAGTTCTTCAGATTCATCACCTTTTCTGTAGGGAGCGAAATAATATTCCTAATTGCCTTCATCTTGGTGAAACACAAGGAGTCATAGTTTGAATAGAGATATTCAATTCTCTATTGAGGGTAATGGGTATCCCTCTCCCCCATCTCTTTACTCTTTGAGGTTCTAGATAACTTTGATATTTATTTTCTTTCATCCTATTCTGTTCTATACAATAGAGATTCCATCCTTTACTGATTTCAACAAAATTTTTAGCCTATTTAATGCAATATCCAGTTTACAATTACTTTTCAAAATCTACTCTCTGGTGTCATACAAGGGACACTGTCACTTCAAGGATTAATTACTTGCATTTACTTGCATTTAAAATACTCATGTTGGCAAAACTAATACAATTATGTAAGTTTAAAAATAAAATAAAATTAAAAAAAACAAAAACAAACAAACAAAAAAAAACAAAGAAAACTCTTGAATGAATCTCTAAAGAATATCAGGGTCCAGGAAATAAAGCTAAACATTAGTAACTGATAAGGTAGTAGATTGGGGTATCGAACTTATAAACTGGCAGAGAAGTATTGGAGGATCAGCAAAAGTTGGTAATCAGTTTGCCGGGGAGAGAGTATGTCAGATATTTTTAATGTCTTATATCATTTCTCTTCAGAAAATGTCCTCTTGCACAATTTTACAGATGAGAAAATTGTGTTCAGAGAAGTTGAAGAATAGAATGAGGATTTCAGATAGCAAGTAAGGGCTTCCCACATGGCACTAGTGGTAGAGAACCTGCCTGCCAGTGCAGGAGACATAAGAGACGCTGGTTCCATCCCTGGGTTGGGAAGATCCCCGGAGGAGGGCATGGCAAACCACTCCAGTATTCTTGCCTGGAGAATCCCATGGACAGAGGAGCCTGGAGGGCTATAGTCCACGGGGTTGCAAAGAGTTGGACATGACTGAAGTGACTTAGCACAGAACATGGTTTATAAGTTAAATTTGTCATTATTCCTACACCACCCTGCTTTCTGGGAAGCAGGAGATTTTGTTACTGAGTCCAAGCTCATACTGCTTGCCAAATGACAGGCCAATATATGGAGAGAAAAATTTGGGGGGCAAGAAATAAATGTTTTATTAAAAAAGCCAGCTTTCTAAGAAGATGCTGGACTAGTGTCTCAAAGAACCATCTTGCTGGGGTTTGGATGCTAGTTTCTTTTATAGAGCAAAAGGGGGAAGGGGGTAAGGAGGTAAAGTTTAAAAGACTAAGTTGTTGCAAATATTTCCTGGTTCTAATTTCTTCCTTTCTGCATCCATTCATAAGTGGGCTTGATGAGAATGTTTGCTGTGAGCTTAAACAAAGGTATTTCTGCTTAATACTAAGACACGGGGAGGCAGGAATTCCAGAGATGGGTCATTATGTATACTTTAAGGTATATAAGTTGCTTCAGTCATGCTTGACTCTTTGTGACTGTAGACTATAGCCCACCAGTTTCCTGTGTCCATGGGATTTTCCAGATAAGAAGACTGGAGTGGGTTGCCATTTCCTTCTCCAAAGGTATAGGCAACATCCCTTTAATGACTGACTTGTAGCAAAAACAATAGGCTACAAAGATTAAAGCAAAAGAAACAGATGTGATATGGAATCAGATTTGTTCTGCTCTACAAAATTTTATACTTTGACCAAAGAATATAGTCACTAGAACTTTAGTAATGCTTTTGTCTAGCTTATGTCTGTATAATTCCTCTGTGTTTAATCCCTTATGCTTTCAGGAGAGAGCCAGGGCACACACACCAGGGGACAGCATTTCCAGGTCTGATGCTACTATACTGCTCTTATTAGATGATAACTTTCATGGCCCCTGCTTTCATTTCAGCCTTTCCTACAGAGGCTCACCCAGAACCAATCAGGCCACCTGGTAATTCAGGCCACCTGGCTTCTTTTGTTGGAATATGACTTTGGACCAGTTACTAATCAAAAGTTCTCCAATACTTGCTATTCTATAAAATATTGTCATATCAAAACTAATTCCTATTAATTACTTTAAAAAATGTGGTAATTTGTGGGGAAATTGGGGACAGGCAGTCTATAAGTTGATAAAGGGCATAAATCACACACAGAAAGCAAGAGATAAGAGCTCTGAAGGTAAATACTGAGGGATTAGCAGAAACTCTTTAAAGAAAGTTAACCTTTCAAAACGGAGAAGGCAATGGCACCCCATTCCAGTACTCTCGCCTGGAAAATCCCATGGATGGAGGATCCTGGTAGGCTGCAGTCCATGGGGTTGTGAAGAGTTGGACACGACTGACCGACTTCACTTTCACTTTTCACTTTCATGCATTGGAGAAGGAAATGGCAACCCACTCCAGTGTTCTTGCCTGGAGAATCCCAAGGACAGGGAAGCCTGGTGGGCTGCCGTCTATGGGGTCGCACAGAGTCGGACACAACTGAAGTGACTTAGCAGCAGCAGCAGCAGCAGCTTTTCAAAGACTGTGGAAATTACTGAATTCAAGGCAAAGATCCAAGGAGTAGAGGAGCAACAAGAGACAATCTGCATAAGCTGTGAAATAAGCAGAAAATGACTTTATATCATATCTATGGTATGATAGACCATACCATGGGGGACTTTTCTGGTGGCTCAGCTGGTAAAGAATCCACCTGAAAGGGCAGGAGACTTTGGTTCGATCCCTGGGCTGGGGAAATCCCTTGGAGAAGAGAATGGCCAACCTCTCCAATATTCTTGCCTAGAGAATCCGATGGACAAAGGAGCCTGGAAGGCTACAGTCCATGGGGTCACAAAGAGATGGACATGACTGAGCAGCTAACACTATGGTATGATGGAAGGATGGAGCTGGAAATAGGAAAGCACAGGGAAGGATGGAGGGATTCAGAGGCAGGAGAAGGGATGTTGGAGGGATCCAATACACTAGATGATGAGATCGTGCTTGCTTGCTTGCTTGCTAAGTTGCTTCAGTCGTGTCTGACTCTGTGCAACCCCATAGATGGCAGCCCACCAGGCTCCCCTGTCCCTGGGATTCTCCAGGCAAGAACACTGGAGTGGGTTGCCATGTCCTTCTCCAATGCATGAAAGTGAAAAATGAAAGTGAAGTTGGTCAGTCATGTCCAACTCTAGTGACTCCATGGACTGCAGGCTACCAGGCTCCTCCGTCCATGGGATTTTCTAGGCAAAAGTACTGGAGTGGGGTGCCATTGCCTTCTCCGAGATGGTGAGATCTAGATGAGAGTGGTTTCATCGTCCTTGTAGATATACCATAGAGAGGTCATCCAGTGCAATTGGCTTCCATCACTGACAGTGAAAAGTCTCAGGTGCTTTAATATCTTCTCATTTGCTTTCATATTCTGCAGTTTACTATGCTGTGACTAAAAGAAGGTGTTTTTCTTTTTTTTTTTTTTTAACTCAGAGTGATTCTTATATCTAAAAATTGTTTTTTAAATCAATTCTTAAAAATTTACAGCATCAGAATGTTGATTTTGCCCCCTTCTTTTTATTCTGTGTGGATTTCCAGTTAAAGGCTGTTGGGACTTGTTGGTCATTGATTTCACCCAACCTCTCTTTCATAGTTTCATGTCATAATTTCAATTCTGAGTTGAATTATGAATAATCTTTTCATATTTCTCTTACAGTTTGTTGATGTTCTCAACAGCTCTGCTTCATCATTTAAACACATCAAATGAAGTTTAAATTTCAGTGATTATATTTTGTATCCCTTTAAATATAGTCCTGATCACTTTCAGTTGTTTCATTTCTTTATAATATTTTCTGTATCTCCTATTATTTCTTTAAACATTGTGACTGTACTTGTTTTATACATTGTTTCTTATATTTTCAGTATCCATACTCTGTGTCTATCTTATTCTGCAGTCTGTGTTCTTGATTAGGTTATTGTGTTTCCTCACATTTTTAGATGTAATAATTACAGCTGTTTGTTGGAACTTTAATCTTCAGAACTTGCATTGAGATTATTAACCTTTGTTTCTGCCAGTACTAGGGAGCTCTACTACTCTGGAAACAAAATTTTATAAAATTTTGTCTCTTGAATTCACTTCATGAGAGTGTGGTAAAAGTCAAATCCCAGGACTGTATGAGAGAAGTGCTAGATATAGAATTATTAAGGAAGATAAGATTACTTTACCAACCTAAGTCTAACAGACACAGCTTGTCTTTCTTTTTGCTTCATTTGGCCACCATGCACATTTTTCTATGTGCCCCCTTTCCATCAACATAGTTATTTTGGGTACCTGTCTTAATGTGTAACATCTCAGGTTTTGCTCCTAGACTTGTCAGACCAACTCATCCCACTGAGGTACTGAAAACCAGCAAAGTTCAAGGTTTTCAGATTAAACACACCTTCAGGGAAGGCCTGGTTTCTGTGTGGATTTTCAATTCCATATTTAGCTCAATGTTTTTTGTATTGCTTTGTGTTTTGTGAGGATTTTTGGTTTTGGTGTTATGGCTCATGGAAGACATCACTTATAGTTTTGTAAACTCTGTAATGCTTCCCCAAGTATGTGAGATCTAATTTAAGGAGTACTGAAGTGTTTAGTAGAGGAAGGACATTTCAGAATATAATATTTATTTTATGAACCTTTAATACATAAAAGTATGACAGATTGAATAATAATCCATAATTTCCCACCCATAGATTTCCCTGGTGGCTCAAACAGTAAAGAATCTGCTTGCAATGCAGGAGACCCAGGTTTGATCCCTGGGTCAGGAAAATCCCCTGGAGTAAGGGAATGACAACCCACTCCAATATTCTTGCCTGGGAAATCCCATGAACAGAGGAAACTGGTAGGCTACAGTCTGTGGGGTCACAAAGCAAGGAATGAATGACTAACATAAAAATACTATATAAATATAAAAAATTCAAATTACTCTGAAAGTTATAAAATACACTTCCCTATATTGCAACATTCTTTCCATTCACAGTATGTGGGTGTGTATACAATAAATTATGTATACTAGTAGATATTATGAAAAAATGCCAAAATGACCTCTAATATTACGTTAAATATTATCTGTATTATAAAAAGTATGATTATCACATCAAAGAGATCACATTTTGTACATTCTTCTATTCTTTACATTTTTTGGCTTAATGTACCTTAGAGATTTTACACATTAACTTATAAAAATGTACCTATTTAATTTTATTTTTATTCAAGTATAAGTTGACTTGCTATATTAGTTTCAGGTGTACAGCACAGTAATACAATGTTTTTATAGATTATACTCCATTTAAAGTTATTACAAATATTGGCTAAATGCCATGTTCTGTAGAGTATATCTTTAGTACTTTATTATTTTGTGTTTAGTACTTTATACTCTTAATACATTAACCCTATCTTTTCTCCCCTCCATTCCTCTGCCCACTGGTAACTACTAGTTATTCTCTTTATTGATAAATCTTTTTCTATTTTGTTATACTCATTAGTATATTTTATAGATTTCAAATTTAGTAATAACATATACTATTTGGCTTTCTCTCTCTGCATTATTTCACTGAGCATAATTGCCCCTAGGTCCATCTGTGTTCTTGCAAGTATCAAAATTTGTTCTTTTCTATGGCAGAGTAATATTCCATTGCATTCATATACCACATCTTCTTTATCTATTTATCTGTTGATTGACTCTCAGTGCTTCCTGTACCTGGATATCTGTTACCTTTTGCACATTTGGAACATTTTCCTTCATAATTTCATCAAACACATTTTATACTCCTTTCTCTTCTTTTCAGTTCAGTTCAGTCACTCAGTCATGTCCGACTCTTTGCGACCCCATGAACTGCAGCATGCCAGGCCTCCTTGTCCATCACCAACTCCTGGAGTTTTCTCAAACTCATCTCCATTGAGTCGGTGATGCCATCCTACCATCTCATCCTCTGTCGTGCCCTTCTCTTGCTCTCAATCTTTCCCAGCATCAGGGTCTTTTCAAATGAGTCAGCTCTTCACATCAGGTGGCCCAAGTATTGGAATTTCAGCTTCAACATCAGTTGTTCCAATGAATATTCAGGACTGATTTCCTTTAGGATGGACTGGTTGGATCGCCTTGCAGTCCAAGGGACTCTCAAGAGTCTTCTCCAACACCACAGTTCAAAGGCATCAATTCTTTGGCACTCAGTTTTCTTTATAGTCCAGCTCTCACATCAATACATGACTACCAGAAAAACCATAGCCTTGACTAGACGGACCTTATTGGCAAAGTAATGTCTCTGCTTTTTAATAGATTGGTTATAACTTTCCTTCCAAGGAGTAAGCATCTTTTTATTTCATGGCTGCAGTCAACATCTGCAGTGATTCTGGAGCCCCCCAAATAGTCTGACACTGTTTCCACTGTCTCCCCATCTATTTGCCATGAAGTGATGGTACTGGATGCCATGATCTTAGTTTTCTGAATGTTGAGTTTTAAGCCAATTTTGTCACTCTCCTCTTCCACTTTCATCAAGAGGCTCTTTAGTTTTTCTTCACTTTCTACCATAAGGGTGGTGTCATCTGCATATCTGAGGTTATTGATATTTCCCCCAGCAATCTTGATTCTAGCTTGTGCTTCTTCCAGCCCAGCATTTTTCATTATGTACTCTGCATAGAAGTTAAATAATCAGGGTGACAATATACAGCCTTGATGTACTCCTTTTCCTATTTGGAACCAGTCTGTTGTTCCATGTCCAGTTCTAACTGTTGCTTCCTGACCTGCATATAGGTTTCTCAAGAGGCAGGTCAGGTGGTCTGGTATTCCCATCTCTTGAAGAATTTTCCACAGTTTATTGTGATCCACACAGTCAAAGGCTTTGGCATAGTCAATAAAGCAGAAGTAGATGTTTTTCTGGAATGGTCTTGGTTTTTCAGTGATCCATCAGATGTTGGCAATTTGATCTCTGGTTCCTCTGTCTTTTCTAAAACCAGCTTGAACATCTGGAAGTTCAACGTTCACATACTGTTGAAGCCTGGCTTGGAGAATTTTGAACGTTATTTTACTAGTGCGTGAGATGAGTGCAATTGTGCGGTAGTTTCAGCATTCTTTGGCATTGCCTTTCTTTGGGATTGGAATGAAAATGGACCTTTTCCAGTCCTGTGGCCACTGCTGAGTTTTCCAAATTTGCTGGCATATTGAGTGCAGCACTTTCACAGCATCATCTTTCAGGATTTGAAATAGCTCCACTGGAATTCCATCACCTCCACTAGCTTTGTTCATAGTGATGCTTCCTAAGGCCCACTTGACTTCACATTCCAGGATGTCTGGCTGTAGTTGGGTGAGTATACCATTGTGATTATCTGGGTCATGAAGATCTTTTTTTGTACAGTTCTCCTGTATTCTTGCCACCTCTTCTTAATATCTTCTGCTTCTGTTAGGTCCATACCATGTCTGTCCTTTATTGAGCCCATCTTTGCATGAAATCTTCCCTTGGTATCCCTAATTTTCTTGAAGAGATCTCTAGTCTTTACGATTCTTTTGTTTTCCTCTTTTTCTTTGCACTAATCACTGATGAAGGCTTTCTTTTTTTATTTTATTTTTTAACTTTACAATATTGTATTGGTTTTGCCATATATCAAAATGAATCTGCCACAGGTATACATGTGTCTTCCATCCTGAACCCTCCTCCCTCCTCCCTCCCCATACCCTCCCTCTGGGTCATCCCAGTGCACTAGCCCCAAGCATCCAGTATCGTGCATCGAACCTGGACTGGTGACTCGTTTCATACATGATATTATACATGTTTCAATGCCATTCTCCCAAATCTCCCCACCCTCTCCCTCTCCCACAGAGTTCATAGGACTGATCTATACATCAGTGTCTCTTTTGCTATCTCGTACACAGGGTTATTGTTACCATCTTTCTAAATTCCATATATATGCGTTAGTATACTGTATTGGTGTATTTCTTTCTGGCTTACTTCACTCTGTATAATAGGCTCCAGTTTCATCCACCTCATTAGAACTGATTCAAATGCATTCTTTTTAATGGCTGAGTAATACTCCATTGTGTATATGTGCCATAGCTTTCTCATCCATTCATCTGCTGATGGACATCTAGGTTGCTTCCATGTCTTGGCTATTATAAACAGTGCTGCGATGAACATTGGGGTACATGTGTCTCTTTCCCTTCTGGTTTCCTCAGTGTGTATGCCCAGCAGTGGGATTGCTGGATCATAAGGCAGTTCTATTTCCAGTTTTTTAAGGAGTCTCCACAAAATGGCTGTCTAAGGAGGCTTTACAAATAGCTGAGAAAAGAAGATAAGCGAAAGGCAAAGGAGAAAAGGAAAGATATACCCATCTGAATGCAGAATTTCAAAGAATAGAAGGAGAGATAAGAAGCTTGCTATTCTTTGAAATTCTGCATTCAGATGGGTATATCTTTCCTTTTCTCCTTTGCCTTTCACTTCTCTTCTTTTCTCAGATATTTGTAAAGCCTCCTTGGACAGCCATTTTGCTTTATTTCCTTTCTTTTTCTTGGGCATGGTCTTGCTCCCTGTCTCCTGTACAATGTCACAAACCTCCATCCATAGTTCATCAGGCACTCTGTCTATCAGATCTAGTCCCTTAAATCTATTTCTCACTTCCACTGTATAATCATAAGGGATTTGATTTAGGTCATGCCTGAATGGTCTAGTGTTTTTCCCTACTTTCTTCAATTTCAGTCTAAATTTGGCAATAAGGAGTTCATGATCTGAGCCACAGTCTGCTTCTGTTCTTGTTTTTGCTGACTGTATCGAGCTTTTCCATCTTTGGCTGCAAAGAATGTAATCAACCTGATTTTGGTGTTTGCCATCTGGTAATGTCCATGTGTAGAGTCTCATCTTGTGTTGTTGGAAGTGGGTGTTTTCTATGACCAGTGCGTTCTCTTGGCAGAACTCTATTAGCCTTTACCCTGCTTCATTCTTTACTCCAAGGCCAGATTTGCCTGTTACTCCAGATGTTTCTTGACTTCCTACTTTTGCATTCCAGTCCCCTATAATGAAAAGGACATTTTTGGGGGGTGTTAATTCTAGAAAGCCTTGTAGGTCTTCATAGAACCATTCAACTTCAGCTTCTTCAGCATTACTGGTTGGGGCATAGACTTGGATTACCATGATATTGAATGGTTTGCCTTGGAAATGAACAGAGATCATTCTCTCATTTTTGAGACTGCATCCAAGTACTGCATTTTGGACTTCTTTGTAGACTATGATGGCTACTGCATTTCTTCTAAGGGATTCTTGCCCACAGTAGTAGATATAATGGTCATCTGTGTTACATTCACCCATTCCAGTCCATTTTAGTTTGCTGATTCCTAAAATGTTGATGTTCACTCTTGCCATCTCCTGTTTGATCTTTTTCAATTTGCCTTGATTCATGGACCTAACCATCCAGGTTCCTATGCAGTATTGCTCTTTATAGCATTGGACCTTGCTTCTGTCACTAGGCGCATCCACAACTGGGTGTTGTTTTTGCTTTGGCTCCATCTCTTCAATTTTTCTGGATTTATTTCTCCACTGATCTCAAGTAGCATACTGGGCACCTACCAACCTGGGGAGTTCATCTTTCAGTGTCCTATCTTTTTGCCTTTACACACTGTTCATGGTGTTTTCAAGGCAGGAATACTGAAGTGGTTTGCCATTCCCTTCTCCAGTGGATCATATTTTGTCAGAACTCTCCATGATGACCCACCTGTCTTGTGTGGCCCTACATGGCATGGCTCATAGTTTCATTGAGTTAGACAAGGCTTTGGTTCATATGATTCAATTGGTTAGTTTTCTGTGATGGTGGTTTTCAGTCTGTCTGCCCTCTGATGGAGAAGGATAAAAGGCTTATGAAAGCTTCTAGATGGAATTCCATGAAATTCTCCAGGCCAGAATACTGGAATGTGTAGCCTTTCCCTTCTCCAGGGGATCTTCCCAAACCAGGGATCAAACCCAGGTCTCCCACATTGCAGGTGGATTATTTACCAGCTAAGCCACAAGGGAAGCCTGAGAACACTGGAGTGGGTAGCGTATCCCTTCTCCAGTGGATCTTCCCAACCCAGGAACCAAACCAGTGTCTCCTGCATTGCAGGTGGATTCTTTACCAACTGAGCTATCAGGGAAGCCCCTTCTCCTTTTGGGACCCCTATAATATGAATGTTAGTACTGTTACTATTGTCCCCTAAATTGTTCTCATTTTTTGTTTTCATTTTTGCTGTCTAAAGTGGACGGTTTCTATTCTGAATTTAAGATCACTTATGAGTTCTCTTGTGTCACCTAGTCTGGTATTAATTCCTTCTAGTGTTTTTTCTGTCGTTGTTATTGTACTCTTTAATTCTATTTCTTAAAAAATATTTTTTAGTTCCTTGTTAAAATTATCTGTTCATCTGTTCTTTTCGCTATTTCAGTTAGCATTATTATTACTAATGCTTTTAACTCTTTATCTGATAAAGTACTTCTCTTTTAGTTTTTTTTTTTTTCAGGTTTTCTTTTTTCTTGTTCTTTTCTTTGGAACAAATTCCTCTGTCTTATCATTTGCTTAACTTTCTTTGTCTCTATGAAATTAGGTGACATAATTACCTACCCTGGTCTTGAAGGAGTGTCCTTTTGTGGGAGCATTGCTGTGTAGTCAACGTGTGCCCATTGGCTTTGGTGGAAGATCTGTATCTGACATGATCAGGGTTCACGTCTTCCATGAGGGTGAGTTGGCAGCTCTCACATTGGTGGGAGGTGGGAATGGAGATGGAGGGGCTAGAGCTGGAACCAGGTGCGAGCCAAGGCTTTTCCTATGCTCACTGGCGAACACTGCCCTGCTGAGGTGGGTTCATGTCTTAGTGTTCTGGAGCAGAAACCTGACGGTTGGATCCAAGTGGGTTCCATTTCCTCTAAGTGTGCGCTCTTCCTCCTCTGAGCAATAGCACTTTCAACCCAGAAAGGAGTAGTGCTGGAACAAGAGGGGCCAGGATAGGCATCCAGTGAGATCTGATGTTCATGGCGAGACAGTGTTGGCACATCAGTTTGAGATCCAGACTGTTTCTGATGTAATGCCTCCATGAATGCCAGTAATGATCACTCTCATTCTGTTTGGAAGCTGTGCAGGGTCCAAGCTGGCTCTTTCCACCCATCTGTGCTCCCTCCTTGGCCCTGGAAGCCTTTGCCCTAGTGTGGAGCAGCAGCAGAGCCACAGGGACCAGAGTGGGGCACTCAGCGTGGTCCAGGGTGCCCAGGGTAGTCATGGAAACCAGCCAGAGTCCTGGGCAGTTTAATTCTGCTTCCTCTGCCTTGTTCCTGGGAGAAAGCAAGCATGTGTATTTCTTCATGAGCAAAAGTCTAGATTTTTTACAGCCCTTGTGTTCGTACTACTGGTTTTCAAGCTAGCTAGGGGGACTTGTCTTCCCAGTGTCAGACCCCAGGGCTGGGGTGTCCACTGTGGTTTGAACAGCTCACTCTCCAGGGAGGACTCCAGGCTGGTATAATCCCCTTCCTTGTCTGTGTCTTCCTCCTAGGGATACAGGTTTCCGTGACTGATGCTCTTCCCTTTCTACCTAACTCCATTTGGATCTTTCCTTACACCCTTGGTTGTATGAGTCCCTCTGCCAGTCTGTTTTCAATGAGAATTGCTCCTTGCATAGATGCATTTTTGATGTGTTCATGGGGGGAGGTGAGCTCAGTGTCCTACTCTGTCATCTTGATATCCTCCCTACAATAATGTACCTATCTAATTTTAAGCTTCATAGCTTTCCATGTATAGATGAATCATAATCTATTTGATCATTTATTGTTTAGTGGATATTTTAGTTTAATTCCTCACTTTTTTTTCAACACACACACAAGTAAGGATGCTACAAACAAGGTTGCCTATTTCTTAGAATTTCACACATATAAACCAGCAGGGGAATTCCAGGGTCAGAAGTTCTCCGAGTAGTGATTCTTCACTGAATTGAGTTGTAAGATTTGTATTATATTTTTTTTCCCTTAGGAAATCTGGATGAACATGTCCCTCACAGACTTTGGTATAGCCTTAACTTCATTGCCTGTACTATTACAGATCCCAACACCTACCATTCCTTTACCAGTGTTTTGTTATAAAACTGAGAATAGGCAGTAATTGCCTCTTACAGAGTTGTTGTGAGGTTTAGAGAAATACATGTGATTGCCTGTGTGTGTGTGTGTGTGTGTGTGTGTGTTAGTCGCTCAGTTGTGTCCAGTTCTTTGCAACCTCATGGACTATAGCTCCCCAGGCTCCTCTGTCCATGGAATTCACCAGGCAAGAATACTGGAGTGGGTTGCCATTCTCTTCTCCAGGGGATCTTCCCTATCCAGGGATTGAACCCAGGTCTCCTGCATTACAGGCAGATTCTTTACCAAGTGACCTACCATAACTGGCCCACTCTTTTTCTGGGCCAGTACATGGTGGTTTCTGTTTGAGCAATTACAGGCCTCTGGTGATCCAAGTCTCTGGACTTTTGCCCCAAACTTTGGATGAATGCCCATTTATGACCCTTATTTGGTGGATAAGATAACTGTTTGCTTTTATTTTTCTAATTGCAATTATTAGTGAAGCTAGAGAAGGGAAAAACCCATAAGAGACCAATGGAATAAAATTTTTTCTGGGGGGATCTTTGGTTCAAAAATAAATATGGTAGGGGTTGTGGGGAGTATTAAATTGTATTAGCATATTTGTAACCATTGCCCTTTGAAAATCAATTGCCTTGGTTTACATTAAAACACTGGAATAATTTTAAAATGTAAGAAAGTAAGAAAAAAATTAAACTGTAAAACAAGAGAGAAAAAGCCCAAGACTATATAATATAGTTATTTTTATTGGTCCTTGAATTTATCGTGAAGACCTGTATTTCCATCTTATATTTGGAACGTGGTAGCTGTGCACCATTTTATTTTATTTTTTAAAAACCTTTTAATTTTGTATTGGGGTATAACCAATTAACCATGTTGTGATAGCTGCGGGTGAACAGCAGACTCAGCCATGCATTTACATGCATCCATTCTCCCTGCAGCTTCCCTCCTCTCTGGCTGCCACATAACATTGAGCGGAGTTCTCCGTGCTATGCACTATTTTAATGCTAGTTTTCAACCTCTCATCCTCCCACTGCCTCCCTCCGCCACCACCTTGAGAGGCAGACTCCATGTTTTCATCAACAGTACTTCATGTTTTGCTGTCGGGCTACTTCTCTGCATCCACTGTTTCTTGTGAGACCACACTGAAAACAAACAAATGAGCACTCTTCACACTTCAAAAGGAGACCCAAAGGGAAGAAGAATGAAATTGGGGCCAAAAGGTTAAGAGAGGAAAGATGCAGTCCCTCTTTTTCTGGACCAATACATCGTGGTTTCTGTTTGAGTAAGCAATTACAGACCTCTGGCTAGCCAAGTCTCTGGTCTTTCGCCCCAGACTTTGATAATTTGGTCCTCAGTGTAGCTGTCTTTGAATTTTTCATGCATTTTTTTCCTTGGTGTACTGAGTCAAAATGTCTCAGATAAAAACTTCCCATTCTCTATAATAAATTCCCAATTTCGATCTGCTGCAGTAACCATGCTAAGGTGTTTCTCTATTTCTCTGTCTCCCTCACACACACACTGTTCTGCAGTCTCAGAGGAAATGCAAGGTGAATTTAATATGAGAAATCATATATCAGACTATAGACCTTATGGTTTGTAAATATCCACACAGGAGTACACAAGTATTTATTAATAAATATCCTTTTGTCTTCACATTTCTGTTTATACATCTATGATATATCTACTTTCCAGCATGTCTGTTCTCTGCTATTTGTACTCATTTATAGGCAATGAGCGACTTCACTTTCACTTTTCACTTTCATGCATTGGAGAAGAAAATGGCAACCCACCCCAGTGTTCTTGCCTGGAGAATCCCAGGGACAGTGGAGACTGGTGGGCTGACGTCTATGGGGTCGCACAGAGTCGGACATGACTGAAGTGACTTAGCAGCAGCAGCAGCAGCAGCATAGGCAATGATAAACATAAGTGTGTACATCCAGTTGAAAGATATACATGCACACAAATATATATGTGTATATATGTATATATGGACTTTCCTAGTGGCTCAGCAGTAAAGAATATGTCTGTGATGTAGGAGATGCAGGTTCAATCCCTGGGTCTGGAAGACCCCCTGGAGAAGGAAATGGCAATCCAGTCCAGTATTCTTGCCTGGGAAATCCCATGGATAAAAGAGCCTGGCACGCTACAGTCCATGGGGTCACAAAAGAGTCAGACATGATTTACTGACTAAACACATGTATATGTATATACACACACAAAAACATGTACATCAGTTTGTGTGTTCACTATATACATATAATTATTTTAGCTTTATGATAGTTGCTGTTGACAAAAAAAATTAATCTATAGTCAATCTAAGAAAGAAATGGAAAATTTTATTTGAGTCCACATGAGTGTGAGGTCAGTATATATGTGACTTTGGTGAAGGGATACATGAAAGCAAGGTTCATATCTTGGTAGAGAGTGACTACTTATTGGGTATCTTAGTATCTTAGTTCAGAGTTTTAGTGCTTTTCTAAGTATGAGAAGATGCAAGAAATCAGGTTCATAATATTTTCTCCTACAAATATCTAACTATCTAAAGGCCAGTTCTGCCATTTTCCCCAGAATGCAAAGTGTCTCATCCTGATCTTTGCTCTAAATTCCTTTCAGAGTGGTGCAGGATGTAGTCCAGTGACTGCAGAGGCTAATGAATTGATTCTTCCAGAACTGGACAGTAGGCAGTATTCTTTTACAATTCCCTCCCTTCCAGTCTTAATTTTGGCCGAGGTTTTGGAGGCATTTTGTGACTGATTTGTCCCATGCTGCTAAGAAAGCTCATTACCAGGTTGAACATGGATTTCTTTGGTAGTCCTTTTAATTTGCTGTTGGACTTCCCAGGTGGCGCTAGTAGTAAAGAACCCACCTGCCAATGCAGGAGATGTAAGAGACCTGGGTTTCCATTCCTGGGTCAGGAAAACCCCCTGGAAGGGGGCACAGCAGCCCAGGACTAGGCCCTGTTAGTAGTAGCCGAAAGCCTGTGGAACACCTGTCTTCCTAATCAGTTATGGTCCAAGAAATGGTCTGTTTCCTCTTGTTGATTCTTCCGGTATCTGGAGCTACATTATTATAGCCATTTATCTTGCAGAACTATATATTTAATTAATCATTTCAAGTTGCCTAGTTATCATTTTTATCAGAGGCAGAGTCACACACTTGTTAGTGTAAGACTTAATCTTGTAAAATAGGCAGAATACAAGTAGTATTCATAGTTACATTAATACAGTCGTAAGTAAGTAAACTTATCTTTTAAGAGATTACATAGCTGGCTCCAGAAGAAGAAAAGTGGATGATGATGGTTGAACTGGTATTTCTGCTGTTGGGAAGGTTTGGTTAATGCCTAATGCAGATGCAAAGTGCACACTTGAGAAGAGGGAGAAGGCCCAAATGGGCAGAGCAAAATTTTATATATAAATTTTTCTTGTCTTACCTTAAAATATGAGTTTTATTTCATTACTACAAAAATGAGGCTGCATGGTTCAAATAACACCTTTATTCTAATACCAAGGAGAGGAAAATGCAGAAGAAATAATAGTTACATTTAAATAAAATGCTGTCTTTTTGGATTGAATTGTGACATCATATGCTACGGTAAACAGAATTATCATATGGATAAAAGAATGCATTTTTCTGCAAGATAAAAGAGGAGATCAAATTAACTTTGGAGAAGCAAAAATAATATGACTTTTCTTTCTTTCACGGTTATTTAGAAAAATTTACTATGCTTCCCTGGTGTCTCAGATGGTAAAGAAAAATATACTAAAGATATCTAAAGAACACAAATGGCTTTTAATAAATCCTGTGACTCACAAAATTAGAGATATTGATGTGGTAATCTAAGGAAGGGAAGAATGAATAAAGGCTAATAAGTGCTGCTGTTGCTGCTGCTGCTGCTGCTAAGTCGCTTCAGTCGTGTCCAACTCTGTGCGACCCCATAGACGGCAGCCCACCAGGCTCCCTGTCCCTGGAGTGGGTTGCCATCTCCTTCTCCAATGCATGAATAAGTGCTATGTCAGTTATTTGACCATGCTTAACTAGAAGGCAAATATTTTCTTCTAATGAGGTTATTATTTTTTCTATAGCAATCATTTGTTTCTCAGATTGAATTCATATAATCAGTATATTATCAGTAAAGTTGGTGTTCTATCTTTTGTCTGTAAAGAAACCACCCCATGTTTTCTCAAAAGCCAAAATCGTTCATGATGGTAGATGCCGCTTCATAATGTCACTGAAGTACCCCAACCACTGTCACTTATTTAATTAACTTTGTAACCAACTTCTGGATCTTGAGGTTACTAGACTATAACTGGAGTTAATTACATATTTTAACATGGGGGCACAGACAAAGAGGACAAAGTATTTTAGTTCATAGTATCAAATTTTATATCTACTACTTGCTTTTAGTTGTTTGACTTGAATAAAGTTAGTCAAAATCTCTGATTTTTGCTTTTCCTTTCTGGAAAAATGGCACAAAATCCAGTTCCTGATTCTTCACAATTGTTCTGAGCCCTGATACAGGATATGTGAATGTAGTTATTAATTTTGGTGACGATGGTCGTGTGCATATTTTCTTAGAGTTGAGAAGAGGATGGATAATGTGATGGTCTGCATATCAAGATGGGGCAGTTAACGAATAGGCCAGGCTTGAATGGTCAGTGCCCCAGTGCATGAAAGTGGCCTAGGTGAATTTTTGTGGATGGCACCTGAATACTTCTCAGAACAGTTGAAGGTTTATATCCAATACTTAGATAAATTAATAATCATGATGCCAATGCACATTAGAGCACGTTAGCAATCATTTCCATAGGACGGTGGCAAATAATAAACAATAGAGCAAATCACAACAGTTTAAGATGACTTCTTTTAAAAATTTTATTTTATTTTAAACTTTACAATATTGTATTAATTTTGCCAAATATCTAAATGAATCCACCACAGGTATACATGTGTTCCCCATCCTGAACCCTCCTCCCTCCTCCCTCCCCATACCATCCCTCTGGGTCATCCTAGTGCACCAGCCCCAAGCATCCAGCATCATGCTTCGAACCTGGACTGGTGACTCGTTTCATACATGATATTATACATGTTTCAATATCATTCTCCCAAATCTTCCCACCCTTTCCCTCTCCCACAGAGAGTCCATAAGACTGTTCTATATATCAGTGTCTCTTTTGCTGTCCGTACACAGGGTTATTGTTACCATCTTTCTAAATTCCATATATATGCATTAGTATACTGTATTGGTGTTTTTCTTTCTGGCTTACTTCACTCTGTATAATAGGCTCCAGTTTCATCCACCTCATTAGAACTGATTCAAATGTATTCTTTTTAATGGCTGAGTAATACTCCATTGTGCATATGTACCACTGCTTTCTTATCCATTCATCTGCTGATGGACATCTAGGTTGCTTCCATGTCCTGGCTATTAGAAACAGTGCTGCGATGAACACTGGGGTACACGTGTCTCTTTCCCTTCTGGTTTCCTCAGTGTGTATGCCCAGCAGTGGGATTGCTGGATCATAAGGCAGTTCTATTTCCAGTTTTTTAAGGAATCTCCACACTGTTCTCCGTAGTGGCTGTACTAGTTTGCATTCCCACCAACAGTGTAAGAGGGTTCCCTTTTCTCCACACCCTCTCCAGCATTTATTGCTTGTAGACTTTCGGATCGCAGCCATTCTGACTGGCGTGAAATGGTACCTCATAGTGGTTTTGATTTGCATTTCTCTGATAATGAGTGATGTTGAGCATCTTTTCATGTGTTTGTTCGCCATAAGATGACTCTTAAAAAAAAAAAAGTTAACATATGTGTGTGCATGTCAGTTGTGTTCAACTCTTTGTGATCGCATGGACTGTAGCCCACCAGACTCCTCTGTCCTTGGGATCTCCCAGACAAGAATACTGGAGTTGGTTGAATCCCCCAGAAGGTTAATACCTACTGTTATCTTCTCTGAATCCTAGTTCTAGCTATTTTGCCCATGACTATTTTCCGCACTTCCCAAGTGGTGCTAGTGGTAAAGAATCCACACCAGTGCAGGAGACACAAGAGACGCGGGTTTGATCCTTGGGCTGAGGAAGATCCTCTGGAGAAGGAAATAGCAACCCACTCCAGTATTCTTGCCTGGGAAATCCCATGGACAGAGGAGCTTGGTGGGCTACGGTCCATGCAGTCACAAAGAGTTGGACATGACTGAGTACACACACACGTTTATTTTCAAGTGTGCTTTCTACCCGCACCACTCCTCTCTCCTCTCTGTGTTCTTCTCTCTACAGCAGAGAGGGATATTTGAAAACTACACTTCTTGGGTCCCATTGCCCATCTTATGTTTGGTATGTTCAGTCAATCTAAGTTCTGTTGTTCCAAAGCAAGGGAAGGGCCGTAAGTCTAATTCTCCATCTCTCCGCTTCAGGATAAATCGTCAGTAGTGGCTCTTCTTCCATGATTCAAGTCCTTTCTATAACAGACAGCCCTAACTTGCCACCAATTCTTTATTTATGGTCTCAGTCCCACCTGCAACCCCATATCATGGGTCTAGCTCCTGCCGGTGGGCCCTTTTCCACAGTTCCAGCTTGCAACTGATAGCCGCTTCTATGGGCTCATCTGGTGGTCTCTCTGGAAGTACTTTCACTGGGGTTTCAGCTCCCTACTGAGCGTGGCTCCTGCACTCTGATGTCATCATCTCTTCTTTATTTCATACCTCTAGTTTTAGGGGGTACAGCCATTTCTTGCAGACAAGCTATCTCTAGGTACCTCATCTTCCCAAGTTTTCAGCTTTTCTGAAAACTCAGTGACTAGTTTGCTGAATTAAAGTCCCTAATGTGGTTCTGCTTTCTGGCCTGGTTACAGACTTGACAGAGTCATCAACTAACATGTGGAGCGCAGCCAGCTCATTAAAAAGTGAGAAAAAAGTTGAAAGGAAGGAGATGGGTGAATGAAATAAATCTGTTTTAACCAAATGTGATGATGTTTATATATATATATATATATATATATATATATATATATATATATACACACACACCACAAGAACCTTTTCTTTTGATCTCATAATTACAAGAAATTCTGATAGGGATTTGGTGAGACTTGCAACTAAAAGATGGTGTTTTAACAGAGAACTGTTAAATGTTATATTGTGTGGCAGCGTAGATGGGAGCGGACTTGGGGGAGAATGGATACATGTATATGTATGGCTGGGTCCCTTTACTATCCACCTGAAACTATCACAACATTGCTAATGGCTATGTGCTTGCCTACTAAATTGCTTCAGTCATGCCCAACTCTTTGCCACCCCATGACTATAGCATGCCAGCCTCCTCTGTCCATGGGATTCTCCAGGCAAGAATACAGGACTGGATTGCCATGCTGTCCTCCAAGGGATCGTTCCTAACCCAGTGATTCAACCTGTGTCCCTTATGTCTCCTGCTTTGGCAGGTGGGTTCTTTACCACTAGTGCTACCTGGGCAGCACAAATTGGCTATACTCCAATATAAAATAAAAAGTTTAAAAAAAGATAGCATTTTAAAACTTGTATGGTTTGCTTATCAATTGGTTCTTGACTATAAAGTTAGTTTTTATCATAATTATTTGTAGACTAATTTTTGCCTAAATCCTATCTGCTTTTTGCAATTAATAGTTTAGATTACCATTTGCTAAGAAATAAACTAGGATCTTGCCTAGAAAATCTCATGGATGGAGGAGCCTGGTAGGCTGCAGTCCATGGGGTCGCTAAGAGTCGGACACGACTGAGCAACTTCACTTTCACTTTTACACATTGGAGAAGGAAATGGCAACCCACTCTAGTGTTCTTGCCTGGAGAATCCCAGGGACGGGGGATCCTGGTGGGCTGCTGTTTATGGGGTCGCACAGAGTCGGACACGACTGAAGTGACTTAGCAGCAGCAGCAGCAAATTAGGATCAATTTTTAACAGATTTCGCAGTAAATCAATGGGTTAATCATTGAGAAGGAATGAATAATTCCCATTTGAAATTTAGACAGACTCTGTCCTGAACACATCACTGTGTGTCTATATCTATATAATTGATAGAAATAAATGCATTAACAAATACATATGCCACATCCCATTATTAACTGGGATAAACCACTACATGCAGTTATAATTCAGTATTTTTATGAGCTAAAAATGAAATCATGTCCCTATTTAGCAGTTGGGGAGCAGGAAGGCTTGTGTAAAGCAGGGGAGCAGTGGCCAGGTGATCCTGGCTGGAGGGTGAGCACTCCACAGCCTTTGTGCTGTGATGAGAGGCAGGAGCCCTGGTGTGCTGTCCAGCACCTACAGTGTGGTTAGGTTACAGATTTCTCACTTGGGAAAAGCATGCCAGTATTCTTGACAATATTTCTGGAAATAAGAAAAAAGGGACCCTCTTTGAGGAAATAAAAACAAGGAGGAAAAGTTGGGATACTGGAGCATCTGACTTGATGATGATTATAGTTTTAATAAAAGCAGACACAAATTTATCAAGTACCATGCCACATTCAAAGTGTCAGGACGTTTAAACACACTTATTTATTTAGTCTTCATAACTGATAAGGTAAAACTATTTATAATTTGCAAGATGAACATTATTGCTCTTACAGATTATAGAACTAAGGATCAGGGAAGTTAAATAACTTGTCTATGATTACAGTTGAGTGGAAAATTCAGTATATTAAAAGAAGACTTTCTGACTCGGGAGTTGATGTACTTCCCACTGTTCTAAATAATAAAACACTATTTTATCATCTGCACCTTGGATATTAAGGTGTTGAATGATCCATCTACAGTTGAGATGAGAAGTGGCAATAGTTGTTTTTTTTTTTGCTGTCATGCACACACACAAAATACTAGATTTGGCACTGTTTACTATAGTAGGCAGAAGAGTAGCCTCCAGAGATGTCCAGAATCTAATTCCAGGACCCTGTGAATACATTACCTTCTCTAACTAAAGTGACTTTTCAGATATGATAATGTTAAGGACTTTGAGATGAGGAAATTATCCTGGCTTATTTCAGTGGTCTGATCTAATCAGAAGGGGAGGTGGGAGGATCAGAATCAGAGAGAGATGTGATGATAAAAGCAGAGGTCAGACTGACACAGGAAGAACAAGCCATAAGCCAAGGAATGTGGGCAGCCTCTGAATGCTGGAAAAGTTCAGAAAACATTCTCCCCTGGAGCTTCCAGAAAGGATGTAGCCTTGCTGACTCATTTTAGACTTCAGTCCTCTAGTGCTGTAACATAATAAATTTGTGTTGTTTTTAGCCACTGTGTTTGTGGCAACCTAGCGGAGAAGGCAATGACACCTCACTCCAGTACTGTTGCCTGGAAAATCCCATGGACGGAGGAGTCTGGTGGGCTGTAGTCCATGGGATCGCTAAGAGTAGGACACGAATGAGCGACTTCACTTTCACTTTTCACTTTCATGCATTGGAGAAGGAAATGGAAACCCACTCCAGTGTTCTTGCCTGGAGAATCCCAGGGATGGCGGAGCCTGGTGGGCTGCCGTCTATGGGGTCGCACAGAGTCGGACACAACTGAAGCGACTTAGCAGCAGCAGCAGCAGCAGAGAAGCATTTGGAAATTAATACACTTACTTGTTCTGTTTAAATCATGGATATGAATAGGCTCTAGGTTCTCTATTTGATTATTCTATATGGATACACATTTCATTACTCTGTTAGCATCTTGAAAGTAAATTAATGGGAGGCAAAAATCAAATCTCAGCATCCATAGTTGCATAGGTCAGGGTGATTCTAAGGAGGATATTAAATAACTTCACATACAGATAAAGAAGTTAATCTTATCAGGCAGTCAGCTAATGGCACTGTTAAAGATGAGCTCATAGAGCTGTGTATTGTTAAATGTTTCAACTAGAAACCTAGAAGAAGAACTCTGTAGTTAAAGGATGTGAAAGCCACTTAGGAGATAAGTGATACTGGTCACCTCCTGAAAGGTGCTTGACCAGCCACCAGAAATGTTATCTCTCATATCTCTCTGTGTAACACTTTTTTGATGATATATTTTCACCTAGAGGGCTGCATGCATTAACACAGGAGCTATATAATGGTCAGTTACTTTCTATTGGTAGCAAGACACAGTTGCTGGTTTCTTTGTGGCGTATTGTGATCCCTCACCTACAGCCAGACATCCTGGAATGTGAAGTCAAGTGGGCCTTAGAAAGCATCACTATGAACAAAGCTAGTGGAGGTGATGGAATTCCAGTTGAGCGATTCCAAATCCTGAAAGATGATGCTGTGAAAGTGCTACACTCAATATGCCAGCAAATTTGGAAAACTCAGCAGTGGCAACAGGACTGGAAAATGTCCATTTTCATTCCAATCCCAAAGGAAGGCAATCCAAAGAATGCTCAAACTACCACACAATTGCACTCATCTCACACGCTAGTAAAGTAATGCTCAAAATTCTCCAAGCCAGGCTTCAGCTATATGTGAACTGTGAACTTCCAAATATTCAAGCTGGTTTTAGAAAAAGCAGAGGAACCAGAGATCAAATGGCCAACATCTGCTGGACCATCGAAAAAGCAAGAGAGTTCCAGAAAAACATTTATTTCTGCTTGATACATTATGCCAAAGCCTTTGACTGTGTGGATCACAATAAACTGTGAAAAATTCTTCAAGAGGTGGGAATACCAGACCACTTGACCTGCCTCTTGAGAAACCTATATGCAGGTCAGGAAGCAACAGTTAGAACTGGACACAGAACAACTGACTGGTTCCAAATCAGGAAAGGAGTACGTCAAGGCTGTATATTGTCACTGTGCTTATTTAACTTATATGCAGAGTACATCATGAGAAATGCTGGGCTGGAAGAAGCACAAGCTGGAGTCAAGATTGCCAGAAGAAATATCAATAACCTCAGATATGCAGATGACACCACCCTTATGGCAGAAAGTGAAGAGGAACTAAAAAGACTCTTGATGAAAGTGAAAGAGGAGAGTGCAAACGTTGGCTTAAAGCTCAACATTCAGAAAACGAAGATCATGGCATCTGGTCCCTTCACTTCATGGGAAATAGATGGGGAAACAGTGGAAACAGTGTCAGACTTTATTTTGGGGGGCTCCAAAATCACTGCAGATGGTGATTGCAGTCATGAAATTAAAAGACGCTTACTCCTTGGAAGGAAAGTTATGACCAACCTAGACAGTATATTAAAAAGCAGAGATTGGGTCATTTATTTTTCTGGAATTGAGCTGCAGGAGTTGCTTGTATATTTTTGATATTAGTTGTTTGTCAGTTGCTTCATTTGCTATTATTTTCTCCCATTCTGGAGGCTGTCTTTTCACCTTGCTTATAGTTTCTTTTGTTGTGCAGAAGCTTTTAATTTTAGTTAGATCCCATTTGTTTATTTTTGCTTTTATTTCCAATATTCTGGGAGGTGGGTCATAGAATATCGTACTGTGATGTATGTCGGAGAGTGTTTTGCCCATGTTATCCTCTAAGAGTTTTATAGTTTCTGGTCTTATATTTAGATCTTTAATCCATTTTGAGTTTATTTTTGTGTATTGTGTTAGAAAGTGTTCTAGTTTCATTCTTCTTCTTTTTTTTTTTTTTAATGAACTTTATTTTTTTTTATTTCTGATTTGCACTGTGCTTTTATTTATTTATTTATTTATTTATTTATTTTTTAAATTTTATTTTATTTTTAAACTTAACATAACTGTATTAGATTTGCCAAATATCAAAATGAATCCGCCACAGGTATACATGTGTTCCCCATCCTGAACCCTCCTTCCTCCTCCCTCCCCATTCTTTTACAAGTGGTTGACCAGTTTTCCCAGCACCACTTGTTAAAGAGACTGTCTTTTCTCCACTGTATATTCTTGCCTCCCTTGTCAAAGATAAGGTGTCCATAGGTGTGTGGGTTTATCTCTGGGCTTTCTATTTTGTTCCATTGATCTATATTTCTGTCTTTGTGCCAGTACCATACTGTCTTGATAACTGTGGCTTTGTAGTAGAGCCTGAAGTCAGGCAAGTTGATTCCTCCAGTTCCATTCTTCTTTCTCAAGATCGCTTTGGCTATTCGAGTTTTTTTTGTATTTCCATACACATTGTGAAATTATTTGTTCTAGCTCTGTGAAAAATACCATTGGTAGCTTGATAGGGATTGCATTGAATCTATAGATTGCTTTGGGTAGTATACTCATTTTCACTATATTTATTCTTCCAATCCATGAACATGGTATATTTCTCCATCTATTAGTGTCCTCTTTGATTTCTTTCACCAGTGTTTTATAGTTTTCTATATATAGGTCTTTAGTTTCTTTAGGTAGATATATTCCTAAGTATTTTATTCTTTTCGTTGCAATGGTGAATGGAATTGTTTCCTTAATTTCTCTATTTTCTCAGTATTAGTGTATAGGAATGCAAGGGATTTCTGTGTGTTGATTTTATATCCTGCAATTTTACTATATTCATTGATTAGCTCTAGTAATTTTCTGGTGGAGGCTTTAGGGTTTTCTACATAGAGGATCATGTCATCTGCAAACAGTGAGAGTTTTACTTCTTCTTTTCCAATCTGGATTCCTTTTATTTCTTTTTCTGCTCTGATTGCTGTGGCCAAAACTTCCAAAACTGTGTTGAATACTAGTGGTGAGAGTGGGCACCCTTGTCTTGTTCCTGTCTTTAGGGGAAATGTTTTCAATTTTTCACCATTGAGGATAATGTTTGCCAAAGAACTAAATAGACATTTCTCCAATGAAGACATACAGATGACTAACAAACACATGAAAAGATGCCCAACATCACTCATTATCAGAGAAATGCAAATCAAAACCACAATGAGGTACCATTTCATGCCAGTCAGAATGGCTGCGATCCGAAAGTCTACAAGCAATAAATGCTGGAGAGGGTGTGGAGAAAAGGGAACCCTCTTACACTGTTGGTGGGAAGGCAAACTAGTATAGCCACTTTGGAGAACAGTGTGGAGATTCCTTAAAAAACTGGAAATAGAACTGCCTTATGACCCAGCAATCCCACTGCTGAGCATACACACCGAGGAAACCAGAATTGAAAGAGACATGTGTACCCCAATGTTCATCGCAGCACTGTTTATAATAGCCAGGACATGGAAGCAACCTAGATGTCCATCAGCAGATGAATGGATAAGAAAGCAGTGGTACATATACACAATGGAGTATTACTCAGCCATTAAAAAGAATACATTTGAATCAGTTCTAATGAGGTGGATGAATCTGGAGCCTATTATACAGAGTGAAGTAAGCCAGAAAGAAAAACACCAATACAATATACTAACGCATATATGCGGAATTTAGAAAGATGGTAATGACAACCTTGTATGAGAGACAGCAAAAGAGACACAGATGTATAGAACAGTCTTTTGGACTTTGTGGGAGAGGGTGGGGGGATGATTTGGGAGTATGGCATTAAAACATGTATAATAGCATATAAAAAATGAATTGCCAGTCCAGGTTCGAGGCAGGATACAGGAAGCTTGGGGCTGGTGCACTGGGATGACCCAGAGGGATGGTATGGGGAGGAGATGGGCGGGGGGTTCAGGATGGGGAACATGTGTACACCCATGGCAGATGCATGTTGATGTATGGCAAAACCAATACAATATTGTAAAGTAAAAAAATAAATAAATTAATTAAAAAAATAAAAAGCAGAGGTATTACTTTGCCAACAAAGGTCCATCTAGTCAAGGCTTTGATTTTTCCAGTGGTCATGTAGGGAGGTGAGTTGGACTCTGAAGAAAGCTGAGAGCCGAAGAATTGATGCTTTTGAACTGTGGTGTTGGAGAAGACTCTTGAGAGTCCCTTGGACTGCAAGGAGATCCAACCAGTCCATCCTAAAGGAGGTCAGTCCTGGGTGTTCTTTGGAAGGGCTGATGCTAAAGCTGAAACTCCAATACTTTGGCCACCTCATGCGAAGAGCTGACTCATTGGAAAAGACCCTGATCCTGGGAGGGATTGGGGTCAGGTGGAGAAGGGGATGACAGAGGATGAGATGGCTAGATGGCATCACTGACTTAATGGACATGAGTTTGAGTGAACTCTGGGAGTTGGTGATGGACAGAAGGCCTGGCGTGCTGTGATTCATGGGGTCGCAAAGAGTTGGACATGACTGAGTGACAGAACTGAACTGAACTGAAAAAATTATATAATTAATGGATACTACTTACAGTATAATACAGATATAAATATTAGGGGGAATAAATAATCAGCAATTCAGATGAACTATATAAAGAAAATGACAAAATTAAGACATGCTTAAGGGTATATATCTTATACATCATAGTTGGTGTCAATGGGTGAGCATGGAGGAGAGATTTGTTATGAATGGAAAGAAAATGAAGAATAGAACCTTGTCCAAAACAATAGCAATGACACATCATGAACAGAGGAGCACGTTTAATTCATCTCCTTGTTTCCAAGGTTTAAAACTAAATAAATAAAAGATAACTGGAGAGTTGAATCATTTTTTTTAGTTCCACTAAATGCTATGAAATTGGGCATTCTGTCCAAGTTAATTTGCATGTAATTTATATGTATCAGCATTTAAACTGAAGTTTTCTTTGACTTATAATATTATTAAAGGTATTACTGAACAGGCATATAAAAAGTGTCGCATTTGTCAGTGGCACAAAGTTTTGATAACTATACCACGTAAAGATCTCATACAAAAGAAAGTAGAAAACAGTCCATATGAGAAACACAGGGAAAACCTACCACTGATATTAACAAATAACTCATAGAAAAGGAATGAACAGGAAGGATTGAGGTCCTTTGTTATTCAGTTGCTCAGTCCTGTCTGACTCTCTGAGACCCCATGGACTGCAGCACACCAGGCTTCTGTTCCATCACCAACTCCCGGAGCATGCTCAAACTCATGTCCATTGAGTCCATGATGCCATCCAACCCTCTCATCCTCTGTCATCCCCTTCTCCTCCTGCCCCCAATCCCTCCCACCATCAGAGTCCATTCCAATGAATCGGGTCTCAACATCAGGTGACCAAAGTACTGGAGCTTCAGCTTCAGCACCAGTACTTCCAAAGAATATTTGTGGTTGATTTCATTTAGGATTGACTGGTTTGATTTCCTTGCTGTCCAAGGGACTCTCAAGAGTCTTCTCCAATACCACAGTTCAAAAGCATTAATTCTTTGGTGTTCAGCCTTCTTTATGCTCCAACTCTCACAACCATATATGTCTTCTGGAAAAACCATAGCCTTGACTAAACGGACCTTTGTTGGCAAAGTAATGTCTCTGCTTTTTAATATACTGTCTAGGTTTGTCATAGCTTTTCTTCCAAGGAGCAAACATCTTTTAATTTCATGGCTGCAGTCACCATCCACAGTGATTTTGGAGCCCAAGAAAATATAGAAATATAGAATATATAGGAATATAGAAAAGGAATGAACATGAAGGATTGAGATCTTACCTGTTACCTATTAGATTCCTTTCATTGCAGAGAAATAATGTAAGTCACCTGAATTCAAATAAGTAGACATTTTTTGACCTCCTGCTAGTAATAGAGACTGAACTAAATGCTAGCCATTTCAAAACTAGATAAGACAATTTTCTTTCTCTGATCTTGCATATAGTTTAGTGGAGGAGTCTAGAAAACAGTCACAAAAGAAGGCAAAGTAGATTTCAAGGCCAGGTCTTTTGACATCAACATTCACGTAATTTCATTGTCATGCTATGTATCAGGATTCAAGTAATACACACTTGCAAAGAGAGAATGAATTAAATTTTACTAGATTTACCATCCAACCTTCTAGTTACCAAAGAAATACAAATAACTTTTTTACACTTAATTGCCAAATATGAATGCATCATTTGTAACACTCAAGAGTTCCTAAAGTTGGAAAAAAAAATTGGCCATTATTTATTACTGTCACTTGTGGCTATTTTCCAGAGGACTGTTCCAAATTTGGCAGTAGATTCCAAGGGCTGTAAAAATGTTTATATAATACAAATATTGTCATTTATAAGCTTTGAAATTATGTAAAATGAAGAAAATGGATAAAGATATTTATTTTTAATTACATATAAAGGAGAGAGGAGGAAAGAAATACTAGTGGGGGAATATTTTAATCAATTATAAATATTCAATGGAAAATCAAGCCACCGCAGGAAATTATGTTGAGAGAGAGAGAGAAAGAAGAAAGGAGGGAACCATGGAAATAAAGCTGCTTGATTGGGTGAGTGAAATTTCATTGGTATGTCTTTCATTTCATTATTTTTATAGTGATTAAATTTTAAATTAAAAACATAATACCCAGTGTAACTAAATCCAAAATATATTAAACTGATGAGTTAGGAATGTTATAATGCAAGCTTTTCTCATATTGAGTATCCTTGATAGCTTCTAAGTATCTGATAGAATTTCCAACATCATCTGGCTATTAACCAAAAAGGAACTTGCCTTAGTTTTAATTCCAAGATAGCTTTACTAGTTTCACCCATTTTAATAGCCTAGAATTCAAACATCCAAATTTTTCTAAGCTTAAAATGTTATGTGGAAGACTTAAGACTTCATCCTCTACCAGGAATCACCAGATAAGCCAGGACCAA